>NC_034593.1:131712464-131729170 GCF_900095145.1 Mus pahari
AGGCTCTGCCAGTGCCTGACAAATACAGAAGTAGATGCTCATAGTCATCCATTGGACAAAGCACAAGGTCCCCAATGAAGGAGCTAGAGAAAGTACCCAAGGAGCTGAAGGGGGGTTTGCAGCCCCATAAGTGGAACAACAATATGAACCAATCAGTACCCCCAGAGCTCCCTTGGACTAAACCACCAATCAAAGAAAACACACGGTGGGATTCGTGGCTCTAGCTATATTTGTAGCAGATTATGGCCTAGTCAGTTATCAGTGGGAGGAGAGGCCCTTAGTCCTGTGAAGGTTCTATGCCCCAATATAGGGGAATGCCAGGGCCAGGAAGCAGGAGTGATCAGGGGAAGTGGGGAGAGGAGAGGGGATTTTTAGAGGGGAAACTAGGAAAGAGGATAACATTTGAACTGTAAAGAAAGAAAGTTTCTAATAAATCTATAAGTATGGATAAAATTTTTTAAAAAGAAGAAAAAAAAAAAAAAACATCAGCAATGAAGAAACCCTAAGGAGAAAACTTAACTCCAGTTGGAAGGAGCCCAGAAGGCCCAAAGTATAAAAGATAAAGCTAAAAGTTAGACATAGGCACATTGAAATGTGGGCCTTCACCTGGATGCTATTGGAGGGTTTTGAACACAGAGACAGGATTCCAGTGTTTCACAAGCCTCACCCTGGCTGTCCTGTGGAAGATGACAAACCAGACTGGCAAGCGGAGAGGCCTGGCAGTAACCATCCAAAGTATCACTGGGGCACACCCATGGGATCACGGGGACAACACAAACGGGGGCTATTCTGGCTGTGGATATACTTGGAATGTCTGCAACAGGTACAACATAGTGCCAGTTACAGGTTTACGGTGACTTCATTTGCCTTTGACAGTTCTTTTGTGTTATCATGCTTCATAACAGCTATCAGTTCCCTTCGACTTCTGAGACAGGATATTTGCACCCTATCTCTTCAGCATGCGCGTAAGATTACCCTTCTCAAAGGCTACGTGTGCCAGAAATGGCTACAATACCGCTTTTTCACTTAAGTCCATTTTAACTTGGAAACAAAACAAAAAACCCAAACCAAACTAACCAACCAACCAAACAAAAACATGTTCAGTACTGAACCTTTCTGTGTTCCAGATACCAGGCCAGGTTTTCTCTGTAGAGTGACTCTCTTTATCCCAGCATCCTACACAATCTATCACTACCTCCATTTATAAACGGAGGAAACTCCAATCCAAAATTGAAGTATTTGCTTAAGACCAGTGTCAAAACTAAGGTTTAGAACTGGGAATTGTGCCTCTAGGTCTGGTAGTGCAAACCTATGTAATCCCAGTTACAATGGAGCCTCAGGCAGGAGGAGTTCAAATTCTACTCATGTCTCGGGTAGAGCACAAGTTCAAAGCCAGCCTTGACAACTTAAAAAAAAAACCCTGCTTCAAAACAAAACATAGCGAGAGTTGGGGACACCTCAGTGGTAGAGCCCTCATCTAGCAAATTTGGGTCCAGTAGAAGCTCTGTAAAGCTCCACAGGTTGAGAAAAATCTTCCATGGTCTACCTACCAATCAATGGTTGGTGACCTCTGTCAAATTCTTTTGTGAATCTTTAACTTAGAACCCTGTGGTTCTTAACTGGGAATGGTTTTTTTCTTTTTTTCTTTTTCTTTTCTTTCTTTTTCTTTTTTGCTATCTGTTAGGAATTTGGCAATGCTTGGAGACATATTTGGCTATTCTGACTCAGGGAATGGAGGTCACTATTGGCATTAATAAGTAAAAGCCAAAGATGCTACAAAAACACTCCTCAAGGGAGGGGAAGGTGGGCTGGGGAGATGGCTCCCAAAGTTAAGAGCATTCAATGCTCTTTCAGAGGATTCCCAGTACCCATATGGAGGCTCACAACCATAGATTTCCAGTACCGGGGATCCTGCACCGTCCTGTGGCCTTTGCAGGCATACGCTTAGTATGTTTATATACATAGAGGCAAACATACATATCAAATAAAAGGTAAATAGATCTAAAGATTATTATTATTATTTCCAAAATGTTCACAGTGCCAAGGTGAAGAATCGTGGCTCAAACTGTTGTTAGACTTTTGACTGTCATAGTAACAGGAGTTGTAGAATTTGTGCTAATTAACATTTACAAGTAAAGAAGTTCCTTTAGCCAGAAATTTTTCAGTCTCTTGACTGAGGCAGAATTTATAGCCAACCCAGAGAAATTCTATCCACTATATTCTATGGAAAAAGAAAAAAAGTTTGATGCATGTAAGTTTTTGAGTTTGAAAATACAGAACTATAAAGCTTGAAAATGAATAAATGTGCAAATAATTATCTATAGAAAGTAAGTGACTGACTTGAAAACTTTAAGAATTCAGTTCCTGTGGGTGAAGAGACAGCTCAGCAAGCGATCACATGCCGCTCTTCCAGAGGGCCCAATTTGGTTTCCAGCACCCATGTTAGGCAGCTCACAACTGACCATAACTCCAACTCTAAGGAAGGTCTGAGGGAATCTCTGGGCCTCTACAGTCACCTACACATACGGCATACACTCATACAAACACACATGGAAAACTGAAAATAATTTTTTTTATTCAAATCATATGTCTTTGCACACTGAAACTGTAAGTTTTGTATATATTTGATGTTTTGTAGATAAATAATCCCAAAGTAAGATTCTCCTGGGTCCCATGGATGCTTGACAGTAGGTCTAAAGTCATTATGTCAAAGTGTGAAATCACGACACAGGGCCGACTGCGTTCAGCTGTTGAAGTATGCTAAGATTTGAAAATCAGGTGTTTCAGTTGTAGCAAATACAAATTTGTTCTCCTGGTGGGAACAAACGGGGGCCATTGTCGGCAAAAGCTGCTTCCGCTAGGACAAAGTGAGACAGGCAGAGAGACAGACGCTGGAGACAGACAGGGCCACTCATCTTCTTGTGCTCTGAGTCTGAGCACAAGGAGATGCTGTTGGACGGGCTGAGGACGTGGCCCGGGGAGTAACGGTGCTTGCTGGGAAAGCAGGAGCACCTGACTGTGAATCCCCAGGAATGACATAAAGTCAAGCGTGGGCCCTTACAGTCCCAGTACTCTTATGACGAGATGGGAGGCCGAGACGGGAGAACCCCAGACGCTCCCTCCGGGGCCTCCGGGGCCATCTAGCCTGGACTCTGCAGCGTCAATAACAAGAAAAACTGAAGTTGAGGACTGATATCTGAGGCCATCCTCTGACCTTGACATGTGTGTCCTAGCATGTACACACCTACACTCACATGGAAGCAAAACACATATGCTAAGACTTGTCTAAAAGCTACTGGAAGACATTATAATCTGACTTCATTTTTTTAAAAGATTAACTCTTCGTTGGGGAAAACTTGAATTAAAAAATTGTAAAGGCAGAAACCCAGCCTACCCTTAGACCTGTCCCGCCTTAGAAATAGAACCCCAACTTAAGCTGTGGATATTGTCACTTGGAATGAAAGACTGCATTTTTTATACTTCCCTGCACCCCTGCCATCTAAGGGTAATACAAAGAAAGCACCTACCTATTACCACAGCTCTTTTGCCTCTCCTGCTGGGCCCTCTATGGACATGAAATGCAGCCCTAGTGGCTAATGGTTCATCAAAAGATAACCTTGAGGATGGAAGTATTGCTGTTGGATGAAGCTGGCAAGCATGGGTTCCCAGTGACAACATGTGTTGGAAGATCAACACCGGAGAATGTATTTTCCAACGGATGTGAGCGAGAAATCAACTTAGCTTGTTGAAATCTCTGTCAGTTTTTTAAAAGAGTTAAAACCAACGCTGACTGACTAGCTGGCTGGCTCTAGTGTTTTAGAGGAAAGAGCTGGAGTGAGAACTAAAAGAAAGATCACTGCAGTGATCTGCCTGAGAAAAGGTCTGGGGACCAGGTCAAACCAGGAAGAGATGAGAGGCATCAGGCTGCAGACAGACTTTGAAGGCAGTGTTTAAGGCTGGGCACTGATGGAGTGATTATTTCATATTTAATAAGCAATGAAATCAAGGCTGATCTCTAAATTCTAGGGAGGAGCAAGCAAAAGACAGTTGTTCCTTCTTGAAACAGGAAGTTAAAGGAGAATGGATTATAGAAATAAGTCAAGATTCTATTTATACCTAAACATAAGGTTGAGATCCCCTTTATATCTGCTTATTCAGTTTTCAAAGTCAATTAGATATGAAAATCTAGAGTCTGGACTTGTGGGAGAGGTCTTGGCCATAGAAATAAATTTGAAAATACTACAGTCATGAGTGAGATTAAACAGAGTGGGTTGGGGTAATGAAGGAACAATGACTGAGTCTTGGGTTACCCCAGCTTCGGAGATTATGGAGGGGAGAAACAGTCAATCTGTTGTCCAAAGGGTATGCAATAAGATTGGCGATCAAGACCACAGGAGGAAAATACTGAACAGACATGGTGACATCTACAAATGCCTCAAAGAAGTTAGAATGATTGGAAATGAATCATGGGAAGGAAGTGCCCATCAGACTCTACCCCCTTCAGTGTCATTAGTCATGTGCTTGTCACTAAGTGAATCACAACTGAACCCCTGGACTGAGAAATGTTTCCTCTGGAATGAACAGATCTCTCAGCCTTGAGAGAGAGAGAGAGAGAGAGAGAGAGAGAGAGAGAGAGAGAGAGAGAGAGAAACTCAAGAATGAGTGAGTAGAGAAACTGGGTTAGGGAACTGGCTGGTTGTTGAGTAATAAACAATATCCGCCAAGATCCTTTTTACTGTCACATAAAAATTCCAAACCTCATCACAGCTGGTCTTGCTTGGGGCACGTGTAGTCAGGGGAGTTGGTTCTGCCTTCGTTGTTTCAGTTGATCTTATGATGAACCAAACGCCTGGCATTTGTATGCTATTAATTATGAAATAATCACTCCCATCTTCAAGAAGTTCCACACACCAAAGACTTCTAAAACCAAATAAAGATGCTGCCAAGTGAGGAGAAGCATCAAGGACTTGGATATTTTTCCTCTATAACACTAGAGCCACCTGCTTGTCAACCTTGGAAGACTAAACACAGCTTGATCACACGCATAAAAGATCAACCGTTACCACAGAACAAATTTTTAAGGGATAATGATGTTATGGAGAAGAAAGAAAAAGGTCCAAAAGAATTTTCCACATGGTCCTTCAAACTCTGGGTTTCTGTGTCAGGTTCTTCATTCTATGGTTAAAGCAAAACAAGACCTGTTTCTTTCCTTCATTCAAGTTCCTTATCGTTGACTATTCAACTGTCGTTTGTCTCCACACCAAGACAAGTTGTGGGGATTAGCCTCTCTCACTTCCTCTGGAGCTGCTGCATGGAAACTGTGCTTGTGGAATGAATGGGTGGCAACGGGAAGCTTCGGGGTCTGCTGGGGTCCCAGAAACAGTGATCCTGTGGGGCTAGGCCTGGTCTCAACCTCACAAACCAGCAAACGAAATGTGTGATACCTCTACCCCAGAATGCCATAGTGCTTCCTGTAAGAAAGCCAGAAGATGTCAAAAGAGGTGGAGCAAAGTCAATAAAGAGTTAACAGTAGAGGGCCACTGGGTGTGAATAAAGCATTTTCTACAGTGTGTGACACTGAGTAGGTCTGCAATAAACAGTAGCTCAAGCAACAGAGGAGGCAGTGAAAATCACACAAGGGGGTCTTGTCCATCAAATCTGGACTGAGAAGAAAGAGTCAAAAGATAAGCCGTAGCTGGAAGGGGGGCTTACCATCTGGGTTAGACCCTAAAGACACAAAGGTGATGGCTGGGGTCAAATTCCAAAGTGACAAGAGAAACTAGGGATTTTCTGTCAGGTAAGAGCAGAGGCTGGGGATTCACCACAGATCTCACAGCAGGATGATGTCAGAACCTACACGTGTCCCCTGGCTGTCCCCTACCTCATCACTCAGCTGTCACCCCCTTCTAATTCGGGACAAGATCCCTTTCTCTGAAGGGTGCTTTGCCAGAACCGCTGTGCGAAAAGCAGCAGCAGACTGAAGCCCGTGCTTAGCTCACGCCTTGGTCTTTCCCTTCTGACCAAAGCCATTGAGGATGGTTACATTGGATTAATTATGTGACAGGCTGCTACCACCTTCCACTCTTGTGAAGTGTTGGTTCGGTCAGGTGTCAAAGTGCCAAGACTTCACAGACCCGTAGGAGCTTCCCAGCCCCTAGAGGAAATTCATGACGGGCCTAACCCCGAGCAGTCTTCACCAACAACTGGTTTATGCGTAAGCTTGTGACCCCTTTCTGACCAATGAGCTGCAGGAAGAGGTCAACGGCTGCTCTCCATGGAAGATGCCCTCGCTTTTTATCAAAACAAACGAAGTGATGGGGGGGCGGGGACTGGCCACGTTCTCTTTTTGCCTTTAGATGTAATGTGAGGAAAGATGGCTGGACCTCCTGCCTGCCCCATCTGGCGACCACAAGGAGAGGCAGAGAGATTAGAGAGACAGTAAGAACCAGTCACTTCGATGGTATTGGTGTGGCCTGAATTAATCTAAACATAAACTTCCGGTCTCTAACTTCTTGCTGTGCGAGGAGCTCAATGCTCGTCTGTTGTTCTAGCCTCAGTCAAAGGCACCTTAATTATTATAAAGTGAGAACGGAGCTCCAGGATTTCCCATGATCCCGAGAAGGTGTTGTGGGTTTTCTGACCCCACCACCACTGCAGAAGAGGCTGTCTGTAGGATGAAGGGTCTGCCATTAGGTTCTTCCTGGCGCAAGGCCTCCCTGAGGCATGTTCCCACCACGTGCTATCTCTTAGCACTCTTGTTTCCAGAACGCCTATTATTTTTAATGTGGGATTTCGGCCTTGGCCAACCTTTGTTTATGCCATTAGGATTTAACGTGCCTCGTGCTTCAATTGGGCTTCTCTTGTTTCTCCCTGCCTTTGTCAGAAGCCTAGAGATACTTAAAATAAAAAACAAAAAAACCCAGCAACTCGACATTGAGAGATGAAACAAATTCTCCATATTGGACTCATAGCCACTGATAATCTGCTTCCCATCAGATGGATGGGATTTCAGGGCCTGGTCAGCTTGGGTTGTATACATTTGTAATTTACAAACCCTTCTCCTTTGTTTCACCCCATGAGTGGAGGCTGTAATGATATTCCGTCGCTGCATATCGTTATTACGAGTCCTTTGCTTATCTTAAGGGGCTTATGGAAGGGCTCAGACAAACACAAAGCCACTTATTAGGACAAACAGAGATTTTTAAAAGAATACTATACTCTCATGAATAAACTAGTTCCTGATTGGCTAGAGTTGCAATTTCCCTTTTATCAGTAATTAAGGGCGAGCCACGGAGCAAACTCGTCGGTTGACACCAATTACGATTGGTGGAGGAACTAATGAGTCCAAGAGAAAGGTTATTTATTCCCAAACTTTTGAAGCATAATTGTTGTGTAAATCGGATAGCGCGCAAATCTTTTCCATACGTTTGGGTTGGTAATTGAGAAATAAAATGGTTACCAAATGTACTCTTTGTCCAGTTTTGTTCTGCAGCCGATCTCTCTTGGGACTCCTTAAAGTGTAAGGAAAAGGTGATGTCAACAGGGCCGACGGAGCCAGGATTAATTAATGGAGATGAAAGGGACACTCTAGACCTTTCTTAACCACCGCCTCGCGCTCCCCACAGCAAGACACTTGCTGCTCTGCAGATGACCAAACAGTGCAGAAGATGAGGCCAGGACCCAGAAACCGCTTTGTGTTTAAAAACAAAACAAAGCAGAAGAACGGAGAAGAGAGCAAGCCTCCACTCCGGCTCGATTCCAGTGTGGCATTCTTAAAACAAGGAACTCTCAGGAGCTTTTCCCTTTGAAGTTTAATATGTGGGGCTTTACATCAATATAACATTTTAAATGTGTTAAACAAATTAGTCTCTGGTTACAAAACTTTTGAGACATTTGCCAGTTGCTGTTTAACTAAACTGAATATGTGTGGCGAAGTTGATCACGCAGTTGTTCATTTAGAAGGATGATGAACATTTGGGGTGATTAATAAGTAAACCACCCTCCCCCATCACCTCAGCCTCCGTGTTTATTTGAAGGCAATCTACTTTTAAAAGACATTAATATTCTTAGAATTATTATCAGAATAATTGCTTTGGCTCCCTCTCAGAATGCACATTTCTTTTCCTTACTTCCTTTCAGCATGGGCAGCTTTTCACTCAGATAGAAACCCCCCATTATTATTCCCCACCCCAACCCCCAAAAATGAAGAATAGGAATTATATACTTTTCACTAAGGAATAATTAATTTGTCTCAAGTATTAGAACCCAGAATTGTAGAGTGACTTTGAATGGTCGTCTCTGAGGACTACCATTGTTTGTTCTCGTCAGTCTTTAATGAGCTTTAGTAAATGGCCAGGAAAAATTACCTCCTTTCTGTAACATGAGAGAGGCGGAGAATGAAGGGAGTTATAGAATTCCTCAGAGGAAAGGGAACACACACACACACACACACACACACACACACACACTCCTACACAACAGTGCCCGGTCGCTTAGGAGCTCGTGGTCCTCTGTTGGACTTATTTGAGGATGAGAGATCTGGTTACTAAGTGCATTAAAACAGGAGCCTGTCCCCTAATTTGTATTGATTATTCTTATCGTGACCACTGTTGAATCTGCCGGGGAAACCGTCCATCCTGTAATTCCATGGGGCTGGATATTCATTACATTCACCACCTTAAGTTTCTTCTCTGTGCAGGACTGTAAGACAAGGAGGAACAGAACTTTAGCAAAGATGAAGTGCTCAGAAGAAGACATCCCTCCGCCCAAAGGTCACTGGGTTGCATAAAAAAAGAGCATCTTGTAAAGTTCCCACCCCAAGGGAGATTTCCCCACAGAATATGACAGTTCACAAAGAGCTCAATGTTTTCTTGCAGGTTCCCATAGGCTTCTGGGCTTCCACGAGAAGTGGAACTCTCTTTTTATAAAGATCTTCACGTTTAGCGGGGACCAGAAAGATACACTACTCAGAAGATTGTAGAGACCATGGTGGGGTTAGATTATGCTTTCTTTCCATGTGAGATAGGCTTTAGGAACCATGAGGCAGAACCCTCTTCCTTGCCTGAATAAGGCTGGAAGTAGCCCAAACATCACCCTAGGGCTGAAGATATAACTTTCATCTGGGTGCAAGAAGTTATACAATGGTTAACAGCCCAACTGGACTTCCAGTCACCATCTGAACTGGGCAAGAGTCTATGCCCAACCTTGCTCAGCCAGTGGACAGAGGTGGGCCTGTTCTCTGTGGTCTGCGCCTCAGAGGAAGAGGAGGAGAATGTCGAAGCTCCCTTCTCGTCTCTAACATTCCCCTGCCTGGCAGGGAGCCACGTCCGTCCGTCTGCCTTGAGGCCAGTCCAGCTGTCTGTGCCCACATTCCCGTGTTGTGCGTGGACCCTCCTTTCTACATCATTAGGATCTGATGATGTCAAGCTTTATAAAAAGAGCAGGACCTGAAGCTGACCCTTGGACACATCTCAGAAACAGATTCCCAACCAAGACTGGCATGGCTGCCAGAAGCAAATTATGGATGGCGTTTAGGCTTCACTTCTCGAGAGGTTTGTATCTGTGACTTTGTTAACTTCCTCCAATGGCAGCAAAGGGTCCCTTTTATAAAATGGGTCGAGTGCAGTTGCTAGTGAACTTTGCACATTAACATGTTGGCACAACGCCACCTACTCAGCATGCATGTGTTCCTCTGCTCATAGTCAGATGCAAGATGATAGCAGGAGTTGCCAGTTACATGACACTTGTGTTTATAAAAGTTTTTGTGTAAATATTGTCCGAGAGCTGCGAGGACTTCATGCTCTCATCCTGTCCCACTTAAAGCAGGAATTATCTCCACTTTACAGGTGAGGAGACAAACACCCAAGGAATGAGTCGGACTTGTACAGTGTCATGTAATCAGACACAGGCAGGGTGCAGATACCAACACAAGTCCTTTGGCTCCGGCTCCTCTACTCAGCAGGCTTTGAAACACTCGAGACTAGAAAGTGTCCTTGATCCAGCCACCAGATGGGTTTTATTTAGCTGGCAACATCTTGAAATTTTGAATTTTTGGCTAACACTTAAAAACATGGAGATTACCTGTAAATATTTGGATTTGAGATGCTTTTACATGAGAAAGTTCTGGAACCTACCAGTCCGTGTAGATCCACCACCAACTAGGTCTGCTGTGTCCTAGAGAAAGTCAAAGTGACCTCATGCTTAAAAGAGGATGACAGTGCCTACCTCAGAGCGTATTGGGGAATCGCACCAAGTAAAACACTCCGAGTTCAGAACAGTCTTTGATCAGAGACCAATCTCATTCAACCTTATGTCTGTATGTGTCTGTATATAAGTGTGTGTGTGTGTGTGTGTGTGTGTGTGTGTGTCTGTATCTGTGACTGTGTGTGCACATGTGCATGCATTCATGTTATGAACACATTGTGGAGACCCACAGGTATGCTTATGGAGGCCAGAGGTCAACCTCCAGTGTCCTTTTCAATTGTTCTTTGCCTCATTTCTTTTAGATGGTGGCTCTGGCTGAACCCAGAGCTCATGGGTAATCTAAACTGACTGGCCAGTAAGCCCAGGGATCCATCATCCTCCTGTCTATTTGCCCGGCTCTGGGATTACAGGTGCACACTACCAAACCTGGCTCTGTGCACGTGCACTGGGATCCAGGCCCTCATGTGTCTGTAGCAGACACGTCATCATCTCTCCCTCCCCATATCTTATTTTGCCCTACTTACTACTGTCTTCCAGCAAAACTAAGACTGAGCATTTTCCAGAGAGTGGCAAAGTGTACTTAGATGTGAAGAAACCCAAGATGGAAGTGTTGTTTTAGTCTGACATACAAGTCCAAGATTGGCTCTCATTCAGGGGGTGCATTCATGTTTGAGTTTCTCCAGCTGAAGTTCTAAGGAGCAGCAGGCTTGTCTCACTGTTTGTGATATTCAAAGCAAACCAGACCAAACCTAAAGAGCTGGCACAGTGCATGTCTTTGCTAGAAAGAGAGGAAAGAGGCAGGTGGTAGAAAAAGCAAATACTTTGTCAGCCTGACCTGATGAAGGAGGGGACAGAGGAAAAGGAAGGAAGAGAAAGGTCTAGAAGTTATTCCGAACTCCAAGGAAGGTGACTTCCCTGTACGTACAGACTCCTTCAGATGTGCAGTGCCCTCTGGTAGCAACTTACATTTTGCATTGTTTTGTTTTCAAAAACTTCAAAGTTTCGGTAGGCTTCACCCTCAATTAGAATAAATGTCAGTAACATGCTTGAAGAAAATTTGTTAGGAGATGTGTGTACGGTTGAAATTGCACATTACATATGCCCCGTGCATGGCTCTCCACTAAATTTTTAACGATGCGAGGAGGTGCGTGGCTCCAGATAGACGAGTGAATCTGAATGTATATATCTGGTGCCTTGCACGTTGACATAAACACAGCTGCCTTTCTACATTTGAGAACACTTGTGTTTATTTGAATGTGTGATGAGGAGGTCATCAAAACGAACACGCTCCTTGTGTTTATTTGAATCTCACATCGCTCATAAGAATACGCGCCCTGTTTGAACATGCAGTCAAACACTAGCCTCTCTGAAAGGCAAAGCAAACTCCAGAAGGCAATTCAATGCAAAACCCCATTAATGCTGCATTAACAACATAACTACAGTCACCGGAGAGCCAGGGAACTCAGAGTTAAAGGTTTTCAATGGCAATTTTATTTCTACTTGAGAAATATACAATTTCTTTCTATTAGCTTATCATAGTACATGCAATTTGTATTCAGTAATACAAAGGGAAGAAATTTTAAGTAAGGCCAACCCTTCTGCTAAAGGCCTGAAAATGCTGGCAAAATTTTAAGGAGTAGCATGGGGTTTCATTGTTGTTTGTTTTTTGTTTGTTTTTCTTTTGAGACAGGGTCTCTCTGCATAGCTCTGACTGTCCTAGAACTCACTATGTTGACCAGACAGACCTTGAACTCACAGAGAGCCTCCTGCCTCTGCCACCTAACTGCTAGAATTAAAGACATGTTCCACAATGCCCAGCAAGGAATGGCATGCCACAGTTTTCATGGTATGAATAACACAATACCTCATAGCATCACATTTGTGTGTGTGGGGGGGAGTCTCACAGTGTGTGAATTTTGGATATACCACTGACAGGACTCGGTCTGTGCTGTGGCCAAAGGTAATGAGGATGGAGATGGTGTGGATATGTATGTGACTTCTAACATCACAGGGATATTCTCTCTCCCTCCCTCCCCACCCTTTACACACACACACACACACACACACACACACACACACACACACACCAGTAGGTACCAATGGGGCCCTTGAATAATTACATGTAAGTATACTTGCCTCAACCTTTAAGCGGAAGCAAATACCAAACACAGCAGCATATGACACCTACACTTTTGCACAGATAAAGAAGAGCAGTGTTAAAACTTACCCCAGAATCTGGAGTGATGTGCCCTGGTATATGTGCAAAGACAGAAGTGGCCTTTCTCACCTGATGCTCTCAGGAAAGATGTAGGCCCTGTCTGTCCCTCTGTGTCCCACCATGTGCTGCAACAGGAAGAGAGAGCTTAGCGTTCAGGGACTGAGGCATCCACCATTAGAGTCCTCCAGATTCCATTTACAGAGTTTCTGCATTTGGGCTTTCTGGCGGAGGGGGGGAAGACTAGTAAATAAATAAGCAGGAGAGTAACGGGGGGTACAGACAAGCAAAACGGGGATTCTCTGGAAATTAAATAATAGATGCGAGCGCCTGGACGAAGAGAGAAAGTGTGTGTTTCTGTCTGGCTCGTGAGAGTTGACAAGATTATAGCTGATGGTGGTTTGGCTGTAGAGTCAGAATTCTATTGTACGGTATTAATTAAAGCCAGAGGGGTTGGGATACCAGGAGTGGGAGGGGAGCCTGTGTTTCTAGAAGTCAGAGAATATTAGAGTTTGGCCACCAGGAAAGAGTTCAAAATGTGAAAAACGTTTAAAATAAAAGGCCCAGGAAAACTCCTTTAAAGGCCCGTGTTGTGTTGCTGCCATCAGACTACATGTTTAGCAAACCGCTTCCCCGAATCCCCACCCAGACAGTCACAAACTTCGAAAGTGCTTAACTCATTAAATCGGGGAAGAGCGGAGACCTGAAGCAACATCTCTTTCTTTCCACTGGAATGTATTTGTCTCTGTACCAGGATACGCTTTTTCTCCACCTAAAATATTATTACTATATCTCAGAGTGTTTCCCTATTCATTTTAACACTTTTAAAAACATGTTTCAGAGATGAGAAACGGAAAGGAAGGGAAGCTGCATTTTAAATCAAGCAATTTTCTGAGCTATGAGTGGAAAACGAGAAAGACTACCACAAGCCTCCCCTTTGATGAAGTCCCAAATATAGAAAAGGATCAGACGCCACATAGACAAAAGGATTTTCCCCCTGACTTGGGAGTGATATCTTGTTACACTGATGGCTCTTGACAGCTATCATAAGGCCGTTCATTTACAGTCTTATTACGGTGAGCTAGACTCTGTCATTTCGAACCTCACCCTATCAGGAACAGCCTTCTAAACAAGGACATGGCCCAAGATCAGAAAAACTGGAGCTGATTTAAGTGAAGGAGGAAGTTAAAATGCTATGTGTTGGATAGGATCCCATTTTCACTTAGAGAGAGAGAGAGAGAGAGAGAGAGAGAGAGAGAGAGAGAGAGAGAGAGAGAGAGAGGGCTTGTTGAGATGGCTCAGTGGGTACTGGTTCTGCCCAAGTTTAAATCTCCAGCACCCACAAAAAAGAGCTGAACATGCCTGTGCTTGCCAGTAACTCTGAATTAGGGGACAGAGACAGGGGGATGCCAAGAGCTCACTGGCCACCCAGCCTAGCCAAAAGTGAGTTTTCAGTTCAGTGAGAGACTGTCTCAAGGCAATAAGCTTTAGTGCATAGATTGAAGAAACATAGACTGTGAAAGATCTGATCGCGTTGTTACTTCTGAACAGAGAGTATGTGGGGCCGGACAGATGGCTCAATTGGTCAAGTGCTGGCTGCATCAGGAGGAGGCATTTGCTCAGACCCTCAGCATCCCTGTTAAGGGAGGGGAAAGGGTGGGGCTGACTTGGCAACATTAAGGGTAAGGGAAACAGGCATATTCCTGGAGCTCACTGGCCAACCCGTCTAGCCAATCAGGGAGCTCTAGGCTCACTGAGAGACCTGTCTCAAAAAACATAAAGCTATTGAGAAAGACACTCAACAACAACCTCAGACCTCCACACATGCACGCACACAATAAATAAAAATACATAAATACATAGTGTCTTCAGATGTGTGAGTATACATGTAAATATGCATATATTGCATGTGTACACCTAAAAAAGTCCTGTTGTCAAAGTCATCAGCGATGATCCTTTCGTACTAACTATACTTGGGACTTTAAATATAATAAAACATCAATTGTATTTATAATAAAAACATTTTAAAATGTATCACATGTATTTGTATATGTGTGTCTATGTCATTATTTATTTGTGTCTGTGTGCACCTCTGTGAATAGGTGTGGAAGGTGGGCTTGTACCACGGGTTCCTGTGGAAGTCTGAGGACAGCTTTCTGAAGTTATTTCTTTCCTTCTAACATGTGGGTTCCATGAATCAAAGAAGTCATCAGGCCGGACAGCAAGTGTCTTTTCCTGCTAAGCCATCTCTCAAGCCCTGAAAGACGCCCCTTTTCCTAGACTTTTATGAAGGTTTTCAAAAGTACAGACGTGATCTAATCTGTTTCGCCTCTGACAATGATTCAGTCTGGAATGCAGAGTCAACCTAGAGTCTCTCCAGAAGCATCAAGCCACCCTGTCCGGAAACCAGTGCCGCTTCCGTTCCCACTTCACAGAGAAAACAAACAAGAATCCCAGGGGAGACCCCACAGCCTCCCATGACAGTGAACTGGGCAGCCATGGTGGGCACTGGGTCCTTCTGCAGGTCTGTAGTGCTTTTTCTGTGTTGACGGTCTGGATGACAGTCTATCATGTGTCAAAGTCTTACCCACTTTCCCAATAGCCAATAAGAGAGCGTTAGGCTCAGCCTCTGTGTTAATAGCCAATAAGAGAGCGTTAGGCTCAGCCTCTGTGTTAATAGCCAATAAGAGAGCGTTAGGCTCAGCCTCTGTGTTAATGATAAGGCAGACAGACAGCAGCTCAGAGGCAGGCAGTGGTGTTCTGTTGAAATGTGGCCAAGCTAGACTTGACTAAATCCAGATTCTGGGACTAAGTGAGATGACCGAGGTCAAGGAAGACACCAGTACGCTTCGTAGGTGGTGATGAGTGGGTCAGGATGGCTAGTTATGGGGCCTACCCATTCCTTCCCCAGAGCCACAGTAAGAGAAATGGACCCACCTTCAGACTGGGTGGCCATCCCACTGCCTCAGCATCCTGTCCTCATGTGTAAAGTGAGGGGATGACAGAAGGGCTTTAATGTTTGAGCGTTAAAGAAACCAATACACACGAACACTCAAAGCACTTCCTGGTTCCTGCTAAGTATTACATAACCTGCGGTTCCTGCTTAGTAACACTATGAAAGGTATTCTGTTTGACTTAAACAAAAGAAAGCTATTGAAAAATGAAATGTTCCTAACTGATTACCAGATAATATGTCCTGTTGAAACCTCTTAGGATAAGGCCTGCCCTTTCTTAGAAGGGAGACCAAATAAATTATTTAAAGGGTTTTAAAGACATGTTGCATTGCTGGAGGAGGGCTAATCCTGAGTTAATCAGGATTGAAATAATTTTAAATGGAAAAATCTTTCTCACTTAGTAAAACAATATACTTTAATATGTCTGCCCATGAACCTCCCAAAACACCTCAGGTGTACTGACCTGCCCATAGAAGAAACTGATAAACGGCTCCCAATATAGAAACAACCCGTGGATTGTTTCAAGGGCAGAAGTATTGTGTTGACTATTCCAACAGAGGATCATATTCGCAGGGGACGGGGCAGATCACAATCATTTTAGTAAAATCTTGCTGTCTAGCAGTGCGACAAGGTGTGGCAGTTATGTGGCAGGCTAATTTGCTCCTTCTCCAACTCTTTAAATAACTCCCCTGTTTCCCAGGAGATTTCAAGGATCTTTAAAACTGAGACCTAGGTTAGATGAGCCAGCTCCTTGCTGGGCATCAGGAACAAGGCTGAAGTCTGAGCAGTCCCCACCCACCCACCCTGGACTCTTCTCTCAGTCTTTTATAGCAACAAAGGTATAAGCTTGAGAATAAGGTTCTGAAAAAGGGGGAGAAAACTCTTCAGTTCCAGTAGCCAGAGCCCCCCGAGAAACAGACAGACTAGACAGCACCTGCTGTCTCTAGAGAACCAGTGACAGAAACCAGGTTTCCTTGCTCTGGAGGCCAAAGCTCCGGTTAGTAAGAACATACAATTTCCATTCCACCCGTTTTGCTGTCTGGCTCTCCCTGAGGTGAGATTGGATGGATGCTTAGGAGGAACTCCAAGGTACCTGTGTCCCTGGACTTAAGTACATAAGGTACCACACCACTCTGCCTTCCGGGCTCTCTCAGTGTGTAGCCACTAGCTTCTCCTCCATTCTAGAAATGTGGGTCCCAGTGGTAGTCTACTATAGGGGACACCTGGGCACAGACAGCAAGTCTTTATGTGGTTTTCTCTCTTTTTCTCTTTCTCTTTCTCTCTCTCTCTCTCTCTCTCTCTCTCTCTCTCTCTCTCTCTCTCTCTTGTTTTGT
>NC_034593.1:131729265-131739199 GCF_900095145.1 Mus pahari
GTAGACCAGGCTGGCCTCAAACTCTGAAATCTGCCTGCCTCTGCCTCCCTGGTGCTGGGATTAAAGGCATGCGCCACCACCACTGCCTGACAGATAGCAAGTCTTGATTCATGGATGGCTTCATTTCATAGCATGGAATTTCATAGGATGGTCTGGAGAAAAGCTTCCTGCAAAGAAATTTCTGATGGTTCTGTAGTTGTTGTTTTGTTATCTGTTCTGTGATTCCATGGGCGGATATCATCTTCCTTTTTGTTGAGCTCTAGACATGTCTGGTCAGTACCTGTCTCCGTACTAGAGCCTCTTTGAAAGTCTTTCTCAGCAAGGTATGACACCAGTGTCACATTTTGTTTATTTGTTTATTATCCACAAAGCTGTTTATTTTAAATGAAAATTGCTTTGTTAGAGTCTATGGAAATAATATAGGCAGGCATGTCCAACCTACAGAGCACATATGTCCCAGGATAGCTATGAATGTGACATAACACATTTGTAGTAGGCTAACATCATGTTACAACATCAAAAGGTTGGCTATTCCGGTGAACTCTTACAGTTGAGATTGCATTCTAACAATCTGGACAACAATGTTGACATTGCTTTTATTGGGAACATATGGATGTGTCTAAGAACCATATGCATCTGTTGATGTATAGCATCTTCATCTGCTACTGCTCTTCATGGAGAAGACCCAGAATCCATAACGCACGTTCCTCTCTGGCTTTATCGATGCCCTGCCCCT
Source organism: Mus pahari (assembly GCF_900095145.1). Taxonomy (NCBI): domain Eukaryota; kingdom Metazoa; phylum Chordata; class Mammalia; order Rodentia; family Muridae; genus Mus; species Mus pahari. Next base: position 131,730,002 of record NC_034593.1, read on the forward strand.
TTCTGGTTTAACTGCCGTAACAACGCTGGAGTCTGTGCATCCATCCCCTTTACAGCCAGCACTGGGTTGGGCTCTGGGCTCTCTTTCACAGACCTGTTCTCTAGAGGTTGATGCTCTCCTCTTGGCCTGGCTCGCAGGCAGGAGAATTGCCAGCACTATAACACTACAAGAAGACCTATCACCTGTGATTCTTAGAAGATTTTTCCCTGTGCATGCCTTTCAAGCCTTTGGCTGTATCGGAGGCCTCTGGAAAGATACCTTTCAGTCCCCCAGGGATGAGGTCCCTACTTACCCCAGCCTGCCCACCTGAATACAGGCCGGTGGAAAGCAGAAGCAACGGCTGTCCCCGACTCACTGTCCACATTTTCTCCTTTTTCCAAAAGATAAACAAAGCACCTCAAACTCCCACTCCCCAATCTACCATGGTTGGGGGGGCGCTGTTCAAAACAAACCAGACCCCAGCTTCTCCATGCTACCCAGCTTCTCCATGCTACTCCCCAAACATGTCTCCCCTCAGCCTTTTGTTGTGTGACTGGCAGACTCAGACATCAGGAGAAACCGCATCTTGGAAAGTTTGAAAATCTAATTTGTGCCACTATTGTTAGACAATGGTAACTTCTAGCCACTGAATTGGAACCTGTTAATAGGACAGCATTAAGGAATCACTGTCGCATTTGAAATCCATTTCTAGGGGGAGTGAGAGCGACGTCAGGGACTTTCTCAGAGGGTCATTGAAGTCAGTACCATCAGAAAACAAAGTGCTCTATACAGCCAGCTCAAGGGCCTGCCTGCTCTCTTTTAGGCCTTTAACAGAAGATTATATAAGGTCCAATAATTCAATTAATTAAGAGTAAAATGAAGGTGGTGACTTTATATTTCTTTGGTCAGTAAAAACTTCTAGCATTCTCATAACCTCTTTTATTCTCTGTGAATTCTAATAGAAAAATCTTTTTAATACAGTATTTTGTTAGCAGGGGATATGCTGGGACACCACAGTATCGGCCCACAGATCACTGCTCACACCCGAAAGATGGTGAACATTTTAAATGAAATCAATACTGGCCTATTCATGTCAACAGCACTATCCCTGGCAATGTAAAAATACAGAGAGAAATTGCAGTCCAGGCGACTTAACCCACATTCTTTTCATTACAGGTTGTCAATTAAATTATTTCTATAATATTGTATCCATCCATAGAACGTTGTGCCGGATCCATGCCACGTGCATCAGTTCAACTACACAGAATCCCTGAAAAATTGAATGAGGGCTGAAGAGAGAACTTAAGAGATCCAGTAGAGAGGGAAGACATTTGCAAATAGCAAAAAACCTAGTCACTCACCTGCCAAAATTACCCCACCCAACATCATGCCTTTATTATCATTTTAAAAATAGCAACCTTTTCCATCTCGTGGTTCCAGATTACTCCAGGAAGGAACAATCTGAGAGGCTTCTCGAACCTGTTCACCATCAGGGTCTGAGGGAGCCTTGGGCGTTTGGGTTGACCTCTCGTGAACGGACTGCGCTGATGGGCTCGGCCTTCGGAGAAGTTGGATGGCTCTCTCTTACCTGGGATTCAGTAGCAGCTACTGAAACAGCAAGCCCATTCACAGTCAAGTCCTCGGGTCTGCATCGATGACACTCCAGGAGGTTCTGCGGTTCCAATTGCCCCTGGCTTTAAGCAGAGGCAGCCAGTGGGCTGTGCTGAGGCCCAGCCTGAATCAGCGATCCAGCTATGAAGCAACTCCGCAGGAGAGTAAACTGATTGAATCAATAATTTCAATCACTGCCTATCCCCGGATAGGAACCAGGGAAGATGGAAGAGGGTGGGGGGAGGGGAACACCCATAAGCAGTGACATGGTGGCTGAGCTCAGCCTGAGAAGAAACAAAGAGCGAGCACACTAAGGAGATGAGTGCTCAGGAGAAGAAAAATAGTTCAAGTTCACGAAGGGCCCAGACATTGTCCTCACCTGGAAGAGATGTGCAATCCATCTGCCACCTCTCACAGACACCTCTTCTTCAGTCACCAGAGCAGAGGGTGCTGATTACAGCTGGCTGAGAAATGCCTCACAAAGCCTGCTGTTCCAGGTCCCTGAGCGGCTGTCCATTGGCCACAAGCCACAGAGTCCAGACTGCAGGCTTCACGTGACACACCCACACACCTGTGTCAAGACACCTTGTTGTCGTTCTATTCCCCTTAAATTAAGGAGGGTTGAATTAGACTCTTCTAGAATGACCTTGCAAGGCTGTAGAGACCAGCAGCACAGTCTTCCTGCCCCCCCCCCACCCCCCAACATCACACTACCTTCTGCAGTGGAATCTCGGCAGAATCTGGAGTTGCTGGGCTGGCTTCCCTTGATAAGAGTGGCTATCTAGTGGATACTTATAGAAGACCTTGGTTAATCCTCTTGAGAACCTCGTGAGGCATCGTCATTTTTGGTCCCATACTACAGATGGGAACATTGAGGTACAGAGAATAGCCTCACAGGCCACCGATCCAGCTCCTAGCACTGTCAAAATGAGAATCTGAGTGCCCAGGCCCCAAACCCAGATTTTTCACACAGTACTTTGTTCCTCCCTTTCTCTGTTTCTTAATGAAGGAATGTAGGAATGTCTTCTCTGACAGGTGGCCTTCAGTCACCAATCATGTATCCAGTAGGCATCAAAAAGCACCGGGCTCTCAGGATAGCCCCAGACTACGTTCGTCTTCTCTGTCTTATTCTTGCACATAGTTACCAATGTCATCAACAACGTTGTCACCAACATAGTCACCAACGTCGTCATCTCCCACACTTTAATCTAGATCTCATGTCAAAAAGGTTAAACTCTAGCTCCTTATCTGTCCAGGCCTAGTCCATGGCCAAAATTATACGCCAGAACTTCTAGGTTCTAGTTCATGCCCAGCTGAAGGCAGATTTGGAGTAGGGGTGAGTCTCCATCCACCATCCTCCCAATGATGACAGAAAGTGTCTGGTTCATCTGCATGAAAAGAAAAATCATAACTTAGTAGTTTGTAAACAACCAAACTTAGTCCTTGTGGTTCAAGTGACATCCAAGTCCAGGATCAAGGCGGTTTTAGCTGCGTCTTCACACGGTAGAATTAAGAGGGTAGCTCTCTGGGGTCTGTGTTACAAGGGTGCTAATCTATACCCATGGGCCCCACGCTTGTGACCTATCCACCTGCCAAATAACCCACCTTCTGACAGCATCATGTGGATGGGTTGGTTTTCAATATGTTCGTTTTGGAAAGACACATAGCAGAAGGCTACTCCGGAGGGCTATTCACAGGACCCAGGATCCACACCCCAGCCAGAGGCTTCTTTGAACGTGCTGCAATAAACTGAATCTCACTGGGGAAAGACAGCTCAGTAAGGAACCCACCCACCCCCGCCCACCCCCAAGGGTCTGAGCAAGACAGGCTGGTGTGGCTTTAGTGGGGGTAGCTCTCAGTCTTCCTGAGAGACCTGGGGGGGGGAAGCATGCAGCACCCCTTTGTTGAGGTGGAGCCAACAGTACTAAATGCATGGCTTTTCAGTTCGATTCATTCATTAAAAGATTTTTAAGAGCTTGAATGCCTAAGGCATATCTGGAGGTGTGGAGATGAGATATATAGTCTTTTACCCTAAGAACTTCAGAACCCCGTGGGGAGACAGACGTACTCAAAAGAGACTGTGGTGCAAAGAAAGTGGTGATTAAGGCTAAAGGGGGTGTCCACAGAAGGCTTTGGAGGCTTATATAGGGCGGCTGATGAAACCACCTACAGAAGGGGTTTGGGGAAAGGAAGACTTAGCTGAGCGTTGAGACTGAGATGTAAAGGTTCGTCCTCTCTCGGAACGCCTCCTATAGCACCTTTGACACGCATCCTGCCAGAACCATCACAGTACCACGAGGAGGGAATGTGTGCCGCTTCCAGACAGCACAGAAAGGAACCGGGCCTGTCTGCCCTAGAGACCCAAAGCCTTCCCTCTACACACCAGGAGCACGAAGATAGCAACGTGAGGTCAGAGAAAAGAAGTGGAGTCTGTTTGCACAAGCTGGAGTTCCCTGCTGAGCTTTGGGGTCACGCAGGGAGATGGGAGATATGGAGAGCACGGGGCAGTGTCCCGGCGGCGGGCGCTGTGAATAGGAGCTTTGCAGCCCGCACATTGGCACGTATTTGGTTCAGCCACTCACAGAGGGAGTGAACCTTTGGTAGGCCGTGTGACCTTTCTATGCTTCTGTTTTCTCACCTATAAAAGGAGAATGATAAACGGCAACCCCCTCGTAGACTTGTTATGAGAATTAATGAGCTAAATAAATAGTAATAAATATATACTAGCGGGGAACAGAGCTGGGGAACCAGTCAATATGGTGCTCGCTTGTAATTATCACGGAGAGAGGCGCTGGCGACTCGGGCGTGGAACGGGCGTTTCGGAGCCCAGCGACCTGGCTGAAGCCACGCGGAAGCTTTGTGACCTTGGTCAGTTACCTCATGGTGCATACCTCAGTTTCTCCATCTATAAAACAGGAACCACAGTGGTCACCCCACAGGGTTGCTATAGACCTCCATGAGACCCTGTTTCCGGAGACAGGAAGTCTGGCTCCTTGCATGAAGCCATTTTCTAAATGCTATTCTTGCTTCTGCTCTGTAGGCTAGCTGGTTATTGACTGAAAAAGTTTCTTAGCGATCAGTTGTGCGAAGGTCCTCATGGGAAATTCAATAAAAAGTTCGCAAAGAACTGTAAATTCTTAATTGTAGGGGATTAATAAGGCTTTATTATGGTAAATTTACCTCACACATGATTTAATAGGTCAAAACTACATTTTGTAATTAAAAACCTAAGAAATCATGCACACTGAGGCTTATAACACACAGATTTAGTCTGAAATAACTAACTCAGGAAGCCATAAAAAGGAAGCAGTGTATATAAATCATGCCTTGGTGGAGACAAGGTTTCGGGAGGCAGGTCGATCTACTCAGAGTTTTTACCAGGTCCCCCTCAATACAGCTTCTAAATCCTTTGACATCTGAACTGTTCCACCAGCCCAGATTTACAGGGATTCAAGATACACGAGAAACAGATAGTGGAGTAGCGGTCTTGCCTCCACTGACTGGAAGTCTTGGTTTTCAGTTTGGTGTCCGGGCCTCCTGCTTCCCTACAGTGGAGCAAAGCCTTCCAACTGGATGGTAACCTCACAGGCCTCTCTTTGAACTGACAGCTCTGGCATTAGAGTCAGTGGTCATTTTGGCCCACATGGTAAGAAAGTTAAAGCAGTAGTGAAGTTCTAGAAGATTCTCAAGGTAGCAGTAGGATTGTCTTAGTTAGGGTTTTACTGTGAACAGACACCATGACCAAGACAAGTCTTATAAGGAAAACATTTGACTGGGGCTGACTTACAGGTTCAGAGGTTCAGTCCATTATCATCAAGGCAGGAACATGGCAGCATCCAGGCAGGCATGGTGCAGGCAGAGCTGAGAGTTCTACATCTTCATCTGAAGGCTGCTAGGAGAAGATTGGCTTCCAGGCAGCTAGGAGGAGGGTCTTAAAGCCCACACCCACAGTGGCACACCTACTCCAACAAGGCCATACCTCTTAATTGTGCTATTCCCTGGGCCAAGCGTATTCAAACCACCACAAGTTTGTTTCCAACGAAAGATGACCTTGTGTGGTGGTTTCACAGGCAGATAAATCTGAGGTAGAAGATGAATCCATTGCTTACTGTTTTCGTAGACAGCCCTCCCCCTCAGAGTTTTACCCCCCCCCCCAGTTTTACCACTCAATGCAAAAGTTTCTTATTTTGTGAAATAAAAAATAGGTCCTCTTAGAGTTATTGTGAGAGTCACATAACAATATGAAACATTGTTCCTGACACAATGGATTACTGGTGATTGTTTCTCTTAGGTAAATATTGAGGAGAAAGGGAGAGGGACAGGAAGTTTTGGGAGTTCTCATTCTTTGCATTGTCCTGAGTTACAGAGTTAACTTCTCTCCTGAATGGAATGTATCTTTCTGAGTTGGGAGATTAAAACAAAAGAGAGAAGCAATAATTCTAAAATTCTATAAACTATTTAATGAGTTTTGATCTTTGGCATAAAAAGTTGAACTTTTACATACTATGTACCTGACATTTCAATGAAAAGCAAATTGGAAAAGTTTGGTTTGAAGTTACCTTTGGAAAGAAAACCAGAGAGCAAAGGGTTAATCGCCTGGACCACTTAACTGGTCAGACATGTAACCAGTTGACTTTATCATTATTTTAAATCTGATTTAGGATGTGTGTGTACGTGTGTTTGTACATACATGTGTGTGTGTGTGTATATATATATATATATATATATATATATATATATATGCTTCAAAACCAAAGAACTCCAAGTTCTTTGTTTATACAAAATGTTGACTGTGAGCAAGAAGAAAAACTCACCCTNCACCCCACCCCCAGTGTTATAACTGCTCTGAGATCACAAGTCCATGAGACTTGTGCCATCCCTGGTTTGCAGCTCTGGGAACAGCCATGTCTGGTGCTGGAGGGAAAAATAAATCTGCATTTGTCTTACAAGACTTCCAGCTGAGCTGTCATCCAATGTCATTCAGTAGGCCTTGCTGCCCGTCCCCCTTTGCCACTGGCTCCTGCTGCCTGGTCCCCAGGCAGATACACTGATTCATTTTCCCTACGCTGGGACCCTGACTGCCCAGGGAAGGGTCACCATCTTGCTGACTCCATGTCCCGTTTTCTCAGGAGAAGGATCTTGGTGTGTCTTCTCCATCTGCAGCCTGCTTACCCAGCAGCGTGAGGCAAGATGTCCAGACAATTAACCATTAGAATTCCATTTCCATCTCGGATATACTTTACCCGTGGTGCATCCTGGGAGTTGCTTAGGTGAAGCTGGCAACACAACTGAACTCTAGTCACAGCCTCGGTTTCAGAGTCTACTGACCAGGGTTTAATGAACTTCTATTAATTAATAAGCTGGACATGGAGGAGAAGGGCAGGGGACAGCCAGGATTTGGAGACTAGCCCAGAGCTTCCTACAGCAGTGTCCTTGCTGAATGCTCACCTTCTGCATTTTCCTCATGAAGAATGGGGAAACCTTTTCAATAAACACACAGGAAGGGAAGGGTCATCATTAGAGCCACCGACAAGATGGTCCATGTGCCACACAGGTGTCTCTTCCAGAGATGACACACAATCTTCAGGCCACCTCAGTGGCACATCCCATCTCATCAGGGAACACAAGCCCAGTCCTAGCCTTGAACGCTCCCTGGGGGCTGGTCTGGAATCAGGCTATTCTTTGGGCATTGCTGTAATTATGTCGGTCAAGGCCTGTGTTCTTGACAAAGAAAACATCCCTCTTACTCAACCTGAGTAATCCTTAATGAGTCCTTGTATCTTGTGATAAATTTCATAATTATTCAGCCCTACCACTAACACCGAAATTCATCAGTCAAAGCAAATTAGCCGAGATTCATTAGAATAAGACATCTAGTAGGCACATGCACTTTATTGGCCTCTTACACCAATAGTTTTAATTAGGTACATATTTCACAGCTCTCCAGCTACTCCAGTGAAGGGCTGCCTTTATCCCTTTTATTTACAGTAACAAGCTATCAAACACACACCACCATAATTAAACTTGGATATAAAAAAAAACTTGTTTTATTAATGGCAGCCTATTCTAGCCTTGAATTTCTGAAACCCGCACTAGACAGATTTTTTTTATTAATTAAATAAATACTATTCAATTAAACTAAAAGATAGGGTGATGCACTCGAGGGGGTGGTGGGCTCGATTTAAGAGTGAGACTTTCTTCTTCCTTCCTTGCCGAGCATTTCCTCTATGTCACCTTCAGCAGGGGGAAAAAAAAATCTCTTCATCAGATATTTTAGTGATGAGAAAAGTGATTAAAATCCAGAACATTTTTAAATTATTAATACGGAATTTAAATGATGTTATAAAAAGGGAAATACAGGAGAAAATGTTACACATTCATGGAATTTTGGCTCATGCATAATAAACAGTTGAAAACACTACTTGTGCTACCCAAATGAAAGAAGCCACGCCACTTTTCTCAGCGGGCAATAGCAGAAATAAACGACAAAGGGCGCCATCTGCTGGCGCTATGCTTATAAGCGTAATTCCGAGCCCTGTCAGACCTGCCAGTTAGTAGGTGGTTTAAAAAGAGTGATATATTTTTGATTATGAGCCTAGCCTTTAACGACTAGGACTGAAGGAGCTGAAGGGGAAATTGCAGTCCCATAGGAAGAACAACAATATGAACCAACCAGATCCCCCAGAGCTCCCAGAGACTAAACCACCAACCAGAGTACACATGGAGGGACCCATGGCTCCAGCCGCGTAGGTAGCAGAGGATGGCCTTATCTGGCATCAATGGGGGCTAACCTTTCCTGCTTTACTCACTGTGACCTGAGCCTTCTTGGAAAAAATGTCACAGCCAGATCCTTAAAAGGCAAATGACACAGGAGTCAAACTGTACAAAATCACACACCCAGGCGAGTCCTTGGACTCTAAGGTCCTGGCTTGTGGTCTGGACCACAGAGAAGCGCAGAACTCTGGGAAGCTTCCGCTTCCTCTCCTGTGCAGGTTTGTGGCATCGTGGCCACCACTCCGCATGTGATGCCCGAGTCTCCATTCCCGTTCTGGTCTTAGTTGTTCATTTGTCCGGTGCTTGAGTACCAAAGTCCTCATGCTTAAGACCCTGTCAGGGGCTCAGGTGAAATAAATCAAATGACACTTGAACAGAGATGATCTGTACTGGTTAATTAAACCAGTTTGCACGTGCCAGTAAACAAAGGGGCATGTGCAGCAGCCTTTGAGTGGCATCTCTGAGACATTCAGATCCTAGATCCATTATCTCAACAGCTGCAAAGGGGCTCTGTCGCTAAGCCTGGCAGCCAATCCTGCCTTTGTCGGGCTACCAGACTTACAGCTCGATGTCCGTATTTCTAGAGAGCACAGTAAAGGGTCCTTCTTACTAGCTATATTTGCAATGTATAATAGGGAATTAGATAATTTTAAGGATTCCTTTCATGTGGTTATACTTTTTGTTTTGGTTTTTAGGATGGTCTTCTAGGTGTTCTGGAATTCATTATGTAGCCCAGGCTAGCCTTGAAACCATGCCTCCTCTGCCTCTGCCTCTGCCTCTGCCTCTGCCTCTGCCTCTGCCTCTGCCTCTGCCTCTGCCTCTGCCTCTGCCTCT
>NC_034593.1:131739294-131772174 GCF_900095145.1 Mus pahari
CTGCCTCTGCCTCTGCCTCTGCCTCTGCCTCTGCCTCTGCCTCTGCCTCTGCCTCTGCCTCTGCCTCTGCCTCTGCCTCTGCCTCTGCCTCTGCGTACTGGAATTAAAGGTGTGCACCCCATAACTGACCATGGTTATATTTCTTAAAAATACCAAATACCTGATATTTCCAGGATTTATATTCCCAATTAATTTGTATTTCATAGGTTATCAGTAATAATTGGGAATATAATGTTACTAACAAACCTTGAGTAAACATACTGCCCTAGCCTGTTCTGTGATGTAAGCCTCGTAAACCATCTTTCAATCTCACTGCTGTGAGGAGAGCTTGCCCCAACTACAACTACCAGGTTACTCAATGTGCTGCACATACTGTGTGTGGGGCATGTGTATAATGAATTTTCCTCCCATTTGTTTTCTTCAGAACATATATTGACTATGAAGATAGCAAGCCCCAGAGCAAAGGAGATGACTCAGTGATTTAAGCACTTCAAATATATGTGTGAGGACCGGAGTTTGGATTCTCAGAAATCCACATGAATGACTGCAGAATTCTAGCCTCAGACAGAGATATGGAACCTCCAGAGCAAACTGAGTAGCAAGGCTAGCTGTATCTGTGAACTCTGAGTTTGACTAGCAAAGCTAGCTGTATCTGTGAACTCTGAGTTTGACTAGTAAGACTAGCTATATCTGTGTACTCTAAAGTTTAATGGAGAGACTCTGTCTCGATGAACAGGGTAGAAAAGCAATGAAGAATGATTCCCAGCAACAACTTAGGGACACTACATGTACTTGCAAATACATGTGTACACACACATACACACATACACAAAATAATAAAATAGCAATCCCTATGTGAACTTTCCTATTTACAAGAATCACCTTCTCCTGAATTCCTCCCTCTTGTAAGTGAAGTTCCTTTCCACTCTACACTTTCCCTACAAGAGCTCTGCCTTCTTGAATAGCTGACTCCCTTAAATAGGACTTTTTTTCCCTTCGGAGACCACTGGTGGCCCATAGTGTGGCAAACATTGGCTCTGTCCCCAGTGGTTAAGTATCAGCCTATCCCTGTGGAGTCAGAGGTCCCTCAGCCCTCGGAGCTACAGACTGGTGCCTTGTACTGGATAGCTTTGTGTCAACTTGACACAGCTGGAGTTATCACAGAGAAAGGAGCTTCAGTTGGGGAAATGCCTCCATGAGATCCAGCTGTAAGGCATTTTCTCAATTAGTGATCAAGGGGGGAGGTTCCCTTGTGGGTGGTGCCATCTCTGGGCTGGTAGTCTTGGGTTCTATAAGAGAGTGGACAGAGCAAGCCAGAATAGGCAAGCCAGTAAAGAACATCCTGCCATGGCCTCTGCATCAGCTCCTGCTTTCTGACCTGTTTGAGTTCCAGTCCTGCATCCTTGGGTGATCTATAGCAGTATGGAAATGTAAGCGGAATAAACCCTTTCCTCCCCAACTTGCTTCTTGGTCATGATGTTTGTGCAGGAATAGAAACCCTGACTAAGACAAATTGGTACCAGCAGAGTGGGGTATTCCTGTAACAACCTGACCATGTTTTGGGGAGGACTGTGGAAGGACTTTGGAACTTTGGGCCAGAAGATCCATTTGGTGTTAAGAGCTCTTTGGAATGTTGTGTAGGAGCTTTGAAGATAATGTTCAGAACAGTGCAGAAGATGGAGGCCTGGCTTGTGTAATTTCAGAGGGAAAATTAAAGACTTTTTTCAGGGCCATTGCTGTTTTGAATTGTGAAGATTCTGTGGTTCTGGTTAGCTGGGGCTGAAGAATCAGCTGTGATTAACAAGATACCAGAACCACTAAAATGAAATGTTTTCCNNACTGGGACTATTGATGCTGGTTAGCTGGAGCTAAGAAATTAGCGGTGATTAAGAAGAGACCAGCATCATTGAGGTGACATCTTCTGGGAAGTATTTTCTGAGAGCACAAAGAGGCTGTGGTCCAGAGATAGCCAAAGTTGTACTTTGTGCTGCAGCAGGACTTGGTAATGTGAGTTACCCATGTGATACTGGTTTTGAAGGTATGAAGGGGTCATGCAGAGCAGCTGAGGCCATGGAAGCACTGTGAGAGGCCATGGAAGGCCATTGGTGAAGGTGCAGTCTCAGTTGCAATTGATGGCCCAGGACTGAAGGGGTCACAGCAGCATTTTGGAGATGCCAGTACCATGAGATAACCACCAAGAACAGCAGCAGCAGTGAAGTACAGGCAGCTGGAGCTGGAGCCAAGAATACAAGGTGTGTGCTACGAAGGGCATGGCTGGAGAAGTGACCCAAGCCCTTGGAGGAGCCCAGAAGATCGTGAGTTGGATCCCAGACATTGGACGGTTGGAGTTTAATTTTTGCTTTTGATTGTGACTGTGCTCTGATGTTTTTCCCTCTTGAAGGAAGTATTTGAGTGGAGCCCACAGTTAAGAGACTTTTAATTGTAAAAAGACTTTAGATTTTAAAAGGTATTGGATATTTTAAAAGGATTGAACTTTTAATATGTAAAAACTGTGGGACTTTTAAAGTTATTTAAGATCTTGGGGATTAATAAGAACTAAGGGTTGAGGCTTACTAGTGATGTGTTTGTGTGTCAAGTTGACAAGGGGTCAATTGTACTGGATAGCTTTGTGTCAACTTGACACAGCTGGAGTTATCACAGAGAAAGGAGCTTCAGTTGGGGAAATGCCTCCATGAGATCCAGCTGTAAGGCATTTTCTCAATTAGTGATCAAGGGGGGAGGTTCCCTTGTGGGTGGTGCCATCTCTGGGCTGGTAGTCTTGGGTTCTATAAGAGAGTGGACTGAGCAAGCCAGAATAGGCAAGCCAGTAAAGAACATCCTGCCATGGCCTCTGCATCAGCTCCTGCTTTCTGACCTATTTGAGTTCCAGTCCTGCATCCTTGGGTGATCTACAGCAGTATGGAAATGTAAGCAGAATAAACCCTTTCCTCCCCAACTTGCTTCTTGGTCATGATGTTTGTGCAGGAATAGAAACCCTGACTAAGACATGCCTCTTCCTTCCCTCAGCATGGTTCCCCCAACCCTTCTGTCTGCAAATTTCTTCCTGCTCACTCCTCCTTCCATCTTTTACATCAATTGTTACAGAAACAAGGGAGGAGACATAAGCACCATTCAGGAGCTAGGTGTGGGGGCACGTTCCTGCAGTCCCAGCACTTGGGAGACAAAGGCAAAAGGATCAGTAGTTCAAGGCCAGTCTGGACTACAAAATGAACTCAAAGCCAGCTGGGGCTTAATAATTCTAGGCACTTGATTCTAGGCCATCTTCCTCTCTTCAGACCCAGAACAATAGACAGAAGTGGTCAGTGGCCAGCACTGATAGGGAGACCGTGGACGAGGAAGAGCCTGGCCTGCATGGAACATCTGTGTGTGGCAGGCTCTGGACTTAGGGGGTTGTCAATACTCCCTGGCATGCCACCACAATCCTGTAATGACGAGATACTATCGGCACTGGATAGACTGCGAGGGCAAGTCTCACCTTGTGCAGAATCACACTAGCACCACGGGCAGAGGTGGGAGCTGAAGTTAAGTTCTTACTCCTTTCAAGGTAGCACACAAAGCCTTCCTCCAAAGCTTATAAGAACCACTTTGATCACTTAACCCACTTAGAGGCACAGATCACTGTGCACAGCCCACATGCTCAGAATCTCTACGGTCATGGCGTGGCTGCATGTGTTCTCTTGGCAACACTGGCCTGCTTCTCTGCTGCTCTTGGGTAGACTCCCTTTTCCTCACATCCCCAGAGTTGCAAGCCCAGCCTCTGCCCCTCTCCTCCTGAACGCTGCACTTTCTCCCCGGGAGGTCTAACCCATCCTGTTGTTCTGAAAGGCCAGCAGGCCCTCTCCAACCACAGCTTCTGACATGACAGAATTCATCAGCTCATGTTTCTGCTGTGACTATTTGTTCTTGGGCAAGCCCATCAACTTAGCATGATCAAAATAGTCCCTCTCACCACTGAACCAGGCCTCCTAGTTTATTCAATGACATCACTGTCCACTCACCGCAGGTCATAAAGATGTTGACCTTTTCCTGTTGCTTCTTCCCAATTGTGATCACCCTTGTTCTAGTAAGCGCCAGATCTCATGCCCTTCTCTCTGCCCTTGCTGACATAGTCCCATCTCCTGTCTGTTGTAGTAGATTCCCAATTAGATATCTGCCTCTTAACCTCTGACATCTTCCCTTCACAGATTCATCAAAGAAAAAAATTAAAGTGTAAATCTTTATGTATCTGTATGCTTCAGAGCTGTGGTTATTATGGCCAGAAACCAGTGCCAAACTGATTTATGCAAAATAGAAAAGTTATTGGTTTTTATAGTCTGGAGTAGATGTTAAATGCTCAGAAGATGAAGATGTAGCGTGCCTATCTTCTGTGCTCAGCTCAGTCATCCTCTGGGGTGACTGCTGGTTCTTTCTCAAGATGGCCTTCTTTGTATTAGTTAGATGGTCATGATCAACTCCATGTATGTGTGACTGAAGCTTAGAAACTTGAGTGTGAAGTTTCAGGGTGAAGTAGTGGGGCACCTCTTGGCTCGCCTATTCCCTGCAATCTTCATGACCCCGGCAGCAAACACTTTGCAGACCCCTCACCTACAACATCACCAAAGTCAAGTAAATCCAAAGGACGTGAGCAGGAGGATTTCCTGAAGGAAATCTCCACTCCTTGGACACCACACATCTTCTGTTTAAGTCTCAGACATAACTGTGATTCCCAAACCAAGAAAGTAGCAAATTTTAGCAAGGAATAGAGAAACTAGAAGCCTTCTGCCTTGCTGATGGAAATCTAGAGTGATAGCATCACTGGAGAAGACTGTAGGCTGGCTTCAAAAAAGTAAGGTCTTGGGGCAGATGACACAGCTTAGAGGAGAAGAGTGTATTCTGCTCTCACAGAATTTGGTTCCCAACACCCATGTCAGATTCTTTACAACTGCCTGTAATTCCAGGTACAGACACTCCCTTTGGACATCTTTGAGTGTGTGCACGAGCACACACACACACATACACACACTTAAAAATAAAATCATTTAAAAATACACTTACCATGTATTATAACAATCCTGCTTCAGAGTAGATGCCCCCAAAAGACTGAAAATAAGCCAGAAAGATTGTCACCAATATTGATAGCAGAATTGCTCACAAATTCAAAGATAGCGAAGGAACCCAATGTCTACCACAGGATGGATGGATAAAGACACTGTGATGCACAAGGACAATGGAAAATCATTCAGTCCTAAGAAGAAATGAAGTTTGATACCTGTTCTGACATCCTCAGACCTCGAAAGCATCCCAGGCAAAGCAAGCTAAGATGAGTCCACTTGGGTAGAGAAACAAAGTTGAATAAAGTCTATCGGGGCCTAGAGGGGTGAAAGGTGATTGTCTAAGCATATGCAGCCTCCATGTGAGATAATGGGAATGGTCTGAAGACCATTAGTAGCAGGCAGAGCACAACATTGAAGGTGTACTTAAATGCTAAAGAATCATACACTTGAAAGGGTTAAGATAGCAAATATGGTTGACATACTTTATCCCCATGTACAAAAGATGTCACAATTCCCCACCATTTTTGGGGGGGGTGTGTGAAGTCTGAGCCCTGCACACACTATGCAAAGTCCCTTTCAAAGAGGTTTGCTATCTCTCCAACTTTGGCCCATCCCTACTGGTGTTCATTAATTTCCTCATTGCTGCCATAAGATGTCCCACAAAAGGGCAACTTCAAGGAGGAAGAGCCTATTTCAGGTCACAAGCCAAAGGGATGCAGTCCTTCATGCAGGGAAGACAGGCTTGGTGGCAGGGAGTGAGGAACTTGGTCACGTGCCATGCAGACCCAAGATGCAGAGAACATGGAAAGCTGAGAGTCGGGTACCTTTCTTCTTTCTGTGCAACTGGAACTCCTGCTCAGGGACTTGTGTCACCCTCATGGAGGGGAGTCTTCCCACCTCAGTCCCCCTCACAGATGTACCAGGAGATTTGTTTCCAACGTGATTCTATATACTGTCGCGTTGGCAATCAATATAAACTATCATACTTCCTCACTTGAGAAGGTGGCATCAGTAAGGGTGGAAATGTCTGGGCCATCCTGCATGGTAACTGCTAGCTATCGATATATGGCCACGGACACTTGAAATGCAGTTACTGTGACTAAGAGATGGAATTTTAAAGCTTAATTGAGTTAAATTTAAATAGCCATGTATATTTGCTAACTATCCCACTGGACAGCACAGAATTTCATCACGTTCATTCACGGTCCTGTGTCCTTGATAATTCTTCTTTATCTTTGGGGTGCCTCTGACCCAAAGCACACCCATGTCATTCCCAACCCTTAGCTACATTGGAAGCCACTGTGAAGAAGAGTTGGGGTGCTTGTCTGATCCTCAGTTTAACAGTAGCCTTTCTGTTTGGGTTTTCTTTAGAGAATTCCTTCAGTTTTGTGCTCAGCGCTGCAGATGTGAAAACAGACTGTGTTTTTGCCGAAGGGCTCACAATCATTCTTTTTTTTCCAGAAGCCTAAATACCCCTATTTTACACATAAGCCTGGTCCTAAATTCCTCTTCCTATAAAGACACCAGTAATATTAGATTAGGGCCACTCTAATGGCTCGTTTCATCTTAATGACCTCCTTAAGACCCTATCTCCAAATATAGCTACGGTCTAAATTCTGGAGATTAGGACTTCAACGTATGAGGTTTGACAGGGACACAATTCAGTCCATAATGTCCCATTGCTTTCAGAGCAAACACAGTCCAGCCTTGCTCGATGTCTGTGTGTACAAGCTTAAACCCAGGCCAGGGAACGCAAGCAAGCTTTTCTCTCAGAACCATTCACAGAGAACCGGCTTTTCTTCCTTCAAAAACACAGCAGAAGACTTACCCAGTGTGAGGCAATACGTTGAACATCTAGCAGGACCTGGGAGGAGGCCCTGGTACTGTGACCATGATCAGCAAGGTAACAGTTGGAAGCTCTCTTCACTTGTAATAATCATAATAATAATAATAATAATAATAATAATAATAATAATAATAATAATATAGATAGATAGTCTTAATCAAAGAAGGTCAGAGACACTAAAGCTAGAAAGAAGAAACCCTACTAACCATGACTTCATCTTTATTAATTTAAAACTAATATAATAAAAACCCAATTCTCTCAATGAGCCTCAAGACTAGTCCTTTTTTTCCCCATTGGCTAGTTGTTTATTGTTCTCATTTTTTCCTTTCTTGTATCTTTTTACACTGGTGCAAGTTTTTAAAGTTTATTCACTGCCAGTATATTTTCTTTAAAAAACAAACTAAGATGGGGGGGGGGCGGCTAAAGAGATGACTCAGTCAGTAGAATGCTTGCCGGGCAAGCATGAGGCCCCGAGTTTGCATCTTCAGTATCCACATGTGGCTGTGAGCACCTGGAATCCCAGTGCTGGAGAAGCAGAGACAGGAAGATTCCTGTGCTTCACCTGGCCAGCCAGCTTAGCTAAACCTGTGAACCCGTTCAGTCAAAGAATGGATCTGCCTCTGAAAGGAAGCTAGAGCCACCAAACAACACACCAGTGGCCTCTGCCCCTCTGGACACACACATAAACACTCATACACATACACATGCACACTAACGCACATGCAATGTACACTCATAAACATACACATAGACACTCATGCACATACAATGCACACTTACACACATACACATGCATACTCATATACATGCACACTCATGCACACACACATGCACACTCATGCACATACAATGCACACTCACACACATACACATGCACACTCATATACATGCACACTAATGCACATATACATGCACACTAATGCACATACAATGCAGACTCATACACATACACATAGATACTCATGCACATACATATGCACACTCACACACATGTACATGCACACTCATACACATATACATAGACACTCATGCACATACAAATGTACTCATACACATACACATGCACACTCACACACATATACATGCATACTCATGCACATACACATGCACAATCACACACAAACACATGCACTCTTACAAGAATACATGTATTCTCCCCACACTGTGTTAGTTAAAATTAAGTTCTGGGAATAGTAGAAACTCCAAAACTGTGAGGCTTAAACAAGAAAAGAATTGTTTCCTACCCAAGTAGCACGCTGACACATTATCCAGGGTTTCTATGGAGTTCAATAACATCAGGGTCCCAAGCTGTTCCCTTAGTCTGTCACTATGGCTGCCACTGGCCCAAAGATGGCTGTGCCATCTCCAGCCCCTTGGGGAGTGTTAGCAAGCACATAGGCAGAAGTTGCACAGACCCCCTCTGCTTCCATCCCAGTGGTCAGACTTTAATTGTATGGCCATATTTAGCTACAGGGAATCTGGGAAACGTACTCATCTTCATGTCAGTCGTGTGCCACCTAAAGCTTAGAGGACTTTACTGTGAAATAAAGGAGTGACACACTAATCTATAACCCAACAGATAGCGAGGTGAACCCATGAGATACAGCTAAACGACTGAACAAGTAAATAAATAAGAGGGGATAGACAGCTCTCCTATCATCTTCCAATAATTTGCAGGGCTACTACCTACACGCAGTGACTTCCTTCCAAAGAGAACAGTATGGAAAAGTGGAGAATTCTAGCAATTCTGCCTCAGGCCAGGAAATAAAGGTTAAAAGCGTAGCTCGTGTCAATATCTTGAACCCTGCAGTGGTGCATTGAGAGCGGTGCTTAACACTAAAGGTATTTTCCCCAAACCACATAACTTCAGTCTTATTGTGACCAAAACGCCATTCAAATCTCAGATGAGGAACATCTATAAAATACTCGCCTAGTACTACCCAAGACAGTCAAGGTCACTGAAAGCAAGAAAAATCAGGAAAGTGGACATGGGAGATGTAAATAATACCCATGAAATCCAATCTCTGGAATAGAATCCTATAGACATACACAGTGACACATATAAACCATACACTCAAGACCATACACACCACACACACACACACACACACACACACACACACAAGCAGCCTGGGTTACATTAGATTCATCTATCTATCTATCTATCTATCTATCTATCTATCTATCTATCTATCTATCTATCTCTGTATGTGTAAATAATTTTGTTGTTGTCTTGTTTTTCAAGACAGGGTTTCTCTGTGTAGCCCTGGCTGTCCTGCAACTCACTCTGTAGACCAGGCTGGCCTCCAACTCAGAGACTGCCTCTGCTTCCAGAGTGCTGGGATTAAAGGCATTTTTACCACTATATCCAACAGTATAAATTAATTTTTTTAAGGAAAACTACCGAATGACAACTGACAGCCTCTACCTAGGGGCCACTTTTGCTCCTTATATCGTAAAATCTGAGAGATATTTCTGCTACAAAGGATCTTGGAGTCTGTTGGACTCATCCTCTGAAGCAAGAGGAGGACAGTGTGGAGAACTCTAAGAAGGGTTTGCCTGATCTCATGAGCCAGCTGCTGAACAGACCGGAAGCCGGGTGGGTGACTAGGGACCATGTGTTCTCTGCATTCCACAAGGCTTCCCTTGTTCTCTAAATGCGAAGTGTAGAGATGTCACCACCCTCCTGGAGGACAGGACCACAACATGGTAGACAGCACTGTACTGTGATCTGTCCCAGTGATGGCCTTCTCTTGGAGTTATAATTTCCTACTTTCTAAGTGGTGATGGTACTAAT
This sequence comes from Mus pahari, assembly GCF_900095145.1. NCBI lineage: Eukaryota > Metazoa > Chordata > Mammalia > Rodentia > Muridae > Mus > Mus pahari. The sequence goes on from NC_034593.1 coordinate 131,748,992, forward strand.
TGCCTTGCAACAGGACTAACTCTAGGCACAAAACCTATACAAATATCTCACATTTTTGATCTGTAACAGACCAACAGGGGCCTTCTGGCATGTGGAAACTCTCTGACCCCGTCCAACAGGATGGACCCAGACATTACATTCTGGTTATTCAACATGTATCTAGCATTATATATCTTTAAAATTGAAAGACAGAATTGGTCATGACACGTTTGTATTTCCTAATTAATTGCTGAAGCTCCTCATTAGTAGAACATTCCAGTGTCTCTCATACCTTTCTCCCTGAGTAACCACTTGAGAATTCTAGATTTTTGCACAGCCAGACCTAATGTGTATGCAGTTAGGAACTACGGAAGCCTGTTCAGTCCTCTATTCCTCAGTTTCTCATGTCACAACACAGTTTGGTATATGGGAAACAGTACACCAGAGCTTGTTCGGTGAAACTGACTGTCTGGGAACAGAGTCATGGCAGGTGCAGATCTTGAACAGGCTGGCCAGCCTTCTCTCAGGGAGGGTAGCAACAGGTCTCCAGGGCTTCTCTGACCTCAAAATGCAGGTCCCAGGCCCCAGATCTTTCTGCTTGTATACCTTAGCCTCTGAGCGCTGTTGTATTGTTGTGGTTTTGGTTTTCCTGCATCTACTACCTCCTAAATCACGGGGGCAAACAAATACCTCTAACATCCAGAAGAATACACAGTGTTGACGGTTTAAGGAAAGCAGAAAAGGACTGAACTTCAAAGGCAGATCCCTAGGATGGAACAGAGAGTGCTTCTGAGCCCCTGCGGTAGCCGGCATCGGAACCAAGGCTGCCTCTGTTCTCTGACACTGAGATTATATCATGCACAAGAGAAACACTGGAGATCAAGCGAGACCATGAATCTAGGTCATTCTTCTCCGAGAGACTCTGTTTTCTCCCAGACTGGATGGGAAATAAAATGTTTGGTTTCCCAAAAAGCTCCCAATTCCAGTAATCAGGAGTTGCCACCATCAGAGATGGACAATCTCCCCCCTGGATTCCAATTTAGGAAACCTTAGAGGATTGATTATTCTGATTGGCCTAGTTTGAAGGCATTGTCCACTCTCAGACCAATAAAGCCATGACCAACCCTTGGGGAGATAAGGTCATACTGCCCAGAAAAACTCAAGAGCACCTGAGTTGGTGCCAGCTCTGACGAAGGGGCCATTGTGAACCAGGGACCAACCCTGAACCCCTAGGAATGGAAGGGGTCAGCTCACTAACAGTTGCATGCTGATTTCTGCCATTCTAAACAAGCGCTAAAGTACTGGGTTGGATGAGCTAAAAGCACATAGATTTTGTAGTGGTTTGTTTAGTCACTAAAGAATTACATGGAACAATAAACACAGACTGCTTACATATATCTATCTAGCCTTTTACTAAGCACTGAAGGAAAGGGTGGGCCTTGGAGAGATGATTAAATGCCTGCCCTCGGGAAGCTTAGTCACTGTCGGGTCACTTCCAATATAGGCAGATCTTGGAGATCGGCTAGTCCCAACAAATTCCTGGGAGGCTGTACCCAGAGGGTTGGTCGGTGGAGAGGATGGGCCAGGCTCTGAGCTCTGATCTCCTTCCGGAATATCATTTGCCAAATCTCTTCTGCTCATAGGCGTGTTACATAAAACAGTGTTTGGAAAACAAAAAATAAAATAAAATAAAACAAAATAAAATAAAAAGTGAAGGGCGCGAGTTAACTGCCGATCCATGTAAGGTCCATCACTTTACTCCTAAGGACTCCAGCCAGGGCCCAGGAGACCAGTCCAGCCTGTAAGCCACCCCCACCCCCGCCCCCCACCCCCCACACACACCTAAGCAAAGATCTGTTTGGTGAGGCCGGCAGCCCCACCCCTCTTCCTGAGCCCAGGCTTCTGCTCTGCTACCAGCTCTTGTGTTAACCACCCACCACAACCAAGAGGGCTGCTGTGGCCATTTGGAGAAGAGGGCTCCCTCTTTTGGGTCATTCTCTAATAACCCATGTCGACGGTGGGGAAAGTGAAGGGCAGGAAGAGAGGAAGCCAGCATACCCGGGCAAGTCATGGACTGGAAAGCGAGGGAGTAGGGGGTTGAGGTGGAGCACACGCGTCCACAGTCCGTGCTCCTTCTCCGGAGTGTACCGCCCTGCGCTGACCCCCTAGGAAAACGCAAGTCCTGTCTGGGGTTTCTTCTAAAGGGGCTATTTTTGACTCAAGTCAAAAGCTAGATCTTTTTTCTTTTTCTGACTTTCTTAGACACAGTCTCACACTGTTCAGACCAGCTAAGGATGACTTTGAGCTTCCAGTTCTCCTGCCTCTACCTCCTGAGGTCTAGAATTACAGACACCGCCTACTCTGCCCCGTCCATAAAGGGCTAGGACTAAACCCAGGACCTTGAGAATATTATACAAGAACTCTATAAGCTGAGCCTTGTCTCAGCCCATGGTTTTTGTGTTTTGTTTTGTTTGGTTGTTTTTTTGTTTTTTGTTTTTTGTTTTTAGTATGGTTTTGGGGTTTTTTTGTTTTGTTTTGTTTTTCGTTGTTGTTGGTGGTGGTGGTGGTGGTGGTTTTTTTCCCCTGAGTTTTATGAGTTTTGGTCGTTGTTTTTATTCTTCCAAGGAAGAGGCTATGATGCAGTGGTATCGAGGAATGAGAGACCATCCCTGGCAGATAGTAGGTGCTCAACAAAACACAAGTGGTGGGAACACAAAGCATGAGTCATGGGCACGCAGTCCCTGTGCCTTTCTTCTGGATGTTCAAGAAGACATGCGAGTTAAAGATCGTAGAGTTTATAGCAGTATCTCGTGGGCTATAAATCTCAGCAGTGCAGTCTTAAAAATCACCACTGCCTACTGAAAATCCATTAAACTCCATTCATAGTCCAGAAACCAGGGCGGAAAAAAAAAAAAATCCAGCAGCTCCTGCCCGTGGCTTCTCTGCTCGCCTTACCATTTCTTCTAACTTTATTCCAGAAAAAAAAAAAAAAAATCTCTAGGGAAATGAAATTAAGCCGTTTCCCAGATTTACTTTGCAAAATTAGTCCTGGGCTGGCCTTCAACAAGGCAAACACATTCTGTGCAGTCTCGAGAAACAACAGCACAGCATTCCTGGACCGAGGCTTGGAGCCCACGGAGCCAGACAGGCTGCACAAGCTGAGGACAGGGATGTGTGTTTTGTAGCAACTGCTGCCTTCAAGGCTGCTTGTCCAGGGCCAGAGACCTCTCTCCCTTGCCCTCTGGTTGGTCCTTGCCCTTTCCTGCTCTTGGAAGTGGCATATGTTTACTGTCCCTGCGTGTCTGGGCTGGGGAACTGTTATTCAAAATCACTAAGTCAGGCCATGGTCTTACACAAGTTTCCAGAGACTGTCACCAGAGAGATGCAGAGCCCCATCTAAATGCCCCCTTTCTTGGAGTCTTGAGATGGTGTGGCCTTTCTTGACACAGAAGCTGCCCGCCATGGTGAGTCACCCGTCAGAGGTCCCTGCTTGCCAAGGACTTGATGGCACAATTTGCCTGGAAATGAAGAAATTCCGTTCTAAATCTGCATATTCATCATTCTAGGAAGATAAACACAGTGTGAAGCTAACTAAAATATTTAATAGTCAACATTTAATAATTCCCAGATCATATGTGGGACAAGCTCTCGTACAGAGGGCACTGCTATATTCATACATAGGAAATTATGCAGGCAATGGCCATGAAGGCTCTCTTCCCTTCCCATAATAGATTGTCTTTCATTCAGCGTGGGTTTCAACAGTTGCCCCAGGAGAAAATAACGCCTACTCTGTCCTTGCCTTGTGGACCAGAGGTCGTGGTATTTAGCAGTCCTGGAATGCCCTGTATTCAAGAGTCTCTTATCTCCCTGCCCCTTAAGGAGCTTTGCTCTGGTTCCTCTCCCTAAAAACAAACAGCAGCAATGGCAATAAAAAAAATGATGAACAAAGCCGAACAGCCACGTGAATTCGGACCGCAGTCAGGTAAGAACACCTTCAGAAGGAAGTCCGCTCTGAAGCAAATCCTTAGCCTGTGGCTTCGGACCTGAAAACGCAGCTCATTGGCTCCTGCAAGGGCTAAGGAGGACATTCTAAGAGACAAGTATCAGCAGAAGCTCCGTCCACTGGCAAATGGGTGGATTTCCTTTCTGTCCATTCATTTACTGATTTTTGTTTGAGAATGTGGATGAGTAGGTGGTTTTCAAGACAGGGTCTTGCTAGATAGGACTGGCTGACCTCAGACTTGCGATCTTTCCGCCTCTGCCTCACCCGCGCTGTGTTATAACAAGCCTGTGTTATCAGACCCAGCTCACTTGGTCTCCTCTTATTTATTTATTCATGGTATATCTATTTATGTATTATTTTGCAGTACTAATGTTGGGAACTGTTGAAACTAGGGTCTCGTGTACGTTAGGCAAGTGCATAACTACTGAATTATATGATATTATATGATATTACTTTTTACTTTGAGACAGGGTCTTACCAAGTTGCCCAGGCAGGCCCCGAACCTCTGTTCCTCCTGCCTTAGCCGCATGAATAACTGATATTACAGACCTCCACCACCAGGTCCAGCTCCAAGTTTTCTTTCAAAATGTTTTCAAAGGGGATACATATAATGGCACTATTTGCTATCCACCTCTGTTGACTCTCTCCACAAACGCCACTTATTTTCCATCACAGAAGAAATTAGCAAAACCTAAACCAATCCCTCTTGCAAAGACATTATTCAGTGGTAACAAGTCCCAATGTGAAGAATCCATGTTTCCTTCTGTCTAATCATATGGCCATTTCCCCAACTGCTTCACACATGCTAATGGAGTGTGGCAAGCTAAGCACATTTGGCTCAGTGGAGGGTCCAACCTGAAATGGCTCCACAACGACAAGGCTCTAATCGTCTCTCCATAATCTACCACGGCTTTGGGGCGGGGTGTCTTCGCTGTCATGAGTGATTTCAGAGTACGGACGGGGCAGACGTGACAGATTCTTTATCAGTGTCAAAGTCTTTTGTGGTCAAGTCCAGTAACGTTAAAACAAAACGCCCGGTAGATAGCAGAGATATGGTGGCATTATGGAATTCCCTCCCGGGCAATGTTTTTCAGTCAGCCTATGAAAAGAAAAATGGAATAAGGGCTAAAAATCAAAAGACGGTATAGCAGACGTCTGGGCAGTTGTGTGTGTGTGTGTGTGTGTGTGTGTGGCATTCAGACAATGTGAATGACATGGGGGGGGGGGTGCTCAGCAATTGCTCTTGCATTCATGTTTAAATAGAACAAAGAGAGATTACCAACAAAGAAAGCCAGGATACAGGGGGAGGGACTGACTCTCAATAGGCTGTTAATTTCGGGAAAGAGGATAATGTTGCTGAAGAGCATAAGACCCTGCATGTACACACCAGTAGCCACACCACAGGGGCATGCCCTGCCTTCCCAGTTCAGTTCATGAAGTCTCCTCGTGCTTTTCCTTAGTTGACTTTCGCTGTCCATCTTCTGGACCTTGCTGACTTTACCAGCGGTCCCCAAAGCTAACAAATGGAAAGCACCTTAGAAGTAACGGAATCCATACATCTTGGAGCCAACTCCCAAGTCTGTGGGACAGCAAGAGCTGCTTTCTCTTAGTGGAAAACGTTTGCTATGCTTTATGAGTTGCACCTCTGCAGGCCAGCACAAGGCTCTGCTGGGGAGATCACTCTCCCCCCCTTGATCATATGGCTGTTCCTCAAGCAGAGGCCCAAATGCACACGTGAAGAAAGGGCCAACTTGTCTCTCTTCCTCTACTCCAAATAAGGTAGCCAGCTACTTGCAGGATCTAAACTGTGCCAGCTCAACATCTCAGGACGTGGCTGTCCAAGCAAGGCTCAGTGAGAGGAGCTCTGGTGCCTCTGGGAAAACACACCCTGGGCAAACAAAACTCTCACCACAGCCACGGGCAGAGGTGGAGGGAAGCACTCTGACTGTCAGACCCTAACCCAGGATTGTTATTTGGTATGCCATGCATTGGGGAATTAATATAAAGGAACAAATAATACTCGACATCCTGAGCCTTGGGCCTTTACATGCTCTGGATTCGCCAGATAATGACTCTACTGCCTATTTCAATATTTTATCTGATTTTTTTTTCTTTTTTGTACTAATTTAGAAAGTTGGTACTTTAGTGTAATTGAACTCGGTGAAGCTAAAAATGTCCAGGTTTCTTTTTTTTTTTTTTTTTTTAATAAGGTGGCTTTCAGTATTAAACTTTGGGGTCTGTTTTTCTCCCAAACAGGCACTTAACTCCCATTAGTACTAAACATCAAGGAAAAAAAATAAAAGAACCCATATATCAACTTGTCTCTTTGTACCCAGCTCCAAGGGGAGGGGGCAAGAAAGGAAGAAGAGAAAGAAAAGGAGCAATGGGGGGGGGGCAAGTAAAAGGGGGAGGGCTATAGGATCATTTACAAAGCTGAAATTAACAACTAGGGTGCCCAAATTCAGGGAGGGTCTACCTTTGCAAAGCAAGATGAGGAGAAAATGTCGAAACCATTTTGAATAATAATATCCCAGCCGTGGTTTCCTGAGAATTCTGTTTCTCCTCCATCCCTGGCATATACATTAAACCTATTTTGTACTTGTTATGGACATAATGATTCTAGACAACATAAGAAAATTTCATGATTTTTTTCCTTATCATTTTTACTTCTCTTCCCGTGAGCCAATTTATGCAGCTTAAACCATTGCTAAAGAAGATGCATCAAAAATTGTCCATAATCATGACGAATAATAGCACAAAATGTTCGCCAGAAGCTGCTTTCTTATCATATTTTCATTAAAACATCTTTTCACCTGCCTTGCTTTGCCCATGTCTGGAACTTGCGTTGTAATCAGTCTTATTAGCTGAGAGCATAAATATGATTTATTATGGTCTGATAATGGAAGCTACATGGACCCAGAGAGGGGCTATATTGTCCTCTGATGAAATAGCTCTTTTCTCTCAAATGGAGAACTGTATCATGAGAACATGCAGAATGCAGCGAGTGATTATTTCCTCGGGGTGAGTGACGGACAGACAGACAGAAAACCTCCTTGTCGACCATGACAGCCACACAGGGTCCCCAAACCTCCCCGAGTTTGACAACCTGCAGACACTTTTGATGAACTGTATTCCTCTGTCAGAGACAGCCTGTCTGTGAAGAGAAAGGGGACCTTTATCACCGAATCGTCTATTATTGTCTTGATCTTTTATAAGCAATCACTAATGCACATGAATATAATATCCTTTCACTGAAGTGCCACGCATAATAGAAATGTAGTTAAAGGACCCTCTCTCCCCAGCTATGTAAATGTCCTCACGCCATAATTAAGAGAGATGGTTTGTGACTGATAGAAGAAGGGAAGAGTAATCAGATTGTTTCAGTATCATCTCTGTATTTTAAAGACTTCCACCTGAGGCAAAGAGCAGTTATGGTAGCTGTACAGAACTAGGTCAATTCCACGTCTTAGGCTAAAAGGAAAAACAGTTTTGAATATGGTGTTACTGTTATAGTTTTTATTAAACATGCAAATGGCAGCTGGTTTTCAGCCAAGAGTGATTACTATGCTGATAGGCCTTAGAAGAAAATGAGTATGCCTCTCAAAATCCCTGTCTGAGGGTTACAGCAAGAACAAAGACCCATTAATAAACAGTGTACTCGCACAAATGGGTCGTTGAGTCCCAAGAAAGGTCTCCAATAAACTCCCCACTTACCCATCTCCAAGAGTCTAAATAGGACCCCAAAACCCCACACCAGTACATTTTTTTTCAATTAATAAATACATTTGAAGGGAAATGCCTACAATTACTAAGCAATTAAATGTACTTCCTTTTTTTGTGGTCCCTGGGAGCTGTCTCCATTTCTGAACTGTGAAGGATAGTGGAGCTGTGTGGATTTGGTGGCAAAAGTTTCTCCAGCTCGCAGATAAAACCCAAACCTGGCTTGAGAAAACAGCCTAGTCTAAGTAGGCCAAAAGCTTCAAGCTCAGTCTCGGGTGCGGGCAGAAAAGAGAAAAGGGCAGAACCTACAAACATCTTAATCTACCCTCAGCAACACACAATACTTAATTTTTCATTAACCTTCTGACATATGGACCCAGAGTGACCCTACACCATCCACTAATGGGTTCTGCATTGCCAATTGCTGGAGAACACTCCACAGCGCTGGTGCCGAAGGGTTAATCGGTAGTTCCACGCCACTGAGTGGTCAGAATTGGAAGAGCAGCCCCTGAACCCAAAAGGGTAGATGGTAGGGAACTGGAGGCCAGGGTGAGCTCTCTCTGCAAGGAAAGCTGTAGGCACAGGGGTGCATATGTGCCTGCACATGTACATGTCTGTGCCCAGAAAAGAAAAATCACCAGGTTGGCCTCCCTGTCCCATCAAAGGTAGATTAAACCAGAGAGAAACATTCATATTCTCCCCTTCCCCCACTCTAAGTCATGGCTTTCCATGTGGAAATGAAAAAAAAAAAAAAAGTGCCATGTCAGAAGCAGCTGGGTTTTGAGAAGTGTTTGATCTCCCTTAAGAGAGAGATCTCTGAAGTTCTGCCAACTCTTGATTATCTGTATGAATGAGGCTAAGAGACGGAATGGGTAGATGCAACTTACAGATAATCTTCAAACTCCTGTTGGGTCTGTATTTTAGTTTGTTTCTGAACAAAATGTACCAGAGCAATCAACAAACAGAGCTGATTGGATGTTTCCCTTCTCCTTTTATGGTCAATCTTGTACTTGTCAACAGAGAGAGGAAACTGTCAAAACACTGGCAACAAGAGAGGAAAGGAAAGAAACTAAATACCCAGATAGTCAGCAAACTGGATAATCTGTCCCTGAATAACTGAGACGAATCTCATTTTAAAGGTAATATAAAAAAGACCCTGAGAGGATTTCCCATCTCCCAAAGGCACCTTTTCCCCTAGTCCCAAGACAGCTAACAGAAGTACAAACAACAAGAACCAAAACCCACGGGAGAAAGAAACAAAAGGACTGGCCCCATCCACGTGCTCTTCACCTACTCAATGCACTTTCTAGGTTGGACCACTTTCTAGGAGAGATCAAGGCAAAGGGGAGCAGCCGGAAGTGGGATGCAAGAGTCTGTGATCTGTGTGGCCGAGAGCAACAGGGTGTTTCCCTTCTGCCCTGGCCTACAGCTCTAGGAATCCATACAGCTCATTTAAAAGTACAGATAAAAATGAAAACCAACACCTTCAAAAAGGATAACGGGGATTCAGCACATTATTATCATTTAGCACAAAGGTCACTATTCCTTACACAGCCCAAATGCTCAGGTTCATCTGGGACGGAAGCAAGAACCTGATGCTGAACATGATTATCCATGGTTCTTCATTCAAACTAGCATTTGTGGATGTTCAGTTAAGGGGAGAAAGACTCCTCAGGAGCGATGGCACGCACAGTCTCTGCCCAGTTGTGAAACTGCGTGCCCATAGTTTTGCTTTAGAAATGAAAACCTAACAAAGTGATTAGCATTTAAATATCACAGAAATTGTCTCCATTATCCCCAGTGGCAAACATGGAAACAGGACCAAATTCCTCCTGTCTCCCCTCTTTTGCCTTCCAGTGCCAAGATATTGAGGCAAAATATTTTGGCAGAACTGAGCTGGGTTCAGAGGTCAGGGCTCCGGGAGGAGGTAGAGAGAAGGAAGACTTCTTCCTTCAGTCAGGAAGGATTTGTTTTTTTCCACACACAAGGAAAAAGGGCAGAGCCTGAAGATCAGGAATGTTCTGCCTGTGTGATGAGAGTCAGAGGAGCCTTTGTGTATGATTCTCTGCTTCCCAATTGATTCCTGACAGCAACATCAGAAACAACTGATACTTTAGTTTGACATCTGGAAAGAGGCATTTCTCTATACATATTACACACACACACACACACACACACACACACACACACACACAGAGACATTTATACACACTCACACACACATTCACACATATACTCACATAAACATTCACAAACACATATACACATACACACTCACACAAACATTCACATACACACATTCACACACACATTAATACACATACACACACACATACACACACAAACATTTACACACACACAAACTTCCACACACACACTCACAAACATTCACACACACAAACATACACACACATACACCCACATCCACACACACACACACACACACACACACAACAGGACCCTGAAGTTAATTACTCGACATCTCATAGTCTTAAAATTTGGGCTCTGCCTGATAGTTGGTAATAACCCCTTGAGAAACAGGACTACCTCCATTAGGACTTAAATGGATGCAAGCTGTATACCTGAGAATCAATAAACTGGCAGTCAGAGTAAAAAAACTATCATCCTCTCCATGGTCATTAAATGTCAAAGATCATTATGCAGAATACACACTAAACTATCAAATGGGAATTAAAACCTTCACTAATATGTAGAAGGACTTTGGCTGTTCAGAACTAAATAACAGGAGTGAGTGTATTGTAGCAACAGTCTCCTTTGCTTTCATAGAAGATGTGTGTATCAAGTCCTCACATGGAGCTGGTCCTTTGACATTCTAAATGGTCTGAATGGAAACACAGTGAAGCAAGTGTAAGACAGGAAGCATGCTAAGGAACAGGATCATTACATTCATGTAATTTGGGACTTCTACCCAATTTTCCTAGGCTAAACCCACCCCTTCCTGTTTCTACTACCACTTTGGCTCAAACAGAGATGATGTTAGGGTAGAAATAAGGATCCCATAAGCACTCAGTGGTGAGGTGAGCAAGGTAAGACAGAAGCAGTACTTAGATGGGTAGGAGCTATGAGAACATTAACAAGTGTGACCAGGCAAATAAAGTTATCTGAAAGTCCCAAGAAAAGGTAGTCCATCCGCCTACCAAACCCACAGGTAACTGTCGGTTACTTTAGTTGATCTATTGGCCAAATCAGATCCTGAGCCTCTTCCAAGCCACTAAAAATATCTCAGGTTTTTTTATTATATTTTGATCGCAATGGAACATGGAAATCAACAAGAACAAAATCAACCCTATGCAAAAACACTCATCATTTGCCTCTGTGATGGTTTGAATATGCTCAGCCCAGAGAATGGCACTATTAGAGGTATGACCTTGTTGGAGTAGGTGTGTCACTGTGGGTATGGGCTTTAAGACCCACATTCTAGCTGCCTGGGAGCAAGTCTTCCACTAGCAGCCTTCAGATGACGACATAAAACTCTCAGCATTGCCTGCACCATGCCTGTCTGGATGATGCCCTGCTCCCACCTTGTTGATACTGGACTGAACCCCTGAAACTGTAACCCAGCTCCAATTAAATGTTGTCTTTATAAGACTTGCCTTGGTCATGGTGTCTGTTCACAGCAGTAAAACCCTAACTAAGACAGCCCCCATTACCCAAAATATACTACCTATTGGCTTTGTGTGGACAAATAATTTAAGATTCCCAAACATATGTGAAAAACAAGATTGAAATATAGAAGACTGCCTAAGTCTCTTAGTGGAAGAACATTTGGAAGTGGGCATCTACAACAACTAAAGGATGAAAAAATGGAGGCATTTCCCATGGAAGTGCACAGTGTAGACCTTGAAAGGGCTTGGATGAGTGACAGGTGCTTCGGAAGAGGATCTAATAATGTGAGCATCAAGGACAAACTTCAACCTGCATTCATGGCTGGCTCCCTCTCTGGATACACCTTCTTCTATGCAGGTAGGTAGGTAGCTAGCTAGCTAATTAGTTAGATCTATTCATCTGCTGTTCATTCTTCTGAATTTTTACTATCAGTTTTCAGATTCCACACTGAGATCTTACAACTACTGAAAGTGATGTTCCTTACCATCCTCTCCCACTCTTTGTTCCCTTTTTCATCTCATCAGTTAAGATTTTTCTACAGCTGAAGCAGGTCTAGGAAAAGGGCATCCATTGCTGGTCCACTCCAAAGTTTGCAGAAATAATGGTTGCTAAAACAAACAAACAAACAAACCTGGAAGTCGGGCCAAGCCAAGGGAGAGGAGGGCATTGTAAGCGGAGCTCAGAGTCGACACTTGGTAAGAGTATTACCCAACCTCCCAATCTCTGAGCTCCAGTCCAACATGCCATGGACACCCAGGGCAATGACATTTCCAAAGAGGCTCCAGCTGAGCTCTCAAATTCCTAACTGTATTCCTTTGGCTACAGAAAAATCAGGCCAAATGTGAGGCAATCTCATTTCCCGGTGACCTTGTAATCCCTTGTTCTTTTAAACACTTCCTTGGGGCTTTGCCAAGGTCTTCAGTTTTCGTTCACTCCATCATGAAGGCTACACTTGTAGCTATAGACAATTATGCTGATTAAAGTGACGTTCTGTCATCTCCTTGAAAGCTCCAGGCTTTGGAGAGAGGATTGGCTAAGTAGCTCCATCCGGGATGGAGAGTGGTTCTCCAGCCACAGTCATTGCTTCCAGACCATGTCACTCCTAGAATGCTTTATTTTTCTTCCTTTTCTGAGTGGGAAAGGGTGGGATTGTGTGCAACTTAGGTTGATGTCATGTAGCTTAGGCTACGTCCATGAGGCTAGCCTTGAACACCTGATCAACACCTTTCTGCCTCACCTCCCGAGTGCTAATCATTGTAGGCATGAACCACCACGCCCAGTGATCAGGACTACTTCCTAACTTCCCTTTCTTTCTTTTCTTCCATCCTTCTGTCCTCCCTGTTTCCCTTCTTTGCCCTTCCTTCCTTCCTTCCTTCCTTCCTTCCTTCCTTCCTTCCTTCCTTCCTTCCTTCCTTCATTTTTGTTCAGCTGCTTGTTTTGTCAGTTGGATTTTGGGATCCTGTCTCACTGTGTATCCTCGGCTGACCTTGAACACATCCTCCTATCTCTGCATAGTAAGTGGATTACAGGCACATTCCACTATACCCGGCCTTGCCTCCTCCTTTTTGTACAAATTTTAAACATATTAAATATTTAAGCAAAGTGTTCTATAACAGAGACTATCCTTATATTCACCATCTGTTTTAAAGTTAAGAAGGTAGAAGACTTGCACACTTGGCAAAAATAAAAAGGAAGGATGGAAGGGAGAACTGTAGGCAGGAATGTTTCTCTTCTGGGATTGTCTCTCAGGTGCAGATGGGTAATTCTGGCTGATGCCTACGAATGGAGGAGGCACTGGGCAGAGAGGCAAATCTGCCCAAATTTCACCGTCTTCCAAAATCCTACTGTTTCTTACATGGACTACTCACAGCCAACAAGCTGTGGTCATCTCTCCACAAACACAAATCTTCTAATAGACACATTAAGGAATTCTTACATAATTGGGGGGGTGCAACACAAGTAGAAAAGTCTTCCTAATACAGACCATCAAAGTACACATATGTAAAACAGAATTGCGATCCTCTAGGGCACCCTAGCTATAAGGTAGCTGCAGACATGGGTCACCAAGGTGCTGCAATGCTATGGGTTATTTCTTCTCACCTCTGCTTTACTCTGCATTGGTTTTAGTTTGAGGCAAGGGTCTCATCCTGTGTGGGACAGGAAGCTACCAGCAGCTTCACGTGTACAAGGAACTTTTTACCGAGGAAACTTAGAAAAACAGATACGCCTGTGGTTCCCAGCGAGCATTCAATTCCTCCAAAGGACTCTTAAGATCTTCTTGGGTCACTTGTTGACTATAGGGCCTCATTATTTGGTTGGCATCCCTACTAGAGTCTCAAGGAATGTGAGAAGGACAGATCACAAAGGAAAAAACCTTTTACCAGAATGAAAAAGAACAGAGGCACCCTTACTTTGAACCTAAATCAGTAGCAGAAACTGTTGAAACTCATTAGCATCCCTTATCTCAACAGTGAGATCTCTGCCTATCTTCCCCTTTGCTCCAAGTCCCACAATTCGTGTCTGCATGGAGAGCAGACTCCGCACAGGCTATGTGGATGAGCTAACGCAGCTTCCAATGGTTTCTTCATTGCTGTAACTGGCCATCATGTAAATAAGTAGTTACTGACTTGAGAACTCACTATTTACTCAATAACCCTTGATGGGAAACCATGATCCCTTCACACACTATTATAGAAGTCCATAATTACAGGCTTTTCAAACGGTTGCTTCTTTTAGGCATTTGCCTGTAATAGCTCCTTCAAAGCTGTTAAGCTCTTATCATTTGAAGACCCAAGTAGAAAATATTTAGTTCACTCCTCATTGACCTAATAGAGAACAAGTTCATCCCTAAGATGATGCCGTCCTCCTGCCGAGAACACATGGTCGGGCTTGGGCTATTTGGTTAGGAAATCCAATTGCCATCAGATGACATTCACCTCATTTAGTGATTAAATATTGACACTGAATGATCAGAGGTCACTCTTTCTTCGGTCCCTCCTGAAGGCAATCTTGTCCTTACTACTTGCCCTGATGTTATTTCTATCTAGTGGCCTTTCCGGTGGCAGTGAAATGCCAGGTTCTACTGACTCCCGTGCATCTCATTCCTAAGCATAATTCTTATTTTAATGCAAAATGAGCTTTTATGCACAATGCACATTTTATTCCTGAAGAGGAAACCAGAGCCAGGATCAGGGGATTCAGGCACCTGTCCCCATTACAGGCAACAATGTCATGTGATATGTGCTGCATTGTAATGTACTGATGCTCTTCAACGTGCAATGCAGCTGCATCCTAAGGAATCCATCACAGGTTACAATTACCCTAAGTTAGAAATGCATTCTCTATACTGAACATCACAGTACCCTGGATAGTGTAGGCCCTTTGTCTTTGTGGTCATGTGGCTGATCTTGAGCTGTAGTTCACAGCCACTGTCCAGTGTAGCATCACATTCCACCTTACCAGCTTAGACAGAAAGGTCAAAATGTGTAATTAAATTTCTACTACAAACATATTGCTTTTGCACCATGGTCAAGTTGAAATGTGGTAAGTTGAAAATGAGGCATACACTTCCTGTGTATGCCTTAGTCTCCTCTGGGTGCTAGGACAGATTGCTTTAGACTAGTTAATTTATAGAAACAGAAATTTATCACTCAAAGCTCAGGAAGATGAAATATCAAAGATCCAGAATCACAGAATAGGTGTCTAGGGAGGGCCCATTCCATTCTATATCACAAGTTCAACATGTCGTCACGTGGTGACTTGGGGAAGAACGTTCCCCAGCTGCTGTCTAAAAGCCTTCATCCCCCGTTTCCAGGGCCACTCTCAGGGTCCGGTCGCCTCCTAAAGTCCCTGCCTCGTGACAGTATTAATTAGGGGTTAATAGTCAACATAGGAACTGGAGGGGTACTCAACATTAAAAATGAAATCTGTCTTGGTGACTCAAGGTTTCAAAGACTGTACATCAAGGCTGGCTGGATCTCTCCAAGAAGCCATCAAGTTTGTGGGCTCTACCCCCAAACAAAGAAATACAGGCAACTAATGTGTGCTGAGAGGGGGGAATTAACCTTTCTCAGGGAAGAATCCCCTAATTGGTTGTCCAAATACAGAGGCAATCAGCTCTGAAGTGTGTGTGTGTGTGTGTGTGTGTGTGTGTGTGTGTGTGTGTGTGTGTGTGTAAAACAATAAAAATCAAAAAGAAGCCATCAATTTGAGAGGGAATGGGGAGGAATGGGAGGAATTGATGGGATGGTCAAAGGTGGGGTTGAAGGAGGACAGAAAAGAGGGTGAAGTAATATAATTATATTTTAATTTAAAATTTTTAATTAAAAAAGGAAACTATTAAGTATTTATAACACTGTCGAATGTATGTACCACATAAGGTGAGGGAATACAAAGATAAAAATAATGTTCCATCATGCTTGCTTACCTATGGTGGGACCCTGACAACAAAGCAATCCTACCATTCTCAGAGCCCCTTCTCTGGTCTTCCTCTTCCAGAACATCTCCCAGAGTCCCAACATGCAGTGCCTGTCAGACATCTGCCTTTGCTGTCCTTCAGCATAAAAATTCTCTCCTTTTCTTTCCTAAAGGGTCACCTCTTCAGTGAAGTTCACCGTGGTTCATCTAGGAAGAGCTACTGTTTCTGAAATACGTTCTATAAAGATCAGTATCATACCACATTCCCTTGTTTGGGTGCAGTATTTTTATGCAGGACTTTCCCTGCCTCATTATACTGTGAACTCCTAAAGGTCAAGACGCTATGTTTCATGGCTTTCTCCTCAGGGCCCTCCCAGAAAGCCTGGCACAAACAAGGAAATAGGTCAGCGGTTCTTAACCTGTTGATCACGACCCCTTTGGGGTTCAAATGACCCTTTCACAGGGGTTGCATATCAGAAATCCTACATATCAGATATTTACATTACAATTAATAACATTAGCAAAATTATAGTTATGAAGTAGCAACAAAAATCATTTTATGGTTGGGGGGGGTCACCTCAACAGAAGGAACTGTATTAAAGGGTCACAGCATTAGGAAAGTTGAGAACCACTGCTCTAAGTAATTTTCTTTGACTCCTATGGTCACATCTGCATTTGGGGTCATGTGGTTACCATTGTAAGGGCTTGACTTTATTACTATAGCAGGTAAGGATCATCCACAGTACATAAATAAATGCACACAGTAATGTTTCAATAATTCATCACTGATGAAGTTAGGCTAGCGGGCAGAATTGGCCATGAGCTGCCAACCGCTGTTCCAGTAGAAATTTCCATGAGATCTACACATTCCTTGAGAAGAGTATATGGCTTGTTTACCACTGGATCCTAAGCACTGGGCACATAGTAGGCCCTCGGTAATTTTTAAAGAATGCATAAGAGAACCAAGTCCTATGATAAGCCAAAGCAAAGGGTGTTACACCTAATGAGACAGAAAGAAGTTGTGTGTATTTCCCTTTGGGACAGTTAGGTTTGTGAATGAAATAGGCTGGCCCATACCTACTTGTGATTTGTGATTTAAAAAAAAAAAAAAAAAAAAAAAAAAAAAAAAAAAAAACCTCATCTGAGATTTGTGATTTAAAAAAAATTACTGTGAATCTTTTTCTTAAGTATTTTCAGATGGGATTTCCAAACTTGTAGACTTTGGGTAAAACGGGTTGGCCTCTATAATGGGAGTGGTCCTTGTTCAATCAGTAGAAAGCTTGAACAGAAGTCAGACACATGCTGTCCCCACCCTCCTCTACCCCATGCCCCGGCAAGAAGCAATTCCTCCTACAGATGGTCTTTGGGCTTGAATCACAGTGTTGGCTCCTCGGTCTACTAGCCAATCTGAAGATTCTGTCATCTCATTAGTTAAATTAGTCAAGTCCTTAAAATCAGTTAACAGACAGTCGGACACCTCTGCTTTTGCTCCTCTGGGGTGCCTCCGTTGATATTCTGATAAACACGGGAGATTTGCTGCAGCGGTGATGGCAAGAGCTAGATGGGTCTCCTGAATGGAAAGCCTTCGTCTTGCGCGTGCCTAAACCCTCGTCACAGCAATTCTCCTTTATGTGTCACAGCCTTCCTTTGCATGAAAGAGTCTTCCAAGCCTGGCTCTAACCCTCCTCCACCGCTACACCCAGGTACCGCTAATGCGCATGACACACAAGAGCCATGCTCACTGCTCCCCATCTCTGTCCCAGGGATCCATGCTCTCAGACTACCATACCTTTGCATCTGTTGTAGCCTCCCTAAGAGGAACATCCACCTCCCTTTCATCTGCCTGGTTCCTAGTCATCCTTGACGCTTCCCCTGGGATCTCCCACACACTAGAATCAGGAAGGCCACCCTGCTATGCCATCACCTCCTCCAGCAGCCCCCTGCACGGTTGATGTTGGCTTGCTTCTGTCTTCCCCAGAGAGTTTCCATCTCCTTGAAGGCAGACTCCCCGTTTAACTCCCACCCACACCTTGCCACCTCACAGGCGCTGCCTGTGTCCAACCTGCAGTGAAGACATTAATAGGCAATTAGATGAATAAACAAACAAAATATTTTAAGAAATTCAACTTCCTGTAAGATGGTGTCATTTTATCTGAAATCTGCAGGAATTGGCTTAGCATTGAGAAGGGAGAGGAGTAACCAGAACTCGGAGTTTTGAGCACTCTCCTAGAAATCTCAGACTGCACGGAGCTCTGGGCCAGCTGGAGGCATGAAACCACTAGAAGGAGTCATTTTCCTTCCTAGCTTCTCAAAACCCTATGAAGGCTATCGTGGGGGGCGGGGGGGGGCGGGGCACTGGGGAGGTCATGAGAGCCAAAGAAACTCAAGCAGGAATTTGAGCTCTGCAGCTCAGCCCCATTAATAGGAGGGATATAGGAGTCTGGGTCTCTATTATTTCGATAGAGATCAATAGGAAAATGGGGATTGATTGGCAGCAGGGCACAAACAGCTCTGCTAAGACATGCTTGGTTCATAAAAGCAGATTCTGGGGCTGGAGAGAGCTCCATTGGCAAGGGCTTGTGGAACAAGTTCAAGGCCCCGAATTCATTTCCAGAAGCCATTGGAAAAAGTCGGGTAGAGATAGGTGGGTTCCCCAAGACCTGACTGACAAGTCCCTGGCCATGACTCAAAAACAGTGAGATGGATTGTGTCTTGAGAAGTGACACTTAAGGATGACCTCTGTCTTACACACACACAGGCAGACACATATACACAGACACACAAACAGGCAAACGCACACACAGACACACATACAGAGACAGAGACACACACAGGCAAATGCATACACAGACAGACAGATGGACAGACAGACAGACAGACAGACAGACACACACACACACACACACACACACATACACACACACACACACTACCACACTCTTGTCAGTACCCTGTGCTTGAGGGTGGACTAGGATTCAGACTTTCTCAGGCTTTAAGCTTGAGTTCCTGGTTCCACAGCTGAAAAAGCCTTTTCGAAAACTTTGTTTCATGCCGTTACTCCTCGTGCCTCAGTTTCTGTATCTGCAAAACAGGAAGAATAGCTCCAGGCACCTGTGATGCCGGAGGGTGATGCAATGAACCAGGCAGCGTTCGTGTGGCACTTTGCATTTCCATGACTTCCGCTCTGCGTAGTCAACTGCAGAGTAGTATTATTATTACTTCTGAAAATGCCAGCTATCATCCAAAAGGGTTATTTCAATCACAAGGCTTTCTTCAGGAACACTTCATAAAGGAAAAGCGAAAGCACGCACATTCTCCTTGGAACTATCATAATTAGTCCCAGTAACAGTTGGGCCTTTTTTTTTCCCCAGTTCATTTATAGTCAGATTCTGCAAAATTGAAAACATCCAACATCTGGCCCAAAAAACTCATACAAAGACAGAAAGGCCCACATGGGCATGGGTGGGCTTCAGTGGCATGGGAGACAGATGTGCCTTTTGCCTCAACTACTCTTCTCAACCTTTGGGGGAGAAATTCAACTGAGTTCTCATGCTTATCAAAACCCCAAGTTTTTGGGTTTCATCTCTAAATTTTTAAAATACCTTGTCGAGTATTTTAAAAAACTGAGATTACCCCAGAAATTTGTAGAAAAGAAATCTTTTAATTGTGTGCATACACACACACACACACACACACACACACACACACACACACACACTGCTAGTTTCCTGGCACACAGGGAAGCCGAGGCAGGAGGATGACTATAAGTTTGAGAAAAGTTGTAGATACATATTTCTGAGGCCAGTATGGACTTCATAGCAAGACAGTTCCTCAAAAAGATAGACAGACAGGGGCTGAAGACAAACATCACTCGGCAAATCATTCTTCAGCATTAGGACTGGAGTTGAGTCCCTAGAAGCCACAGAAAAAGCTGGGTGTAGTAATGGCCACTGATACTCCAGAACTGGGGATCCCTAAGGCCCACTGGTCAACCAGCATAGACATATTGTGAGGAATGACACCTGAGGTTGTCCTCTAGCTTCTGCATGTGCACGCCATGCACAAATGTACATACCACATAAGTGTATGCACACACACACACACACACACACACACACACAAATAGGTAAATAATAGATTAGAGAACTCAATAATCTAGTGGTAGCCACATAAACATTTTGGGGTACTAGATATCAAACCTTAGGCCTTATATGTGCTAGGCATGCGCTCTACCACTGAGATACATGCCCAGCCCCTCTGTGCAAACATTTACAGTGACTGAAAAAGATGTTGACAGCTACTGCCTGTACATTATGAGTGGACCTGCTAAGCACGAGGGCAGCATTATCTCATTTCATCTCCGCATTTGATCCTTGAAGGAAGTACTGCTATTTGTCTCAGTTTACAGATTACAAAACAAACAAACAGAAAACAAACAAACAAACAAAAACCCTCCATTACTACAAGAACGTGTTTCGGTTGATGTTTGAAGAAAATTTTCATTTAATACTGCCTTTGATACAGGAGATGTCCAAGTGATTGCTTATGGTGTGAAGTGAGTGCAGTCATACTAAGCCACGCCCCTTGTGGGAAGGCTACCCAGATCCTTGAATACCCCTCCCATAGATCAGAGAGTTTGGGCTTCCCTAGCAAGCCTGCCAGCACTTGCTCCAGTTTCTGCCATCTTTGCCCCTCCAGGGGAAGGACAACACGCACACATACACGCGAACGCGCACGTGCACGCGCAAGCAAGCATGCACTTAATGTAACTTAGTTGGGCTCTTTGCTGGAGAAGTGCTGTCTTTAGTTCCCTTTGTCTTCAGCATGCCACCCAACAACTTCTTTCTAGAAGCTTCCTCAAGGCAGCCAGGGAATTTACAAGATTGCCACACAGGCTGAGAAAAACCTGGTGGAGGAACTCCACGGAAGGGCTTTGTGAACGAGGATAAAGAAGGCGCATTAGCGTTGCCTTGTTTCATGAAGGAGGAAACACCTACGACAGAACCTGACTACAAAAATCTCATTTTACAAGCTCCAGGTCAGATGCACCATCCTGGAGAGGCTCTGTCCCTACTGATTTCCTGTGCCATGCATTTTCTGAGCAAAGACCTGGTTCCACTCCCAGAGCCGGGTTAGATAAAACCGGAAGGGTTTGTGTGCACAGCATTTAACTTTAAACATTTCTTCATGGAAATTTACAATGCACATAATTTACATATTCAATACCAGTGACAATTTACTTCTCCCATCTGAACAGGGCTTTCAACTATGCCACTTGAACTAAATTAATAAACAGTAATTACAGAATGTTGTGTGAGCTAGCTGTTGATGTTGAGCAGATTCTAATCAACACCTTCTTTTAAGGGCCAATTAAAGCTGAATGTATGCAATATAAACATCTTTGAGTATTTAGACATGAACTGCAGAACAAGGTAAAAAAAAATTAAAATCTGAACAATTAGACTGGGATGAGCCCCGTCAAACCTGGGGAGACAGACCCTTTTGAGCCAGTCTCTGAAGCCATGTTAATTTCTTCAAATGAGATTTTTGTAAAGTAGTGAGGGGCTGCGAGGACTCCCTGGACCAAACCCCATCCGTTTAGAGGTCTCACCAGTATCGCCTCTCCTTCTCCATATGCTTCAGGTTCCGTGGTGTTGCTTTCTAAACCGCCTCAAACACTTTTCTCCTTAATTCGTGTGCATCTCAGTGAAAACTTAATCTCCATATTTCTGACTCATTTATGTATAAATCACTGACGTGCTATTAAACCTTTCCCTAGGCCTCATCTCTGGTCACCCAGGCGCTACACGAAGTATGGAGATTGCCCCAGGCTCCACAATGGGAGCATACATCCTTAAATAGCAAACACGCAGATCACAGAGACGGGATTAGATGCTGTTGGGGTGGTTGGACGGCCTCTCAGCCCCTACTAGCCTCAAGTTCTACTGTGGTGTGCAAAAAGGAGAGGTGAGGAGCCCTTTCAGCAATGGTCCGGAGCTGAGTAATGTGCAGAACTGCACAAGTGATGTCCATCCTTGGGAGTGAGTAGTTTTTCCAGGGATGGAAGGACATGGGAACCGTGTTTCTTCACATGAGAGAGGGGAGGCAATCCCCCAATTGGGTCCTTGTGAAGTCCAGCATGGGCCTGGTCCTAGTGACAGTAAGGACGCACTCATGGGCCTTGTGGCCTGTAATGCTCTTTCTCTTTTCTACCTTAGATCCCTGCACTCCTCAGAATGGCTCCTTCCATCACGCCACTGCATGTCACCTCTTCTTGTAGGCTCCTTCCATCACGCTGCTGCATGTCACCTCTTCTTGTAGATGGACCTCTTCTCTCTTCCCTCTCCTGGACCCTGTCCCATCCCTGACTATCCAAGTCAGACTTTAACTCAAAGCTCTCCTTAATCTCATTCTCCCCTAGCCCCTACCCCCACCCTCTGGTCCTTTCCTCCCCATGTGTCTCTGTCTCTCTTGGTCTTTCCATTACTCCAGCCTCTCATGGTCGATATTGCGTGAGACTAGATCTTACGTTGCTTTGAAGCATCGCTCAGGAGGGCTGACTTTCGTTAATTACTGACGGTTCTTATCTCTACAGATAAGGGGTGCGCTTGTCTCCTCTGCCCCCACCTTCAGCTAGATTACAAACAAGCCAGAGACAGAGATTTTGTGCATCCCAGGGCTTTCCACAGCATCCAGCATAGGACTATTTATGTGAGCAAGCGATAAATGAATATTTGTCGAATGAATATGAATGAAGCTTTCTTTAAAGTCAACAAAATGAAAGTCTCTGTTTGGCTTCAAATATTTTCTCAATAAAATTTGGAAGTATAATGATAGACTCTGGGCTAGAAATCAAAAATTTAAGATAGTTTCTTATTTACTAGTTCATATTAAAAGCTGGGGAGTGATGGAGCCATGGGACTGGAAGGGACCACTGGAAATTATTTAATGCCATTATCTTATGCTCATTGGAGCAGGCTGTACTTTCAAAGAGTGGTTGCTGACTTTTGCCCCATGCATGGGGCAGTTATCATGGTGATGATAGTAGTAACTGACCACTGAGTGTTCCCACCTAGAAGGGAAGGACTGTGACCCTCTTTCTCAAGCCTGGCTGGGACTTGGAAGTGATGTTTCTGTGGGTGCAAATGAGGAAGTGCTTGAGGACAGGGACCACCAGAGAAGATGTCTTGGCCTTCCTGCTTGTCATCCATTTGATGAGTTCCTTTCTTACTTTTCTCTTTACACACTATGTCATCCCCTGGACAACCTCATCTGTTTCCTTCTTCCTCTTCTTCTTCCTCTTCTTCTTCTCTTCTTCTCTTCCCCCTCTCCCTCCCCTCTCTCCCTCTGCCTTCTCCCCCTTCCTCCTCCTCTTCCTCCTCCTCCTCCTCCTCCTCCTCCTCCTCCTCCTCTTCTTCTTCTTCTTCTTCTTCTTCTT
>NC_034593.1:131772339-131804062 GCF_900095145.1 Mus pahari
CTCCTCCTCCTCCTCCTCCTCCTCCTCCTCTTCCTTTTTAGTATTTCATGTGTGAGAGAAATGCTCTGGCAGGGCAGCTTCAATCCTCAGGCCTCTCCTGAGAAGCAGGTGTCCTGGGACATCCTTCACTGCCATGTGCCCCATGTACACCTCTGTGGCCCAGGCTGTTAAACCAGCCTCTTCCTCATAGGCAGTGTCATTCTATGCTCAAAGATCTGGGCGACACAGTGTGGAAGACTGAGTCAGAACTTTGGGCTGTAAGAGGAGTGGACCGCCAATGTCTATGAACCATTGACTCATCATTGAAAAGCATTTGGTTATTTCTTAACTTCAGTTTAGTTCCCCACCTGGAAACAAAACTACATTAGCAGAGGGATCACATACTAAACTTGCAAGATGTGTCTGTTTCCTTCCCATTAGTGTTGCCGTCTCTCCTCTCACCTCTCTCTTCCCTCCACATTCCTTTGCTAATCTTCACTTCATTTGTTTTCTCCTTCCTTCTTCCTGTCTCCTTCCCTCCTTCCTTTTTCCCCTCCCCTTCCCCCCTTTGTCTTACCCCTGTTCCTATTCTTTCTCTCTCTTCCCCTTCCCCCTTCTCCTTTTCAGCCTCTTCCCTCTACCACAACAAACCAACCCTCGAATGCCTGTAGCCATGAACCCTAAGGCCCTCCTGTTCCCTGCTTATATTTTCAACTCACTGCAAGAGTTCCCAGTCAACTTTTGCCTGCCTTCAATTCCTCCCTTGCTACTCTGGGTTGTTCTGCATTCCCAGTTCTCTAGACCTACCTCCTGCACGTGAGATTTGCAATCATTCCTCAGTGTTTCCAAAAGAAAACCAGAACTCCTTGGCAATGTATTCAAGGCCCTTTATAATCTACCCCAAATGTCCTAGTTCAGTTCTGACTCTGGAGCATCCTCTAGTTTTCAGCAGAGTTCTTGTCAGTATGTGGTTATGGTATATTCTCAGTACCTTCAAAGGGTCTCTTCCCTCTCTACCTGGACCCCTATCCTATCCAGCACACCTGCCAAACCTCTGTAGAACATTCCTGATGTTGGTAAATAGGAGTTCTTAAAAAAAATCTTCCCTGACCTACACAGGCTAGTTACCCAGGTCTCTGTGAGCTTCCAAATGCTCTAATTAATTGTGGTGTCTTGGCTCCTTTCCACCCGCATTACCTCCTGAGTCTTGGCTTTGCTTTATATACTCTTACATCCCTACTGGTGGTATTCCCCCCATGAATTCAAATTTCTTCCATCCTGGCATTTTTGCCTAATTATAAGCCCATGCCACAGTAATTCCTCCTGTGACCGGGGAATATTAACTTTCTAGCTGAGCCTTTGCTATGAGAAAACCCAAATTTCTAGTCTTAGTTTCACTGCATATTAATTTTACAAACTTAAAGAACATGCCCAAGGTTCCTGGGCCTTTAAGAGGCTCTTCCTCATACAGTTCTTATAAAGACTAAATGGCTGGCCTTGGGATAAACATATATGCCAACAGACTTATCTTTCATGACCAATTGACTTTCTACAGGGTTTCAAGATGATGTAACCAGGAGAGAATTATCTTTTAACAAGTAGTGCTGAGATAAATTAATATCAACCTTTAAAAAGTATGAAATTAGACCCTTTACATCATACACAATTAACTCACAACTGATCATAGTCTTAATTATAAAAACTAAACAATAAATATTTTAGAAGAAACCATAAGAATAAATCTCAATGACCTTGGATTGAGCCATTTCTTAGCTATGACATCAAAGGCATGTAGTAAAAGAAAGAGACTGGACTTCATAAAAACCAAGAGCTTTATGTTTTAAAGGGCACTGTCAAAATAGAAAGACAACTGCAGAATGGGAGAACACAAGCATAAATCACATATCTAACAACAGTTTGTACTCTGAATAGAGGAGCAATACTTACAACTCAACAAGAGAAAGACAATAACCAATAACCCAATTCAGAAAGCAGGAAAAGGATTTGAATAGACATTTTTCAAAGAATACACTGATGGCCAATTAAAGATGCTTAGCACAGGCAGTGCTAGAGAAATGCAAATCAAAGTCACAAGGTACCATTTCACACCCACCAGGGTAGCTAAAATAAAGAAGGCAGACAATAATAGTGTACCAGTTGCTTTAAAAGTTAAACATAGAGTTACCATATGATCTAGCAAGTCTACTCCTAGGTAAATATCCACGAAAATCGAAAACATGTCCACAGAAAATCTTGCCATACTAACATTTCATAGTAGGCATATACGGAGACAACTCAAATGCCCATCAAGCTGGCAGAGACAAAATATAGAATAGCCATACAATGAAATATTATCTTTCAATAAAAAGAAATAAAATAGAGGTACAGATTACAGCATGGAGGAACCCTAAAAGCAGGCTATAGAATACAAGTGAGCCACACATGTATTGAATGATTTATACAAAGTATTCTGAATAAGCAAAATCATAAGTAAAGACAAGGACTAGCTGTCAGAAGCTAGTTAGAGGAGAGAAATAAATAGCAAGTGCCTACAGATTGGTAGGTGTTTAGATGATGATCGTCTGGAATTTTCCAGTGATAGCTGCTATTGAACCCTATGCATATATGAAAAGCCATGAATTATAATTACAGGGGTGAACTTTTGATATGTGAATCATATATCAATGAGGGTTTTCTAAACTAGCTAACATTATCTTTTATATTCTAAGATTCAGTGAGATTTTTGGTGCGTGATAAGGTGCACAGTAAAAGCTTGCTATGATAGCGCACATCTGCTGTTGCTGTGTTGTTCTATCCTGATGCTCTCCAGACTGACGGCATTTTCTGTTTTCCACACAAGAGCATGAGCTTCTTGAAGGCAGGGGCAAAGGGATTCGGGACTCCTGGTCATCATCTTTCAGGTTCTGATTGCCCTGAACTATTCTGAAATAAACAAATCTTCAGAAATGAATCAATCCAAACTTGGCAACATAGAAAATGTCATCCCTAATCAAGAGCAAGTATTTAAAATTATTTATATTCTCAATCACAACTTTCTGCCTTTTCTTGCATTTGTGACTAACCTTCTCAAGGTCCTTCTTGGACTTCACTCGTTGCCTGGTCACAAACCAAGGACACAGGCTTATGTCTCAGTGATAGCAATGTCTACTTCTAAATAAAAATTGATTACAATTTTAATAATCTATTGCTACTTAAAATACATCTCGTGATAACTTAATAACTTTTAAAAGTGATTTTTGCTTGCTTGCTTGTGATGGATCTTAGGGTTAGATAAAATATGGTAGGATGTTTCTCATGTCACTGATGACATGAGCTTCTTTGCTTCCACACCTGATACTTCAGAGAGGGTAACTCATGGTGTCAAGCAGCAAAGTGGAATGATTTGCCTGGACTCCTGAATATAGTATGGCAGTTTGCAATGGTAGCTGGATTCGATGGTTCTCCTTCCCAGAGCCTCAGAATCTGTCTCCATGTGGCCTCTTTCTGTGGCCTATGGATCAACTCAGACACTTTACACAGCAGCTCGGGGCTCAAAAAGGCAAAAGGCAAACACAGCTGAGATATCTTTAAGGTTCCAGCCAGATCAGTCCCACCTCCACCACCTTCTGATGAGGGAAGAAAGGCAGAGAGCAGCCTGGATTCAAGGGAATGTGGCTACACAGAAGAGTGATCGATTGAAGGCACAACCTCATAGGGGCATCAGAATAGCACACAGGCTCTGTGCAGGCTGCAAGGAAGGGGAGATCTGCCTGCGTGCAATTCCTTGCCTCTTCCTCAATCCACCTGCTCCAGGCTGAGGCACATCGTTGCTGGGAACAGCCATGGCACTGCCTCATCCTGCCTCTGAGACTTCTACCCTGCTGTATGTCTGCATCATTATCTCTCTTGATTACTAACTCCCACATACCCCTTCAAAAACTCGAGGGAGCCATTTGCATCCCATCAAATTCCTTCATCCTTCTACCCATGGAACCTCCTGTTGAACTGTTTTCAGCTACCACAGTCAAACGTGCTGTTAACAGCACTCCCGGTTTCTGATAGGCCAACTGCAACAACAACAAGAACAACGACCAAAAGGCAGAACAGTGACACCATATTACCTGCAGCTATAGACAAGGGCATTTGTATCTCGTCTGCTTTGGAGTAATTCCAGGACAAGATGTAAGGAATATTAAGGATTTACCTAGCAAAAGGTATCTGGTATGTGAACCTCTGAAACCGTACGCCAAATGCTGGGTTGATTGAGCATTTTTCTGGGGAAAACGATCCATTATTTTCACAAGATCATTGAAAACAACTCTGACTCAGCAAAGGTAAGAATCGTTCTCTCTGTAGAAGCACAGGATACACTACGCCAACTGTGTTCCAACTGGGTCAACATTAATTGTTAGAAACCACATCCTTTGACCTCTGTGTAAACAAGTGAAGCGTCAAGAATCCAGGTCACCTCTTATCCATCTTTTCTTTCTTTCACATAACTTCTCATTGGCGTTCATGTATGCCAAATCATGTATGTTCAAATTACTTGCTTTTAGTATTCAAACTGTATCTTTGGGCGTAATATTACCTACTTCTAACATTGAAGGGGCTAGTAATAGATAAAGTTTTGCAGCTGAAAAAAAAATAGCTGGCCTTATGACCGTCTCTGAAGTGACAACAGATTATACACTGGCATGTGTTTTTCAAGCACATTTTGTTATTCTTAGACATATGCTTTCCTATCAGCAACCAAAAAAACAAAAAACAAAAAACAAACAAAAACAAAAACAAAAAACCCACATTTAGTTAAATACACAATAGACATGTATATTTGTTGATTGGATATGGATTTTGGGGGACAGGGGTTCCACTCAGCCTTGCAGCAATCTACTTACTCAGGCCACCAACTGCTAAATTCACAGGCATACACCACCGAACCTTGTAGTGTATTGTTTTTATTAAATTCTTCTAGAAATATTATGTGCCAAAGTACAAAAATTCTCCCCTTTCCAATTATTTTTTTCCTGTTCCTTATTGTATGTGTCAAATAGGAAGAATGAGGAAAAAGACTCTGGGGTCCCAGCATCATGAAAAAGCCAAGGCTCTTCATGTGGATTTAACCACTAACAGTTATCAACTGCTATTACCAGTTCATCTCATTAGGCATCAAATGAATGGTACCCAGGTAGGTCCAGAGTGGATGCAAAGAGGAAGAGCTATATTTTCTGCCCCGGGTTGGTAAGTGTTGTGGGAGAGACAAATAGAAACAAAAAGGAAGCAACGGAAAATTAGACTGATGGTTGGACCATGAAAATTAGACCGATGGTTGGACCATCTTAAAGAGAAGAGAGGAGCACGGGGTCAGCGGTTCTCGCATGTGACTACAATTCCTGGTAGAACTGTCTGCTCTTGACAGCTCGGCCTTGTCTCTATCGTTTAAGAAAGCAAGAGAGCAACAATGAAATTGTGAAGAGGCCTCTGACTCCAGCTTCCATGCCCTCTTTGTCCATCCGTCTGTCTGTCCCTCCCTCCCTTCTTTCCTTCTTCCTGAGCTCTCCTTCCTTCTTTCTTTCCTTCCTTCCTTCCTTCCTTCCTTCCTTCCTTCCTTCCTTCCTTCCTTCCTTCCTCCCTCCCTCCCTCCCTCCCTCCCTTCCATCCATCCTTCCTTCCTTTCAAGCATTTGTCTTCCTCACTCTTTGACCCAGACAGTGAATACCAACCCCTTTAAGCTTTCCCTGAGCTAGCTTCCTCTGCTCTGCCTCCTTCTCCTTCTTCAGCACTCCATGACACAGTCACTCTTTCACTCAAAGAGTGTGAGCCTAGCACCTTGGCTGTCCAAGACTGGTATGTAGGTGGCATGTTAATCCTAGAGCTGCAGAGACCTAAACACAAGCCAGTCACCAGCGGAAGTGTCTTCGCCAGTCGTGCCCTCCCAGGGTCTATCCTATCTCCACATTAGATCCCAATTTTATTTCTCCCACTTCTCTCTTCTGACTATTTTTGGTTTCATCTCAACCACTATTAGAGACTTCCTATGAAGAGAAATTATCTGTAATGGAACAGAAACATTAAAAGCTTTAGTTTTCTTGAAAATTATTGAACACACGAGAGTTCACTTCGTTCACTTCGGGTTTTGAATTTTAAAAACTGTCACAAGAAACTATTTTTTTTTCTACTCAGAATATTTTAGCCTTTGCCCTTTCTGGCTCTTCAGATTATGGGGGTTTTTAAATCCTTGGGCTGCTGAGTATTTCGTGAGCTCCAGTCAATGAGAGATCATGAAGGAATGTCTCTCTAAGGAGCCCACTCAAGGAAGCCCAGAAGAGGCTGACACTCGCCGCTCTGTAGAA
This sequence comes from Mus pahari, assembly GCF_900095145.1. Lineage (NCBI taxonomy): Eukaryota > Metazoa > Chordata > Mammalia > Rodentia > Muridae > Mus > Mus pahari. Next base: position 131,778,669 of record NC_034593.1, read on the forward strand.
GCAAGTCTGTGTGCATTTCAGGGGACAGGACATTTTAGACACTGTAGTGATCTGCTGATGACCCACCTATATCCCAGAGCTCTGAACTCTGTGTGACACCAGAACCAGCCACACTATTGTATTTCTACTGCACTGAAATGTGGCAACTCCATGCTTGCTGTGCGAGGTGACTGCTGGCAAGGCAAAGGTTAGCAGTATCTGGAACCACACCGCAGCAGAGAGCCCACCTATTGGAATGGGGATAAAACAGCATGCTTTGCAAAGGTTGTGTGCTAGGCCCCAAACCATTCTCTAGTTCCAGAAGTAGAAAGGATGAGAAAAGGGGTTCAGGAGATGGTTCAGGGGGGATCAGAGTGTTTGCTGAGCAAATATTAGGACATCAGTTGCGAAACCATCACAGGTAAAAGGCTGGTTGGCCACATCTGTAACCCTAGAACCATGGGAAGCAGACACAGGAGGGTTGCTGGGGCCTGCCTTCCACCAGCCTAGGTTCAGTGAGAGACTTTGTCTCAAGGGAACAACATACAGAATGAGTGAGCAGGACACTCCATGTCTTCCTCCGGACTCTGCACTGTGTTTAAGCACCCTGATTCACATGTACATACAGCACAGGCACATACATATAGATGAACAGCAAACACACACAAATATACAACTGCACACATACAAATATATATATATATATATATATATATATATATATATATATATATATATATATATATAAACACACATGCCCAAAATAACAAAAATGGTGGACATTTCTAAACTCTTTCTCATTTTCAAAAATTTGTCATATATATCCAGTGTTTTGTGTGAAATCTAAGATGATAGAGGGGTGTGGACTAGGAATCCTCTTTATAAGGAAAGGGGGAGAGAAAGAGGGGAGTGGGAAAGAGGGAGGTTGGGAGGGAGGGAAGGAGGGAAGGAGGGAGGAGGAAAGGAAAAAAGGAAGACAGACAGACAGACAGACAGACAGACAGACAGACAGGCAGAGAAAGAAAGAAAGAAAGAAAGAAAGAAAGAAAGAAAGAAAGAAAGAAAGAAAGAAAGAAAGAAAGAAAGAAAGAAAGAAAGAAAGAGAAAGAACGAAAGTGCATAAAGAGGTGGTTTACAATTTTGTCTCTGGTCAAAGCCAGAAGACTGTAACCAGAGCCAGGAATGCCAAGTGGAGCCCACAGTATTCAAAGCCCACAGTCTGTCCCTAGAGCTCAGTGGTTAGTGCCATCTAGCAGATTAGAAGATAGTAGCTACAAGAGACTGTTGGAAACCCTGTGTGGATGGTAACAGAAACATGCACATTTCGGTTCCCTCTTTGGCCCTGCCAACAGGGTGACCTTTTATTCCACTGTCCCGAGCCTTAGTTTCCTTTTGTTTCAAACTAGAATATCTGGGCTCATTACTTACCCGAACCTCAGCTCTGATTATCTGTGACTATATTCCATGGACTCTAATTGAATATTTTCTTCTCTTGGTCATCTTTCCAGAGGATGTCTTCCTGTGGGAGAGCAGTCACTCTCTGTGTTTGTAACAAGTTGTATTTACGTCTTGAAGAGGGTAAGCTACACAGACCCAATATCCTTCCTTGTGCCAGAAAATTCTATAGACAGAACGAGACCACAGAGAAAAGTAGAACCAAAAATGATTTATATAACTTTCCGATTTGAGGATATAGTGAGAACCAGACCAACTAAATCCAAGGGGAAAACATAAATATAAAGAGTTTTGTAATGAGGATTATATTATTATAATATTAATTCTTAGTTATTCTCTAATTATGCTTTAAAACAGCCACTTTACATCTTGAACCCAAAATAAATAGAGGGAATAATGACCTTCGGGCAGTTGTGTATGTAGGATAACTAAAAGAAGATAATTAAGATACGTTCCTTTTTGGTCCCTAGTGAATGTGGGAAACTAACAACACACGTTTCCTCTCTCTATTAGTCAGAGTTTATTGCTACCTAACAGTAACATATATTTATTATCACACAGGAGAGGACACGGGGTCCTCTGCTGAGGTTCTCTCGAGACCACAGCTAAGGTAGCAGCAGGATGAACCTGCCTTATCAACTGGAGGGCTGACGAGTAACTAACCCACTGCCCAGCTTAGCCAGGTTGGTGGCGGTTTTCATTCTGTTGTGATTATTGAAGGTCCTGGCTTCCAACTGACTGGTACTCTTATCTGCTCTCAAATCCTATTGGTCCCCTGACTTTCCTAGAGGTCATTCACAGTCCCTTGACACACTGATTTTCCCAATAATGCTGCTTCATCAAGACAGCAAAGGAGTGTTTAGAATACATCCAGTAGCAACAGAGAGCCTCGTATAACATACTCACAGAGTGACGGAGTAACATTGAATACTCTTGTCAACTTCTGCTGCCTGGCCTCAACTACTGGTCCCATCCATACTTGAGAGATACACAAGGGCCTGAACCTGAGAAGGCTGGTCTCATAAGCTTCTCCTTAAACTCTATCTGACATCAACAAAAGGCAGAGTTCCCGCTCCTTGTCTAGGTTCCTGAGGAGAGATCGCCTTACAGGGGACAGTGCCCATCAGGAAAGCTTCATGGAATGGCCATATTGGAGTGAAATCACGGACAGGCTCAAGTGTCTCCACTAAAAGAACCAGAAAGTAACTGACTTGTGGACAACAAATGCTACAAGGATCGTGACATTCTGACCAAAAGCAGGCAAGACCAGGAAGCACATGGCAGTCACAGGCAGAACTCAGAGGTGACATGGGACTTGCTGGGTCCAGAAAGAGACCCATCTGGTCCTTAGCAAATTGGAAAAAAATAGATCTCACATCTCCAGCCACAGAGGCCAGCTGGGGGAGCAGGGGCAGAACAGAAAAAGAATATGATGCAGCAAGCAGGCGAGGTCCCCATGAGGCCTGCCTCGAGACCTGCAGCGCTGGTCCCCATGGCTGTGGGGACTCAGTAACTTCCCCCATCCATCATCTTTAGGGGGAAAAGTCTGGAAACCTGAGCAGTTACCTGGAAAGGACTGTTTTAAAGCACAAGGAGACTGGCATATTGCTAATTGGCTCATTTAAAGTTCACATTCGTTTCCCTGCTACCCCAGGGCTGTAGAATCTTGAAGAAAACTCAATCCGTTATAGAGAAATAAAGGAACTACATTTTCTTCTCGCAATTGGATTGTGTGAGTAAATCTGTAATCTCGCTACACCTGCAATGTAACAGACACTATATACATATGTTTTCATAGAATTCTCTCCCCAGTCCTATGAGGTAAGTGTTATTATATTCCCATTGCACAAATGAAGCTGAAACTCGGAGATGCTAAGTGATTTGAGCAAGGTCACAATGTTGCTAAGAGGAAAACTTTGTTTAGAGGCCAGAATTACCTGTCTCTGACACGTGGCCTCCGCCACTGTCCCTGCGTATTAGAGTGGCCTGGCTCCTGCTTGTCTGATCACAACAGCCTGACATAAAGCTCACTGGTTAGAGCTTCTTGCTTACTGAGGGTAAGAAGGGGGACATCAGCACTTAGAACGCAGCCCTCCTCCCACCCTGCCTCAACCTCCGAGCCAGTTAGCCAAAATGTACAGGAGGAAAGACTGTGGAGGAGAGCCGAGGTTTTGGGCCTAGAGATGGAACATGCCCACAATCTCAGTAGCAAACTACCACCCACCTGCAAAGGCGCCTAAAAGATAAAGGAGTGGAACGCAATCTACATATAATACTCCTTACCACAGGCACATAGCCTAAAGACATAGGCGTCACTTTCCCATCTCCATCTGTGGAGGAGTCAAATTTTCCTCCCATTAAATATGAAGGTCAAAATTACATAAAACAAAACAAAACAGTAATCCAACAACGAAATAGTGAAAATTATGCATATTGCCAGAAATGTCTAGGTTTGCCTTCTGGGTCGTCTGTGGTTTGCTCTGAGTCACCTATGATCTAGTTTGTTTTCACACAAAGGAAAGCCAAGCACACCTGACTTGGAATAGACTAGGTCATGAACTAGCTGTGCTTCTTCGTTCGGATCCTTCAGGGTTTAATGGGAGGGTGGCTTTAATTTCCCACTTTGGCTCATGGGAAATAAAGCAAAGGCACTAGAAGGAAACTGGTACCTGACCCTTAATTCAATCATGGTAGCTCTGTCTTGATCTCCCATACATACTGACTGAGCACATAAAATCTGGGGGGGAAATGTGCTGGAAGTGAGGGAGCCAATGGTAGAAACAGACACACTTGCTAAGGTGCCATACATAATACATCTCTGCCCATCTCTGGCCTGGGCAGATAACAGTGGCCAACTCAGTCTATTATCCTCAAAGACAATTTGAAGAGTGAAAAACTCATGGGCATTGGAAGCAGACAGACCTGAGGTCAACATATGTATCTTGTTAGGTAGGCACAGTAGTGTCCTGACCTTATAGGATAGCTATAAAGACTATGAAAGACCACAGATTTAAAGAGAAGATAACAAAATCTGGCAATTAAAACAGCGAGGCTGGACTGACCGATTGAAGGCTTTGCCTCTTGCAAGCTGAGTCATCGGGACGAGTCACTGAACCTCATTGATCTGTCAGCCTCTCTTGCGTAAAATGGGTTTTGTAACACTACTTACCCCATTAGCCCGTTGTAAGGATCAAATCAATATCCACAAAGCACCGAGCATGTGCTTGACTCATGCAATAGGTATACAGTGACTCCAGCTATTAGAAATCATAATAAAGTCTCAAGCATCAATGTGGCCACAGAGAGGACCTCTGTGATAACTTTAACACAAGGTCACTGAAGGAGGAGGGGAAGACTAAAGAGAAGGAATGAGAAAGAGGTTTTACTTGGTAAAAATAACTGTAAGTAGAAAAGTTACATTGGGAGAGAAACAAAGTATGTGTTGTCCCTGGGCTTGAGGCCAATTTTCTTCTCAGATGTGGGGCATCCGCAGGCCAGGGAAAAGGACAGCCTGGGGTGCCTAGCTGCCTGGGGTGACTCGATGAATCCTATTTTCAAAGCAGGGTGCTGTGTTTATCCAGGAACCAAGAAAGTGTTTCAAGGAGCCCAGTATCCACTGACAGCCTGAGCCACTATCTCCACTGGGCAAAGCTACACCTTCCTTCAAGGGTGACCATGCATTCTGGAAAGGCTCTGAGCAGCCACAGATATGAACACAGTGGAGAAAGAGTCTGATGAGGTAATGCAGTGAGTGGGGGCACTTGGGTTCAGACGTGATGATCTTTGATCCTGAGCTCCCGAGGTGGAAGAGAGTTGACTCCCAAGTGAGTTGTCATCTGACTCCCATGGGCACACCTGTACCACCACCATCCAAAAAAATTAATTAACAAAATAAAATAAAGCTAAGAAGCCAAGAAGCAGGCTACCTTTCTAGTAGGCCTCTTGTGTTTCCAGCCGGCTTCCATGTATCATTTAACAGGCGAGTATGTGGTACCCAGGTGTGCAAGACTTTGCATTAAATAAAAGATAAAGAGAGCTGGCTGCAGCCATCTCCTGTCTCTGACACCTAGGGATCCAATAATCATCAGAGAATCTTTTTCCTAGGCAGCCCACCCCCCCCCCCCAGGCATTGAGTTCAGACAGCATCTTTGCAAACTCATGTTTTATCTTAATAATCTAAGAGCCAATTCCCTCAAATTATCCATCAGAGGCAAAAGGAAAAAAAAAAAAAAACATCACCTTACTGTAACTTTTAAACTCCAAACTGATTAACTTCTCAAATAAATAATTTAAATCTTAGACATGAAACCATTTGGAAAAGAATTCTCACTTAAAGTCATTTCGTTCTGTACTTTTCAACACCAATGGGCTTCATGAAATACTATGTTTGTCTGATCTGCAACATAATTTCCAAAACGACCAACCAAAGAGAGAAAGCAGGGCTTCCTGGTGGCAGCCAAAGTTCCCTTCTAACTGAGGAAGTTAAGTTAAGACAGGCTTGCAGCCATGTCAGTTTCTGAGACCTAAATAAATGCTCCTTGTAGACACAAGTGTGAGGATTTAGATGCTAAGTCTAAAAATGCTACCAGGCATTAGGCACTACCTATCCCCAATTGCTCAAACCTAGCAGAATGGATCCCAACAGAGCCTTTGGGATTTGATGTCAGTTTGTCATTTGTGATTGTCATATCAAATATTTTGATGGTTGAAACTGTCAACTTGACAGAATCTAGAGCCACCCAGGAGCAAACCATCTGACTCCACTGAGAGGGGCTATCTAGACTAAGCTAGCCTCTGGCCACGCCTGCACAGGCGCATCTTGTTAGGCTGAGGTGGGCAAACCCAACCTAAAAGTGGGCGGTACCATCCCATGGGCTGAGGTCCTGGGCTACACCAGAGGAGAGAGGAAGCTGAGAACCACTCATTGCTCCTGACTTCCTGACTAGGGATGAAATGTGACCGCGCTCTTCAAGCTTTTCAGCCCGACTTCCCTGCCGCGATGAATGAGATCCCAAAAGCATGAGCCCAAGCAAGCCTTTTTTCATTCTTGCTTTTGTCAAGGAATTTTGTCAAGGCAACAAGGATAGGTGTGAGCCGGCATTCTACAGCAGCTGTAGGAAAAGACATGTGAGGAATCTGTGTGTCGGGTCCATGTGGAGGAGGTGAGCGAGAATCCCAGTCACTTCTTAACTGACACCTGTGCCTTGCTAACCTAGGACTTAGGAGAAATGGCTCTCAGCTCACAGGGTTTTGCAATGGCTTCTCTGTACAAAGCTTTAGTCACCCCTTCTCTGAGTCCTTGGCTGAGTCTAACCGTCAGCTTCCCTCTGACTTTGCAGATTCCCACCTAAGCAAGACTCTAAGCAAGTGACTTTAACAAAATCCTCACCCATGGTGTCTGAGAGCCCAGGGCTGGCCAACATCAAACTGGTTTAGCCACAAACTCCCTTTTTCTGATTTTTCTCCCTAAATCATTTATTTACACTGTGACATATATAAATCTCCACCTGTCCCGATTGAAGCCAGTTCCAAGTCTCAACTCTATCAGATCCCTCCCAGTGGTCCTTGTGCCTATTGTCATTTCTCATGAATAAAATCTGTTTAATGATGTCAGAGTAATTTGTAATCATGTAACAACCAACATCATAACCATCATCATCATCACCACCACCACCACCTAGACAATGTGGGTTGTTTTAAAGAAGCGCTATTATCTTAAAGTGCTCAACAATTTACTGTTAGACTCTTAAGAGAGAGACAGAGAAAATGGGGATAGTCAGGATGATAAATGGAGAGAGAGAGAGAGAGAGAGAGAGAGAGAGTCAAAATTATGAGGTAGTTGAAAAAGAATAGATTATGAGGAAGACAGGTGGATCAGTAGATGATAGATAGATAGATAGATAGATAGATAGATAGATAGATAGATAGATAGATAGATAGATAGACAGACAGATAGCTGCATACATACATAGATGATACATACATGCATATATACATGATAGATACATAGATAGTCAAATTATAAGAGATAGGTAAAAGAGAATAATGATAAAGAAGATATGTAGATCTGTAGATGATGGATAGATGATAATTGAGAGAGAGAGATAATGGTGTTATTGTAACACTATAAAGTAACATGTTACTTTCTCTGCTATGAGTTCCTTCTCTGAGACTGCAGAATCTACAACTTAGTTGGAATTCCCGATACAAAAACCTAGTCACACTTCACAAATAGCAGGCACAAGGGTTCCTCAGAGCCCTGCCCCTCTCACTAGACCCTAAGTATTTTATTCTGTTTTAATTTCCAGGCCTACTGGAGGCCCAAGTCTTTTGAGGGCTCCGCTGGAATGTTAATTATGGGAAATTCCAGAATCTGTGGCTTAGAAAGGAGCTCCCATTTACCCTGTTGCCTGGCACTGGGGTCCCTCTTGCCCAGCCTTCAGTACAGCAACTCACTTTCCAAAGCCCACAAGACTGAAGCCAGATGGCAGGCAATGCAGCCCAGTCCTGCAGCTCCGGGCTCCGCTCACTCTGTTGGCCCTGCAGCTCCATCCTCTGGCACTGGTCTCTCAGCACTATGTACCCTCACCAGGTCTCAAAGGTGGATCTGAAGAACGCCTTCCTTTATACAACTGCTACAGATGCATTCATGGTCTCTTGCTTCACCTGAGCCACCACCAACAAGAAATCAATGCAGGTCTACTCACCAGGTCAAACACCACCCACTTGTCTGAGAGGAATTATTTCTTCGTATGCCTGCACTTCACCTCTTCTTTGCTGTGGCAGTGGCTTTGGCAGTCTGCAAGGGAGCCACTTCCCAGCAGATTCCATCATTAGCATGTTTGATCCCCTTGCACAGCAGGTCAGTACAGAAAACTCCCAAAGGGACCCCGAAGCTTCCTGGAGACCGCCATGCCCCTGTGGACTGGGTCTCTGGCTTGCTCGATCTGCTAGCTGGGTTCCTGGTTTTCAGGATTCACAGAAAGGCCGGATTTGCCCCATGGTTGGAGGTACTCAATGTCTCCTCCATAGCAGGAAGCTTGGGGAAGCCTGGGGTAGTTGACCTTCATAAAAGAACGAGAGCAGAGTGCTAGTAAGAACCTTTAAAATTCCATAAGTGGAGGCCGGGGAGACAGCTCAGTAAGTAAAGTACTTTCTGTGCGAGCACAAGGATCCAAGTCGCGGCCGTCAAGGAAAAACCGGGCTTAGCAGCATGTCTGTAATCCCGACACAGCATTACGGCCGGCCGGGGAGACAAGCAACTCCCTGGTCTCCCTTGCCAGCCAGGCTAGGTAAATGGTGAGCTCCAAGAGACTCCGTTTCAGAATACATGCTGGAGCGTGGTGAGGAAGACACCTGAGAGAAGCTCCCAGCCTTCACACAAGCATGTGCTCGCGTGTACATACACACACACACACACACACACACACACACACTTCACAATAGAAGATGAGGACAACCTCAGTCATTTCAACTTCCTTAACTAATACCCCTGGGCAACTAGGAAACTCCAAAAAAGCTAATCTTGTAGAACAGTATCGTTTTAAAAGACAAGGACACCAAATAATCCGAATGGGTAGATCGATGAGATAGCAAACATGGGTCAGCTCACCCTCTGTCCTCAAGAGCAAAGAGAGGATGAAGAGAAAGGTGGATCCATAGCTTGGTCCTAAATGAATCGAGTGACTTGTGCCCTGTATCATCGTGCATGACCAGTGGCTTTGGACTTTCACAAAAATCTGTTTACCCTCCTTTTCACTGAGGAAAGAAAATGCAAGCCTTTGGGGACCAAACACTTTTCTTCTGGTCACAGCTAGATATGTACAGGAAAGGACAAAACGGACCTTGGCAGCTGCCTAGATCCTTTCCTGACTGGGGATCGCTGCCTGTTCTGCTGAGTTAAGGTTGTGGGTCCTGGCCTGGGACGCTCAGGTGGCCATATCTTCTCTTCCCTCCCAAAGGAAACTAGTCTTTTGTGATGAGGGGAAACGAATGTTACTAGGATAACAGCCAGAGTCTCAGAAGCCTTCATCTTTTTTTTCCTTCTGCTTCCAAGTATTCAACTCCCCAAGAGTCAAGCAATCTGCCTAGTGTACCAGAAAACCATGTCCATTTTTATGGGGAGCTATTTGAGGCGTATCAGCAGCATGCCAGACACTGTTCCATGAGCCTCCAGAGCCTCTCTCCTCACTTCGGACTGATTTATGCTAAAAACAATTATACACCCTGAAGCTTCACTCCTGGAGCCAGCGAAGGGGCACCCTGAGGGCCCCTGTGAGAACTGATGTTGTCTGAATGGTATTTCTGTGAATCTTTAAGAGAGGCATCCTAGGCCAACTGCAAGGCAAACTGTTTTTGAGTCTGTATATAAGCAATGAGTCAGGATTGATGGAGGATTCTGCATAGCATGGAAGAGCCCAGTAGAGCCCAGCATGTTCTCAGAACTCCAAGGCTAACTGGAGTTCACCCCCCATTCAGAGTGCTTTCTGTTCGCCCAGGAGTACCCAAGGCTGTGGCCCTCAGTGCGAGTCTTGATGCTTCTCTGATCATCCCGTGTTTCTGCCTCCACAGTCAGAGATATGTTGTTATAAGAATTGGAACATGTGCAAGAGTGCCAAAGTATGAGGACCGTCTAAAGCCACAGGGAAAGTTGCAGAAATCTCGCTGTTGCCATTGTCAGAAAGCCACCTATCGCTTAGTCCCTAAGCTCTATGATAGTTTGAATATGCTTGGCCCAGGGAGTGGCACTATTTGGAGGTGTGGCCTTGTTGGAGTAGGTGTGTCACTGTGGGCATGGACTTATGACCATCATTAGATGCCTGGAAGTCAGTCTTCTACTAGCAGCCTTCAGATGAAGATGTAGAACTCTCAGCTCCTCCTACACCTTGTCTGCCTGGATGCTGCCACGCTCCCACCTTGATGATAATGGACTGAACCTCTGAACCTATAAGCCATCCCCAATTAAATGCTGTCCTTTGTAAGACTTGCCTTGGTCATGGTGTCTGTCCACAGCAGTAAAACCCTAACTAAGACCAGCTCCAAGTTTGACTACCGAGTTGGGCAGTTGCTGTACCTGTCTAACTCCTTCTTACTACAGCAACCAGTTACATATTGTTATTTGGAATTAGCATGAGGATTGATACTCAATTCTATTCGTGCAAACCCAGACAGCCATGCTTAAAAGCAACAGCAGAAGAAATAGCAGGAAGAGCGCCACCCTCCCGAGAAGAGAGATCTCATCGGTGAAACAAACCAAAGCTAAGACTTTATATCAAAACTGATATGAAAAAAAAAACCTGATGCAAAAACGCTGAGACTATAATTATATGGACTGTCCTGGTTGTGTGTGTATATGCACGCATGACTCTGTGTGTGTGTGTGTGTGTGTGTGTGTGTGTTTTGTCAACATGACACAAGTTAGAATCGTTAGTGAATACAGCACCACTGTTGAGAAAATGCCCTCACCATATTGGCCTGTGGACAAGCTTATAAGGGATTTTCTTTCATCAATGATTGATGTGAGGGGGTCCAGCCAACTGTGGGTTGTGCCAACCCCAAGCTGGGGGTCCTGGGTTGTATAAGAATACAGGCTGAGCAAGCCTTGGCAAGCAAGCCAGTCAGCAGTGTTTCTCTGTGGCCTCTGCCTCAGTTCCTGCCTCCAGGTTCCTGCCTTGAGTTCCTACTCTAGCCTCCTTCCAAGGTAAACTATTGCGTGGAGGCATAAACTGAAATAGACCCCAGGCTGCTTTTGGTCATGGTGTTTACAACAACAATAGAAACCTAACTAAGGTACTGATCTGAGACTGCATGGATGGGATCTCTCTCCTTAAAGACCAGGATTGAGACGTTAAAAAAAAAAAAAAAATGAAAGTTGTATCTCTTAGATTAAGCTCAGTTAATATTACAAATATTTTCTAATGTAATTTTTAAACTGACAAAAAAATGAAATACTACAAACAAACAAACAAACAACAACAAAAACAAACCCAAATGCAAGCTAGGCGTGATAATGCACAACTGGAATCCTGGCTCTCTGCGGATAAGGAAGGGGATCTTAAACTCCAGGCCAGTCTGGGCTGCACTGTAAGACCTTAGCTCACACATCAAAAACAAGTCCACCGTGTAAGTTCTCAGGGTCCCTACTCTGAACTTCCTCCTTATCACATCACATAGTTTCAGACACTGCTAGGCGACCTAATGGAGTAGCAGTATCCAGAGCAAAATGCCTGTTCCTGAGGAAACGAAGTGGGATGCTTTGGAAAGGGTTAGTAAGGACAGTTGCTAACAAAGAGTTATAGGTCAGTGGTGTTGGCCAGGGCACTGTAAAGGCCTGAGAGAAGCTGTTCTGCTCTGAAGTGCGGCTGCACTCTGGTTGTCTGAGGGTGCCTTTAAGACCACTTCCTGGGCTAAAGGTTCCCAAGCTGGAAAGCTAGGTGTTGAGTCTGGGTGTGGCTTATGCAAATGATCTCCGAGCCCCAGTCTGTGTTCAAGGAAGCAGAAGCCTATGCCGTGATATTGATAGAAACGCAGAGAGCCGATGAGTAAGACTTACTAATGTTAACAAACAAACAGCCCGAAATCATAACAGCAAATAATCTGATTCTCCTATTTACTTGGCTTGTTTTGTTTTGTTTTCAAGTAATCAATAACTAGTCTGAAAATGAGGTTTTACTACACTGGGAGATGGGTTTTCTGACTTAGTACAGAGTGAATTAGACAGAGCACAGCACCACTCTCTTGAAGAAGCCTCCTCCCCTCTCCTTTTCCTCCTCCTCCTCCTCTCCCTCCTCCCCTCCTCTCCCTCTTCTCCCTCCTCCTCCTCTCCCTCCTCTTCCTCCTCCCCCTCCTCTCCCTCCTCTCCCTCCTCCTCCTCTCCCTCCTCTCCCTCCTCTCCCTCCTCCTCCTCTCCCTCATCTTCCTCCTCCCCCCTCTCCCTCCTCTCCCTCCTCTCCCACCTCCTCCTCCTCCCCCTCCTCTCCCTCCTCCTGCTTCCCAGGAAGTTTTAATTCTGTCATTTTTTCCTTTACTGAGGTCATCAATATCATTGAGCTACCTGGGAAAGATTGTGCCAAAGACTTGGGTATGATAAAGAGTAAGGCAGACAGCACCCCACACCAGGGATCATCTTTCTGGAACTGTGGCCCAGGTTGATACCCCACTTTCCCCTGCACCTACTTGCCTGCCTAGATCCCTTCCCTTCCTCATGCTGCCGCCCCACCCTACTGTGCTTCCATATGGCTGAGCCTCTGTTCCTTCTCTCCCTGTCTAGCCTGTCCTAACTCTTCCTGTTTTTCTCACTCTGTGTCTCTCTCCTCTAAGGAGTCTACCCCATCACCAGACACTACCCCCCACTCTCTGTCGGAATATTGCTCTTTTGTGCAATTACTCATTTGCTAATTTTTATGGCAAATTCCTATTTTCTTGGAGTAAGCCTTTTTCCTAATTTTCCAGCCACACAGGTTGATCCCTGCGTTATTTGGCGCTTTGTCCTTGTGCCTGAGAGACTTATTTTGGCTCACTTTCCGAGGTCTCCATCCATTGCTGGTTGGAATCATTGTTTCTGGGCCCGTAATGAGGCAATACATCAAAGCAGAAAGGCATGGAAGGGCAGAGAAGCAGCAGCCAGGAATCAGGAAAGCCAGGCTGATGGAGATTAGAGCAAGACATCCTTTAGGGACTCTGTCTTAGTTAGGGATTCATTGCAGTGAAGAGACACCATGACCAAGGCAACTCTTATAAAGGGAAAACACTTCTTTGGGGCTGGCTTACAGTTTCAGAGGTTTAATCATGGCAGGAAGCAAAGCAGGAGAACTCAAAGCTCGCCTACACTGTGACACACTTCCTGAACCAAGGCCACACCTATTCCAACAAGGCCACACCTCCAAAGAGAGCCACTTCCCATGGGCCAAGCACATTCAAACCACCACAGGCACACTGCAGGTATCCCTCCCTCTCGCTCCATTTCAGCTCTCCTTCCACTGCTTAGAGCCTTCTAACAGGCTTCCCCAGCCTTAAATCCACCCATGGACTCCACCATGGAGTAGAACAGAGCCATGGTGACCTATTCATCTCTAGAAACACCCTCACAATCTACCTAGAGGGTCGCTGTTCACCTCCCAGGCATCTCCTCAAGACAGTCAGGTTGGCAATCAGAGTTAGCCATCACAATGACTGACTTGGCATCCCTGTCTTAGTCATTCGCTATTGCTGTGAAGAGATACCATGACCAAGCAACTCTTAAAGAAGAAAGATTTAACTGGGGGGCAGGCTTGCTTACAGTGTCAAAGGTTTCGTTCCTGATCGTCGTGTCAGGGAGCATGACAGCATGCAGGCAGGCACTGGAAGAGCAGCAGAGGGCTTTGCCTCCTCTAGTCAGGGGCTGGTGTGTATGTAATACAGGGAGTTCTGTGGCAAGGGCAGCCCTTTGGTAGCCTATGTGTTTATAAAACTTGCATTCTATGGAGATTTGCCTGTCTGCCAGGAAACATCTGGAGATAAAGTGAAAGGAATTAAAATTTCCTTGTATTTCTAAAACTATCATTCTTTCAGAGCTTCCATTTATTTTTATATGTCCAGAGTGGGGAGCTCAGGGATTATGAAGTAAATGACATCTCTCTGGAAATTTTAGAGTACTGAAAATATTCTTCTCCCAGCTGTATTATAAGGGTTGTAAATCTGACCCATCGTAACCTGGCCATTGTAAATGAGACTGACCTAAGCAGTTATCCAAGATGACCATGATTTTAAATCATTATAACCTTCGGCCCTCTGAACCAAATTCAGTCACCCAAGCCCAAAATTGCATGTCTCGGCCACCCAGTCTTTCTTAAGAAAATAAATGAGACTTGGTAGTTCACCTTAGAGATCCAGGATGTGTCTGCATAGCTTTGGCTAATATGTGAGTAAGCTACTCACATACATTATGCTCAGGAGGGTATTAACTTGACTTAAGGACCTGCAGGATTACACAGTGAAAGAGCCCAGGCTGACAGAGGGTTAACAGCCCAGGCTAATGTCCACCTCTGCTCCCTTTGAATGAGTGTGTGGTTTCAACTGGCCCAGTTTTCTTTCCCTCCTTAGTGGGACGGTGGTAAGAAATATGAGATACTTCAGGGAAATGTCTCGAAGATTTTTGAGGATAGACTAGTAAATTCCTTACTCTGATACATACGTGTTGCCTGCAAAGTATTTGTCCATTCAATTCATTTTAAGCCTCTTAAGTAAAAGAGGCAAGGCCAGTCAAGGGCTGACCTGTCTACAACAGCTAATGATCCTTCACTTTTAGCTTTTAAAATAGATTATTGACCCATCCATTATTATTTCATTTTATACATAAGAACAGCCATAGAATCTAGCGGTTCTGTGTCTTAGGCTAACATGTTCTACCAAAAGGCCTATCAGCAAAAGGTCTAATCAGTTTAAAGGCCTTTAAACTGGTAAAGGCAAATGCACCAAAACACAGACAAAGACTAAGGATAAACATTTCACAGAAGAAACACAAAGGACCGATAAATGTTTTTTTTTAAAAGCAAAAAATGGATGGACTCACCAATAATCAAAGTATGTAAAACAAAGCAAAAAGAAAGTGTTCCTCCACTCCCTTTATCAAACTCGTGGGGTGGGCAGGTGGGATGTTCACGTGTGTGCCCGTATATATCTGTACACATACATACGGAGGCTGAAGGACAACCTTGAGAGTCATTCTTTAGAAGTTGTCTGCCTTGTTTTTTGAGACAGGGTCTCTCATTGACTGGATCTCACCTATGAGGCTAGGCCAACACCAGAAAACTCCATGGATCCTCTGTCTCTACCTCAGTAATTCTGGGATCACAAACATACAACACCGTGACTGGGATTTTGTTTTTTATTGGCGGTGGCGGTGGTGGTAGTGGTTTGGTTTGCATTGCTTTGCTTTAGGGTTTTGTTGTTGTTGTTTTGTTTTGCATGGATTCTGGGAGTGCAATCTTGGTCATGTTTTTAAGACAAGTACTTGAACACTTTACCTTCCAGTCACCAACTAGCAAGTTTAAAACATCACCAGCTGGGGTGGACACTCATGTGTACCTGGTAGAACTATAAAGCTGTGTAACCTCTATAAATAGTCAATTTTACATACACTCAATCACGTAGTAACAAACACTGAGGAGACCCTGGGACCACAGAGAACATACATGTCACCTCTTCCTCTGTAACAACTATCAGCAAGTCCTTTGGGAGCACAAAAGAGAACGTGAGACTCCCAGGCAGGCTGTGCAAGACAGGCTACCTGGGCTGGCTCTTGAGTCAAGTCCTCAAATAGATGAAGGATTGGGGAATACTCAAAAAACAACCAAGGAGAATGGTAGCATCGCATAGAGAGGGACACATGCAGAAGATGGCCAGAGAGTCTTTAAGGCTCGAACAAAAATGAGTCCATAGAGTGGACATAGAGGAAAGGCAGAGGAATGTGTGGGGAATGGCAGACTAACTCTCACAGGGTCTCATACAACAGGAAATAGGGCAAGGAGGTTAAAGATAGAAAAGACTAGAGAGTTGAGAGTATCCCCAGGGATAGGATGCCCGGGTAGCCACTCATCTGCCAACATTTTCTGTGGCTGTTACTGCTCTGGAAGCCAGGATATATCTAAGCAAAGAACCTTGTCGTTGAAGATTATTCTGATACAGAGGCACAAGGGATAGCAGTAGATATAATAAATAAATAAATAAATAAATAAATAAATACATAAATACATAAATAAATAAATAAACTATATAATAAAGCAGTAACACACCCCAAAATTAAGAGCAGAGTATGGCAAGGGAGCACTGGGGTACTGAGGTGGGGGGACAGCTATGGTGTTATTCTGACTGGCGTATGTGGTCAAGGCAGGTCCCATTGAGAAGTGAGACTTGAGAAAAGGCTTTAAAGAAGTTAGGTGGTCAACCAAGCAGGTGTCTTGGAGAAGAACATCTCAAATGGAGAAGGTAAAGCATTCCTAAGGCTCAAAGACCAACACAGAAGCCAGAGGGTCTGCAGTAAAGTGAGGAGAGAAACACCAGATGAGAGGTTGGCAGGTCAATAGGAGGGCTGGGTCACCTAGAGTCACAGAAGCCACTGAAAGGTCTTTTATTGTGGATGCACTGGAAGCCAAAGAAATACCCCACTGACGTGGTATGGCATGGCAAATGTCAAAGAGAACGGAGAAGTCTTGAAGCATTATCCCAAGGACAAGATGGGCCAAGGCAGACTGCACATGCAGAATGGTCTGACGTCAGATGGGAGCACAGGATCAGGATGTACCCATCTGTAACACACTCTTGTCACGACAACTGACAAGACCTCCAAACCCATCCTTCATTCATCTGTCACCTTGCTTTGTGCTTGTGGCCACCTGCCTTTTTCTCCCTGTATAACTTTAATACAGATGAGAACTTGTTTGTTTCAGTCACGGGGGAGCTAGTTTCATTTGTGGATAGGATCGTTGCCCATCTAAGAAAGGGACCTCCTCCAAGGGGGCCTATGGTATATATAAAGTACAGGGATGATAGTGACCCTGTGTGTCTTCCAGTCACATCCCTACCTAGGCCACAGATGGCCTGAAGAGGTCAGACATCTGTCATAACGTAACAAACATTCTTTAAAGGCCTATTACTTGACAAAACAGGTATGAGTAGCAAGCCATACACTTCCCCAGATTTCTGTGGAATATACGGTTAGTTACGGTTAGTTACTGCAAAATCTCTTAAAGGATATCAAGGACTAATCAATGGTATTTTACTTATTCCACTGGTAGTTGAACATCTGGGGCAATGGCTACTTGTAAGCTATCATTAAGCAAAACATAATAGTTCCACTTCTAATAAGGCATTTAGGAAATTATGATTTCAACAAATGATTTACTGCAATAGACACAATCACCAGTGTTAGAATTAAGTCCAAGATCAACAAAGAACCCCAAGAAATTTAGGAGGTTAAAAACAACTTCAGTATCCCAGATTGGCTCAGCAACGGGTTTAAATTCCTCTAGCAACAGCACCTTTATCCACCCCCCCCCGCCCCGCCCCGCCTCTCACTCACAGGTTTTTGTTTAACTATTAGTACGTAAACAAAAGAAGAAAGTTATTATCTGACAGCTCTGGAGGCCAAGAGGTAAAAGATGCAATGCCTAGGTTCTTATTTTGTTTGTGTTTGTAGGTTTGTGGGGTTTTATTTGATTGTTTATAAGATGTATCTTTGTGTGTGTGTGTGTGTGTGTGTGTGTGTATGTGTGTGTGTGTGTGTGTGTGTACATGCATGTGTGTACGCTAGCTCATGATCCTGTACATTCACAGTGGCAGGAGAAGGCATCCCTCAGAGGTAGCATTACAGTGTTTGCCCAGCTTGACATGGATGCTGGATTCTAACTCTTGTCCTCATGATTATGTAACAAGCCACATTAACCTCTGAGTCATCTCTCTGGCCCATTTGTTTATTTGGCTTGAGATAGTCTCAAGTAATCCAGTCTCACTTTGAACCCACTACATAGCTAAGGTTGCCCTTAGACCCCTGACCCTCCTGCCTTCCCCTCCTAAGTGCTGGGATTACAGGCGTGTGCCACCACCCCTGGCTGTCTGCATTGTTTTGTAGACATGCTCCATAAGTAGCCCAGGCTGGACTTAAACCAGCAAGCCTCCTGCTTTGATTCCCCAAATGCTGGGATTGAGAGCATATACCACCACACTCTGCTTGCTTGCACTGCTAGAGACTTGTCCTGCACACACTGGGCAAGCATTTTATCACTGAGTGACAGCTCTAACCTACAACGCCAATCAAAGAAGTTTTGTTGCCCTACCCTCAAATGAAAAATACATCCCTAACTGCCTGTTTCTTTTCTCCCTTCCCTCCAGGCAACAAAGAACTCAGGGCTGTTTTACCCTTTGCAGAGCACTTGACTCATAGCCTAGCCCTATCCAGGTTAAACTTTGGGAGCCTTCTCCTTAGCTAGGCTGAGACTCGGGTACCTGTAACAAGATTATACCTTTGTCCTAGGGCCCACCCTCTCTTCCTCTTCCTCTTCCTCTTCCTCTTCCTCTTCCTCTTCCTCTTCCTCTTCCTCTCCTCTTCTCTTCTCCATCTGCTGCCAATACCGGCCTCTGCATATTCAGGAGAACCTTTGGCTTTAAGCAGGCCCCTCTGTTCAGGATGAACATGATTAAAACGTCACCCTGGTGACAAGCATTCTGAGAACACTGTGGACTCACACATGCTCACATGAATTCACACGCGCTCACATGTAGGTAGAGAGTGTTATAATGAATGACAAGTATTCCTGTAGTTGTTTTGTTTGAGTCTCCCAGCCAATCTATGACATTGGGGAGGGGGCAAGCATTATACCTAAAATCTCCATTTTACAGCTGGGCAAACTGAGACTTCACAGGGACAACGCTAGCCAAACCACCACACTCCATCAGCTTCCTATAGCTGCTATAGCGAATTACCACAGACTTGGCGACTTGAAACAACAGAAATCTACTCCTACATACCTGTCCAACTTAGAAATCCAGATTCAATCTCGATGTCAGCAGGACTGGATCTTTCTAGACGGTATAGAGGAAAATCTGAGTCCTCTGGTCTTGGCCTATGACCATGGGCTGTGACACCGTTTTCCCAATGTCTGTCATCCATTGTTTTTTCCTCTCTGATAGTCACTCCCTGCCTCTCTCTTATGACCCTTGTGATTACATGTAAAGCTGACAGTTCAGAATAATCCAGATCGCAAGGTCCTTAACTTAATTATGTCTGCAAAGCTCTCTTTTTTATTATACCAGGCAATGTACAAAGGTTCCAGGGATCTTAATGGCTCTTCAGGGTTGTCTCCCAAGCAACACACACACACACACACACACACACACACACACGTTCAAGACTTCTTCCTTCCTGACACCACACTGTCCAGAGTTCTCTCTCTCTCTCTCTCTCTCTCTCTCTCTCTCTCTCTCTCTCTCTCTCTCTCTCTTTGGAATTCTGTCATCCTGTGTTAAGTAGTCCCTTGTACTTTTTCAGGCAAGGCCCTGACCAAGGGTGACAAATCACGTGGTTGACTGTCACCCTTGTGTCTGTATGTTACACATTGCTGCTCTCATCTCAAACCTGAGCCTTTGCATGTCTCTGTCCACACATCGTCTCTCTCTTTTGTCTTGCACTCCATGCTCCACTGTGCTTTTCTTATCATTTTTACATTTTTAAAATGATTTTGGCTTTGCTTTGTTCAGTCTTTGTACACATACATGCATGTGCAGGTGCCTGCCTGAGAGGCCAGGGGAGTTATAGCCTTGTTGTGAACTAAGGGTTTTATAACCAAATCCCAGGCCTCTGCAAGAACAGCTGAGCATCTCTCCAGCCCCAACTGTGTTTTTCCGTTCCTATTTCTTCTCATGTGACCTGCTAGACCACTTCTGTATCTACCCTCTTTTGGGATCATCCATGATCTTCATAAATGTCACTTACATCTCAGAAAATGTGGCCATTAATGGCATTCTTACCTTCTCATTGCCAATTGCAAAGACCTTTCTCAGGCCATAGAATGACCCAGGTGGAAGCTGTTCTACCAACAAAGAAAAAGAAACTGGGGACAAAGCAAGACAAGAAAGTCAACTCTTGGGGAAGTTGATTTAAAGTCCACTTGTTCTTTAGTAGCCCCTCTCAGTTATCCTGTCATGATCATCAAGATTAAAATATAAAGGAGAACCCCAAACTCCCCCAGACTGGGTAGAGCTGTTCCTGATGTTAAAAGGGTGGAGTGCTTGAAGGATGCCCAAACTAACTCTCAAGGCCACCTCTGCAGCCAGTCCCAGCAGTCTCTACCAATGGAGAGCGTGCCCTACAGCCTTCTCCTTGTAGAACCCATATTGCCTGTGCCAGGCACGTTCCTGGTGAGGGGATATTATCTCTAACAGGTAGACAAGAAGGTATCAAAATTGCCAGCACCGAGATCCTCAGAACCTAAGCATATTGAATCCACGTGGTGCTGTTGGAAGCTCTAGAGACACGAGCATCGTGCTTGCTCCAAGCACGGCTCCCAAGATCAGCTCTGGGGATTTAACGCATCCCCAGCAGAGACACGAGTGAAACCAAACAACAGACAAGCCGGATGGGAACTCTAGACACAAAATAGACTTTGACAGCTAGTCTCCTGTTATCTCAAGTAACTTTGGTTCATACAATTACATTCACTACCTGATGCATTTATGTCTTGGGCCTTTTAAATTTTCTCCCCTGACTCTGTACTCCATTACCTGCACCTCCCAAATCTTCCAGAATTCATCTTTGGTCAAAACCACTGATCTTTTTTTCATATGTCTTCCATATGTTCAGTCCTTGGATCGCTGCGCAGAACGGAACCTGGTCACGGGAGGTTTTCCGAAGGGCGCACTCGCAGCCGCCATCCTTTATTCTTTGTACACTTGGTCACACGCCACAGAGAAATGGTTTGGGTCATCGTGCCCACTGGGTTCGGATTTACAGACCATTTCCACAGCTCATCACTGCTCTGTGGGCACCAGAGTTTTATGCATAACAGCAATGGGTCATTAGTCCAATTAAGTCTTCGGCTACTTCAGTGATTTCTCCGGAAGGGAAGAGAGCACAATATGTAATTTCAGCTTTTCTTGTGAGGATCTTCAATCCTCCCATGAACTAAATCATTTTATCAATTTTTAATTTTTTTTTTTACTTGTCCCATTAAACTACAGACCCGGAACGTACTCATGAATGGGTTCCTTCTGCTTAAACTCGAGGACTTCCTGACATAACAAAAACTGGTAATTAACTGGCTCAGAGACTTTTACAATAGCCTCTTTAAATGAGTTCCAGTGTGCGGCTCTGGCAGGCTAGCTCTACATGGCTGATAGTGGCAGTGTGTCCTCAATTAAACAAGCTATCACTGCCTGCTATCGTCCCCCCAGCTCTGAGCCCATGCTCGTTCTGCTTGGAAGTGCCCACCTCTCTCCACTTTCAGTCATTGTAAAGTCATTGCCAGTGACTCCTCCCTCTCCATTCTTAGCCTAGTTCTTTCTTCACTCCCTAAACATTCCGTCCCATCCCTGGGTAGACTGGATGGTTCAGTGGCTAAAGATGATCTCTGCATGGAACAAGACAGACTCCCAAAGTTCTCTGACCTGTGCAAGCTTGCCATGGTATGCACACACGCGTACACACGCGCACACACGCGCACACACGCACTCACACACACAATAAATAAATAAATGAATAAATAAATAAATAAATAAATAAATAAATGTAATGTAATAAAAAAATAAATTTCAGTGTCAATCAGCTTCACCCTGCCAAAGACTGGGCTCCCGGGGTTCATTTTAAGTGCAGGTCCAGGACTCGGGGAAGAAGAATGTCACCCTGGCTCTCTCAAATAGGTTGTCAAGTTCTGATTTGTTTTCCCTCCTCCCTACCAGCCTCGCAAATACAGTACCCCAGGGAGCTGAGAAGATGACTCAGACCTGGAAAGCATTTGCCTTGCAAGCATGGGGACCTGAGTTCTGTCCCCAGAGTCCACATGTAAAAGCAGGGCAAGAGTACCACACACTCATGATCCTAGTGTCACACACTCACGATCCTAATGTCACACACGATCCTTGTGCCACACACTCATGATCCTAGCGTCACACACTCATGGCCCTAGTGCCACACACTCACGATCCCAGTCCTGCTGCAGTCTGCTTCCATTGCTGTGATAAAACACTCTGACCAAAAGCGCCTCTGGGAGGAAAGGGTCTCTCTCACCTTAGTCTTTCAGGGACAGAAGTCAGGACAGAATGGAAGCAGAGGCCGCGGAGAAATGGCTGCTCCCTGGCCTGCTCCTCCTAGCTCGCTCAGTTTGCTTTCTTATACCTCAAGACCACCTGCCCAGAGGTAACATCACTCCCCCAGGGGGCTGGACCCTTCCACATCAATCATCAATCAAGAAAATGCCCCACTGGCTTGCATGCAAGCCAATCTGATGGGGACGTTTTCTCAACTGAGGGTCCCTCTTCTCTAATGACTCCAGCTGTGCGAAGTAGGAAAACAAAAACCAGGACACAGGCAGATCCAGATCTATGGAGCCCGCTAGCCAGCTAGCCCTGTCTAGTTGGAGATCCAGGGCATGAGACACCATGGTTTAGGAAGCAAAGTGGACAGTGTCCTGATGAACATTACTCTCGATGAAGCTCTCTTTGCTCTTAGAGTAAAGAGACAGAGGTGGCTCCCTCTGGGATAAATTGATCTGGCCAAGCTCACCTTTTCCCACTGTCCTCAAATTCCCACCTCCCTGCCTCCGCCTTGCTGCTCAAAAGCAAGTTGCTTCCAGTCTGGGATCTTTGCATCAGCTCCTACCTCAGTGAGCAAAGGCAGTCTGCCTATGGCTGATTCATTACTGCCTCCGGTCTCAGCATGAAAGTCAGCTCTTCTTGGAACCTACACACACACACACACACACACACACACACACACACACCCTGATGTATCACACAAATTTTATTTTTTTTAAGATTTCATGTGTGTGTGATGTGTGTACATGTGTGTACTTGTGTGTATGTGTGTATATGTGTGTGTGTATGTATATGTGTATGTGTGCATGTGTGTATGTGTGTACTTGTGTGTATGTGTGTATATGTGTGTGTGTATGTATATGTGTATGTGTGCATGTGTGTATGTGTGTACTTGTGTGTATGTGTGTATATGTGTGTGTGTATGTATATGTGTATGTGTGCATGTGTGTATGTGTGTACTTGTGTGTATGTGTGTATATGTGTGTGTGTGTATGTATATGTGTATGTGTGCATGTGTGTATGTGTGTGTGTTTCCCACAGACACTAGAAGAGAGCATTGGATTCTTTGGAGCTGGAATTATAGGGAGTTGTGAGCTGCAACATGTTTGCTGGTATCCAAACTCGGTTCATGTAGAGCAATACAATGTGCTCTTAACCGCTCAATCTCCCTAACAACTCAACTTAATTTTTCAAGCAATCTGACTCTACACTTGGTGCTAGACCTTTTACTTACCCATAACTGTTTCCCCTGTAGAAACACACCATAGTGAATCTCGTTGTGCACAGGGACTGCCTGTCTTGGTCATGGTCACATCTACCCCATAGCATATACATGTTCAAGAATTTCTGTGAATAAATGAACCACACACACTAAAACCATGCCAGTGAATGTCAGGTCACTGCCCTCCGGAATCCTCTGGGCTCTTCCTTTAGAACAGGAAACTTCCCTCAGAACTCAGCTACCCTTTCAACATGCAATGGTGCTGTGTCATGGTGGCCATTGTACAGGGTCACTTGGGAGCAGAGCCCTGCCCTCCAATCAAGCCACCCAGGGTGTGTCCAGAATAGGTGATCTTTGGCAGGGATTTGGCACTGAAATAGAGTGACCGTACCCTCAAGTTAAACACCAAAACTCAAACTGAGAAGAAGGCGTTCCTGGTTAAATATCCCAACCCTGTTTCTACCTCACCCTGCTATGCAAATTTATTAAAGCAGTCTCCAAATAAACAAGTCCTAAAACCAATCAGGAAGTGGAAAAACATAAAAATAATCCCCAGCCCACAACACACACCCATGAAAATGGGAAATAAAGAAAATGTTCTATATAAAACCCACGGGGCCAAACTCTGCCCTCAATTAGTGGTAAAGGCTGCCAACCCAAGTCAGTGGAGGTTTCTATTGCAGTACTAGAGGCCTCGCTGAGGGCCAACAGTACACTGTGCTTGCTTTCAGTTCATACATCTGGAATATCAAGTGGGTGTGTATTGGCTTCAATGTCATGGAAATTAAACGGAACAATACTATCTTCCATGTGCAACTCATTGAAACTCACACTTAGCCAAAGAGTTTCTAATGTGTGTGTGTGTGTGTGTGTGTGTGTGTGTATGTGTGTATCTCTGTGTCTGTGTGGTGTGCACATACGTGTACATATAGGGAAGGTATGGTGTGTGGTATGTGTGTGTGTGCATGTATGTGTGTGTGTGGTGTGGTGTGGTATGTGTATGGTGTTTGTGTGGTATATGTGGTATGTGTGGGGGTGTTTTGTGGTGTATGTGGTATGTGTGTGGGGTGTGTGGGTGTGTGTTATGTGTGATGTGTGTGCGCATATGTATATATGTGGGGATGTGTGCACACCATGTACACATAGAGGTGCATCCTGACTTCAGACCATGCACAAAAATTCAAAATGAATTATAAGCTTAAGCATAAGAATGTTAAAACCACAAAAAAGAAAAAGGTAAATCTTTATAATGTTGATCTAAGTAACAACTTCTGATACCCAACATCAATAGTAAGACGAAAAAGAAAAGTGTATAATTAGAATTTACTAAAAGTTTCAAATTTATTGACAAAAGAACACCATTATGAAAATAAAAGGAGCCAACATGATAGAGATATATGTAAATAAGCTATATGATAATGTACTTGTATCCATAAACAATAAGCACATGGCCATCTGTATATTTTCTTTGGAAAAATGTATATTAAAACATGTTTCTGGTATTTTTAGCAGTGTGGAAGATTTTATGAATTTTTAATTGTCATTTGTCTTTCAAATCATCACATTGTAAGTTATCTTCATCAGTCGTGCCATTTGATGGACATGGTACTGTCATATGGTAGAATATTACTCAGCAATAGAAGAAAGTGAAGCACACTAGGAAATGAATAAATATTGACAACATTCTGCCAAGTAAAAGAAGCCAGGATGCAGGCATGCATGCTGTTGCCCACTAACACCCAGGCAGGCTGTGGATCCAGGATGGGTGAGAGAAGCACAAAGAGACTCAGCCTTGAGCTGGAAGCCAGCATGGGCTACATAAGACCCTATCAGGAAAGAAAGAAGGAAGGAAAGAAAGACGGACGGAAAGAAAAAGAAAGAAAGAAAGAAAGAAAGAAAGAAAGAAAGAAAGAAAGAAAGAAAGAAAGAAAGAAAGAAAGAAAGAAAGAAAGAAAGA
>NC_034593.1:131804087-131821227 GCF_900095145.1 Mus pahari
GAGAGAGAGAGAGAGAGAGAGAGAAAGAAAGGAAGGAAGGAAGGAAGGAAGGAAGGAAGGAAGGAAGGAAGGAAGGAAGGAAGAGGAAGAAAGGGAGGGAGGGATAAGGAGAAGGAGAATCCAGACACAACGGAACACGTCCCGCCTAAGTCACGTAGGTAAACTGTCTGGGAAAGCTGAGTCCACAGAGACCAGGGTGGATGTGAGATTCTCAGAACCTCGGAGGATGGACGACTGGAAAGTGACCACTGATGAACATGGCTTTCTTTTGGAAGTCTGGGATCAGATAACGTGGTGGTGCAACGCTGGAAATGCACCAAGAACTATTGAAGTCACTGTAAAATGGCAAGTTTAATGAAATATAAATTATATATTAATAAAACATTACTAAAACAATGCCCAAGAATGCTTATGAGGTAGGTTTGACTTTCCGAGTTCCATAGAAAAGGTTTGGAGGGAGGGCTTCCTCAGACTCTGAGGGTAAGGAGTGGAAGCTACATTTGAGATTCCCTTTCCCATCTCATTTCACCGGGATGACCTCGAAGGCTCTGGAAACAAGCGAGAGAAAAGGAGCCAGACACATCTGGCTTAGATCTCTGGTGACTTAATTCAATCCTCATTTCCTCGTCCTTTACGGCCAGCTTGATCCTGGGTCCCAGGCAGATGGGTGCGTGGCAAGACTCTTGGGAAGCCTAGGAAAAGCCATAAACCTCATGTCACTGTGACCACCGACCCACACTGTGGCCCCCTGGCTCCTAGCAAGATGTCTGTGCCAACAATCGATCGTAATGGCAGAGGCTCAATTGAATTGTTCTTGAATCCCCATCCATCATGAGGACAGCCAAATGACAACTGTGGCCTTGTCAGGACCTCCTCCTTCACGTGCAGAGGTTTAAGACAAGTGGATGGCCCTTTCGCCCTTAATGATATTCTGTCCTGCAGCAAGGATGCTCCACCCAAAATAGAACACAATACTTGCTCACACTGTTTATTATACATCATATATACTATGGGTCGTGTGTCATAATTACTTGCTGATCTATCTTCTTCTTCCCCCTCCTCTATGGGCTTCTTAAAGGGAAGGTTTGTTCTATTCAGTTTTCAACCCTCATGCTATGGAAACTTCCTGGCTCCGGTGAACAGAAGTTCTGAGTATGTACTGGGTATTTTGGAGTAGCCAGCTCCAGATGAAAATATTACTGAGTGATCACGTCCCATCCTCCCAACACCCCACGTGAGGGGGATTGTGGCCATCTCAATTTTACAACTAGTAAACGCAAGTTCAGCGGCAACTCTCGGAATTTCTCTGGGATGAATTCCTGCTCGGTCTCTCTACTCACCTTCCTGGCTCAGGCTGGTAAAGACAGGGAACATGTTCGCATAGATTTAGCTCTTGTTGTATACAGTTGGCAGCAGCGATGCCAGACAGTGTGGTGTCGCCTAGGGCATGACAAGCAGCCCCTCCTTGCATGTCGACACACACACACACACACACACACACACACACACACACACACACACACACGCACGCACACACGCATGCGCCGCCAGGGCTAGCCTGTCTGAATCCCCATCTTCCCATTCAGCTTGAGGATTCTCATTTTTAGAATTTCTTTTGCTACACAGAAGTGAATCGGGAAAGAAGTAGCCTGTTTTCTGAGTCTGAGTCATTGAGCTGACGTTGTCTCCTGCCTTTCTGGTAGAGAGCTGGATGTTCCCTGTCTCTCTGGAGTTCTTTTACTAAGGAAAGGCTAAGGTACCCAGCGTTTAGCAGATCTTAGCAACTGTCTAGACGTAAATGATCACTTCAGAAACTAAAGCACATCAGAAGAGGATCACTTTCCCCCTGTTCTCATGGACGGGCTGAGGAACCTGGGGTGCTTTATGCACACACACACCTCCATCCCCCATCCAACCACACACATTGTTCATTCTTGTTCTTGATTATTTTGAGACAAGCTCTCATTATGTGTCATAGGCTAGCCCCAGACTTGCCATCCTCCTGCCTCAGCCTCCCTTAGTGCTGGAATTACAGTTGTGGGCCACCACACATTACATCCTGTCTGTTTTCAAATCCAGCTATTCAGCTAAAAATTCAGGATGTTAAACTTAAGACTTGTTCAAGTTCTTCATGATGACTGCCCTGAGGGGATCTCCCACTATCCTCTCACCACGCCATGTGTCCCACTGAGCACCAGTGTCAGCGGCCTTCCGCTTGCCATTCACACCCAGGGATAGAATTTAAGATATTGGCCCTCAGTGACTCATCTCTGGGAATAACCAAGTAAGGCAGGAAATATCTCCATGACCACCTTCTGTTGTCCTAGCCCAAGGCCCAGTGTTTGGATGACCACTGAGCCCTGTGCACCTGGATCTCCCCTGCCTTGACTGTTCTTGACTGTTCTCTTACTCGGCAGGGGGACTTTCCTGTGGCGAAAAGCCCTGGGCAGGAGTGATGCTTCTGTGTCAGCTTAGACTTGGGGTATGTTTGGTTGGCTTTATTTCATTCTGCAGAGGGAGGTCTAGGAAATAGACCATTTTCAGTGGTTCTTTCTAATCTCTTGGCTTCTTCTCTTTTACCTGTCAGTGTTTCAGCTTTCCTAAATCCCTGGCCTCAAGTACCTCAGCGTCCTCAAAACCAGCTGCCTATCCTAAGCCTGCGCGTAGTCCATGAGGAAAGATGAGAACTGGAGACTTCCCGGGCTGTTCATGGTAGAGCAGTTCGGAGCTGTTGGAAGGTTAGTAACTCAAGGGGACAGCTCTTTGTGGGTATAGAGAAAATCAATCAGCTCCCACAGCCCACACATCCTACAGCCCTTCGAGGGTTAAAACATTGCTTCAAACTCCTCCCAGTTCTAGGGGACCTTTCTCAAGCTCTTCAGCTCCAGCCTCTTTACATTAGCTAGCTCTCTGTCCCACACATCAAATCCCATTTGTCTCCTCTATTTTCCACAGCCCAAACTCTGCACACAGCGCTTCCCAACAGCATATCTTATCCACACACCCTGGGTACGTTTGCACGCTCTCCTTCCACCACCCTAATCTGTCTCCAAACACCTAAGTCATTTCTTCTGTGAAGGATTTCGTTTTCCAGCTACAGAATCATAAAATGTTCTCTGTTCTCCTGTGAAAACTTACAAGCGTCTTGGAGACGAGGAGAAGTTGTCCTGTTCTACTGAGACACTGCGAAGAGTAAAGATGAAGACGAGAGGGACAAGGCAAGGATAGGCCAGGTAGATACAGAACAATGAGGGAAAACAGGGAGGACCCGGAGCTACAAGGGTCTACAGGAAGATGCCAGAGGCAACAACAAAACCCTAAGCGAGCTCAGGCTGTGATGCCAGCATCAAACCCATCCACCGTAAGCTCGGGCAAGGCTGGCTCTGGAGAAAGCCAGGCAACTCTGTCTTAAACTTCAGATCCCACCCTTGGGAGAGCAGACCCTGCACCTCGCCTGGGCAACACCGGAGAGCTGGTTCTGGTGGAGGGGACACAGGTGAACCAGCTGAGATGGGGTAAGTGTGGGTGGGGGTGATGTCCTCCCCTCCTCCTTCACCACCTGCAGTTGTCCTCAGGAGAGCCAGCCCTTAGATCCTGAGAGTGAGAAGGCTAGCCCTGCCCCCTCAATGGCTATAACACTCAGGAGAGAACAGGAGGGCTGACACTACCGTCTGATGATGGCAGCTTTGGGAGGCCTAGACAGAGCAGTGCTGGAGAACTCACTCTGGTGGTGTGGATAATGGAGACCAAGAGGTCTGACCAGTGCTTTTACCACCCAGGCCCAGATCCAGGGCTCTGAATTGGCTCACCTCAAAATTTATATCATCTGTGATTAGTTGGGACACGTGAAAGGGCCAGTCCCGCTGTTTGTTCCCAGGGCACAGGGCAATGACAGGATAGCTGGAAAAAGTCCCAGCGAGGATCCAATGTGGATGGTGTCCTGGAAGTAAGAGATAGTGAACCGGACCAATGCCTTATTGAGATAAACATTTGCAATATGCTGTGGGACACACTGGGGCACACTACAGCTTCCACAATGAGATGTTTTCTATGCTTTGGTCTTGGTGGTGGGGGTAGTGGTAGTGGTGGTATTTTCTTGTCTTCAGGTTTTTTATTTTACTGTATTTTCCTCCCCATCGCATGAGCCAATCTCAGCGGTACCATGTTCATCTGAGGCACACGAAGAATGTGTCCTAGCTCTGCCTGCCTTGATTCCCAGCTGTGTGCTCACGGGCCACGTTGTAAGTTCCCACTTCTCACCTACCAACAGGGACAAGTGCTCGTGCCTTGAAAGGGTCTCACAAAGGCTGGTCACAAATGTTTTCAGTCTCAGAGCCCAGCACATACTGGGAACCCAAATAAAAGGCAGCCATGCTGCATAAAAACATGCGTGTGTCGTTTCTACGTAATTATCATTGCAAGTGATAACAAATGCAATATGCCCTATTAATGATGTTGTAAGTTTTTAGCTATAATTAATGGTGTATTTTGATAAATATACAGTACTGATTATTGTTAAATTACAACCAGACGTGTGAGGCACTGACTTATAGCATTTATTTATCTTCAGAGTGTCAATATTCTCACTTGCCCTGAGTAATTTTGGAGGACCCACATAATGACACCAAACAGACCCAGGAGGAGGGTGCCACCTAGAGCCCTGTGAGTGTTCCCAGGTCCCCTCTGACAGTAACTCAGCTCTATTCAGGTTATGCAGATATCAACTATCAGTGTTCTCTAATTATGTGCAGGTTTCTCCTGCCTGAGAGGTTAGGGAGGTAGCTCAGCCTTTCGTGCTTGTATAGAAATGCAAAGATCCGAGCGGGATCCCCAGAATCCAGGGAGGAAAGCCAGGTACGGTAGCATTCACTTGCAATCCACCACTGAAGAGGCAGAGACAGTGAGACTCCTGAAGCCCGCTGGCAAGCCAGGCTAGCTTACTTGGTGAGTTTCAAACCGGCGAGAGACTGGAACTTCACAAACCAGGGTGGATGACTACTGGAGAACAAACGCCAAAGGTTAACCTCTGACCTTGGCATGAACACCTGCACATATGCAAACATGCGTACATATGTGCATACACACATACGAGGAAAAAAATAATTTATTCCAACTAAATCGAGACTAGCCTCTTACAGGCGACAGGATCACCACCTTCCTGTTCAAGTTCATGGGTCTACATTATCTTTCTCTGTTTCTTACTTCAGCTTTCACAATTTTTTAAAGAAATGACCCCATTGAGGCACATGTGTGTGTGTAAGTTCGTGTTTGCATATGTGTGGGGAGGTGTGTTTGCACATGTGTGTGGAGGTATATTGGCACTGAGCTGCGCCCACCCTCCCCTCTAGCCTCCCACTTCAGTAGAGATTATATTTGAAAATCGGCCTTGACTAAACTCTTCTAATAGCTTGTAACATCAATTTAATGACAGATAAAATAAAGGAAAATTACATTCTCTTTCATTTAAATGCTAAGCCCTTTTAATTGTTTTATTTTAAAAAACTAATTTCCTCTTGTAATTATCAATATATTTCCATCACCCCAGGAAATAAAAAGGTTTCTTTCAAGGGGCAATTTTAACACCTGTAAATCCCCCAGATGTTTGAATGAGTCCGTTAAGAGCTGGAGAGGAACGCGTTTGTTTTATGTCTGGCGGATTCTCAGTTTGCTTTTTATTTTTTTAAATCCTTTCATTGTATTTTTGATTAGTCCTGGATAAATAATGTTTGGATTAAAAATCCCTACTGTATGACTGTGCTTAGCATTCTTGTTACTAGTTTCCTAGACTCAACATTTAATGAAAATGTAACAGTCCCCACAAACAAATCAACATGATTATATACAAAATTGGAGGGGACTAGAAGGCCATTTGACTTCTGACCTGTGCTTTGTAAGATGTGAAGTGAGCTAGAGAATAGTGCCCTGATTGGTCCACCAGGAGGGCGACCTTTTATGGTTCACCCACCACACTCCCATCACTCTGTGTACACACACACACA
This sequence comes from Mus pahari, assembly GCF_900095145.1. Classification (NCBI taxonomy): domain Eukaryota; kingdom Metazoa; phylum Chordata; class Mammalia; order Rodentia; family Muridae; genus Mus; species Mus pahari. The sequence goes on from NC_034593.1 coordinate 131,810,087, forward strand.
CACACAGAGAGAGAGAGAGAGAGAGAGAGAGAGAGAGAGAGTAGGAGGGACATTTGACAATGCAACAGAACCTAAAACATTGGGTATGCCCAAAAATATGTCAGAAGAAATGTGATAATAATCACATATTTACTCATTAGGCATGTATGTGTGCATGTGTTGGTCTATGTGTTCATGTGCGGGGATGCATGGCAAGTGTGTGTGTGCGTGTGTGTGTGTGTGCGTGTGTGTGTGTGTGTGTGTGTGTGTGTGTGACAGAATGCATTGCTGGTCCTGATACTCACTGATTGCTTAGATGGTCCGACTCCAAGCCCCGGGACCCTCTTGCCTTTGCCTTCCCAGGTTGGGGTTTGTAAGAATGCCCTGCCATAATGAACGATTTTATGTGGATGCTGGAAACCCAAACTCAGGGGCTCATGAATGCAGGCTTGGTAAGCACTGAACCCACAGAGCCATCTCCCTAGCCCTGCTCATCGGATGCTTATTGACTGCTTACTGTGTGTACCAGGAGCTGCCATTTCTACACACTACATCTTTCCCTTAAGCACCCATGCCTAGTGTAACGTGCAGCCTTCTGCAACGGAAATAAAGCTAATTAAAGAAAGTATTTGCAGGGGATGGTGAGATTGCTCAGTGGATAGGGTGCTGGTGGTGCAAGCATAGAAACCCGCTCAGATCTCCAGCATCCATGTAAAAGCTGGGCACAGCAGTAGGAGTCTGTAACACCTCTGGAGAGAGGAGAGGGCAACAGAGACGGGCAGCCCAGGGACTCAGTAGATGGTGGCTTGAGCTGAAAAGTCTGTTCCTCCTTGTTTGTTTAGCACTGTTCTTTATAAAGACAATAACGGGTTTTCTCAGCGGAGGACAGCCACCTCCTGCAGAAGTCCCATTTAGAAAAACTGACACTGATCCACTCACAAGACGGTTTCCAGCAAAGGGCCGCATGCACGGACATTTCCATATGGCTGTCCTCAGAGCTAGCGACCTGTTCCAAAGCCCAGTGTCCTTCCAAACTTGGTGACACAATCCTGAACATAGAAAATGACCCAACTGTTTCCCAGACATTGGATCTACTTGACTCTGAGGCTGGTAATTTTGTTCGCAATGCATTTTACATCTGAATAATTTGTGTGGATGACACTACGAGGCAGAAGAAATTTTCATCAAATGTTAACATGGCCCAGGCAGAGCTATTGGTGCTGTGTCAGTTCCACCGACTAGAAAGCAAGCTAGGAACCACGTATTGGTTGACCCTGTTTCCTAGCTGGCCATGTTGATAGGGAGCCAATGATGAGGCCTGTCAAGATGGCTTGCTCCCTGATATAGGGTCAAATATCTTCGATTTTTCATTTTTGTCTTCTCAGTGGTGTACAGGACTGGAATAAAATTAGATGTGGGTGGTTAGAAATGTTCCATTCTCTAGTCTAACAAAATACCCTAGAATTTTTAAAAGTTCGAAAATAAGCATCATTAATTCTATTTTGTGAATCTCACACGTCGAGAGCTCAGGCGGGGCTCATCTGTGTGGTTCACTCAGTGCAAAACCCACTGGGCTTCCACAGCAGTGGTCAGTAGTCTGTGGACATTTGTGTTCAAGACATATTCACTCTCATGTCCAGAACCATGTTAAGATTGGCAAGAGGGCTGGTCTCTGTTAGTTCTACTGACCAGAGCCCTAGCACCTCACCCCTCCTGCAGGTATCTCAGTGGAATTGGATAACATAAGTAACTATCCCACCCAGAACAAGGAACCCTAGAGAATCCATGGGAAGCTCCCTGACCTCCTCTGGCCAATCTTAGAAGTCACATGGAGTTACTTTGCTGCATCTTCCTAACTATGAGTGAGCCATAAAGGTAACCAAGATTAAATTGTCCTAAAGTGTGTGTTTGGAGTGATTAGCTCTTCTCTCTAAGGTGACTGTCTGCCTTAACAGAAATATCACAAGTTTACATTGTCACGGGATTGGCTACTGTCACCTTCACCATTACACATTCTCAGGGCGTGGGGAACATTTTAGTGATACCACTGCAAGATACAGTCATTGCAAAATATAATGGTTATTTTCCCATGTTATAGATCCTTAAACATGCAAGCAAAGCTTTTAGACAAAAGTGGTTTTCGTCACCATTAAAAAATTCTTTGCCCTGATTTGAAACTGCACGCTCTGCCAGTCCAATCCTAGAACAGCTGACTCCTGCCATCCCAGCCAAGGGGGTAAATAGATGACTTCCCCAGGGCCAGAATGATAGCAACCTGGGGCATCAATCCATAAATGGTGCTAGAACGACACGTGTACCTTCAAAATCATTCCTGGATATGGAACTGTTTTGAAAAAAAAAAAAAAAAAACTGACTACATCAAAAGAACTCTTAGGTAGTGTGGAAGAAGAGACTCAGCAAGCTGCCAGAGGGCTTGGATCCAAGCTAACAGAACAGAGAGGGTCACTCAAGTGCCTTGTTAGAGGTGCCACCCAGCCAAGTCGTAAGTTATGCTTTCGGGTTGAATTATGCATACCTGGAGCCAAAACCAAGTCACGTGTAAGAGCAGAAAACACGCTTCGAGTCATGTGTAAGAGCAGAAAACACGCTTCGAGCTGCCCCCAGGGCCTTGCCTCAGCCCCTACTGTGAAGATAGAAAACAGGTCATTAGAGAACTCATCTTAGCATCTGTCCATGTGTCCTAACTCAGGTCTTCTACGCATCCATTCCCAAAGTGACCTTAGGTCAAGGTTGGGTTATGGTCATGATGTAGAGAGCTATGGCTCAAGGCAGCTTAGCCTTCTACAGGTCTTGTTTTCAAAGTTTACTCTGTACTCTGAAAGGCTGTGCACCAACCTCAACCTCTTTCTTCTCTTATAAAAAGGGGAATGTAATAATAATTCTTACCTTCGAAATAGTCCACATGAGTTCAGTCACTTAATTATAACCCGTAACCATCTACTAATACGGGAGATTAAAAGTATTGTTATCTGGTGTGTGTGTATGTGTGTGTGTGTGTGTGTGTGTGTGTCCCTTCCTAAACACATACACACCCACCTTAACAGCAAAATTTCAGGTTGCCATAGTGTTAATTAGTGTCATCCTTCCCATGACAAGGCTCACTCTGTCTATCCAGAATTTGGCTAATGGTTCCCAAATCAAATCAAACACAAACGATAATTTAGCATCTCAGAACAAACGGCACTTGCTCGCCTTCTCCCAAGGCCATTCTTTCCTTCTTGGCAACAGAGTCATTGTCAAATAAATATTAGTTCTAATAAAGATAGTGCCAAGACCCAGTTGTGACAAATCTACCAGCCAACCTACTGGAAAGACCCAGAATGAACTTTTAAGAAGAGAGTGGGACACTGAAGGTGAAATGGTGTTAAGATCGGACTTCACTGAGCCACATGATTTTCTTTGGGATTTGGGGACACTATCTAACTTACAAATACCCCCATGGATCTAGAGGTCAAACGACCTACTTCAGAGGGCATCAGCTAGACACAAGGGCTTCCCCGACTCCCAGTGCCTGCATTTCCTGCTTACTCACCCCTTTGCTAGTATAAACAGGCCACGAAGCAGGGTAGGGTGTTTGTGAACTGGCCTCCTGGATGCTTCTTTATTCCGCTACATCGATATTAATTTTTGCAGGGTTCCTTTTTCAGTGCATCAGGCTAAAAGTGGCAACTTATACACACCCTGGTGTTTGGCTGGGGGAGGGGGATTTATGAACCTGTTCTAATGATACAGCCCCTGTTGCACCAAATGAAAATCTGGTTGGAGCCCAAAACAGCAAGGAGACAGCAGGGGGTGAAGGAGGGGGGATGCAAAGTCAAGCCACCTCTCACAGGCCAAATCGCAGAAGCTGAAAACCAAGTACCTGGATATTATATGCCTGCCTCTGCTGTGCTCGCCGCCAATTTCCCACTTGGCCACATGTGCACGTTTAATTAATGTTCTGCTCATCACCTCCTGCAAGTCATTAATAAGGATGCACTGTAGATCCAGGCCCATCTCAGAGCCTGCCAGCCGCACTCCACGGCTGGCCACCGTCTCCCAGCCAGTGCACAGCCGCCCACCGGCTGCTCTGCTCACGTGGCTTTTCCAGCCAGGTTTCCATCCGGGAAGCCGAGCTCAGAATCCGCTCGGTTGAATTCATCTTTCAAGTGAGATTTCTGGATGCATCCATTTCACTGCCTTCACCCACTAATGTGGTAGAGGGTGTTTTTTTTTTTTTTAATTCTATTAAAAAATGCAATTAAATTTGTCTCATGGAATTTGCTCTTTAAAAATCCAGACAGCTGCTTGCTCATGGTGGCATTATGCTCCTGATTCCTGCACATTTTTTTTTCCTTCATCTCCATTCCATTACTTTGCCGAGGATTAAAGACAGGCTTAGCAGATGGCAAATGCCGGGATCTCTTCCCGCCCCCACCTCCCATTCCGAAGGCTGGGATCATATCGGCCAGAATACACAGCCCAGGTTCGGCTTGGGAAAGAGAGAAGCAATTGTTTAATTCAAAGCCATCAGCTAATGCAGAAAATGGGATGGAGGGGGGAGAGGAGAGACCGAGGACGACTCCCCATAGCTAGCCTTTAAGGCCATAGTCCGGTGTCTCTCCCTGAGCCTCAGTTTATCTCTCCAGAGTCCCTCCTTCCTCCTCCATTTCTCAGCCATAAAGCACTCATTAGGCGGTGAAGCAAATGAGGTAATGTCTGTGGTGAGAGGGTTTGTGCGTTTCCAAAGAAAGACACCATATAAAAAGCATTCTGATTGCTAACAGTCAGGGACACTCAGCGTCGGGCCTGGCTGGCTTTATAAACTATTTAACTGCCTGCTTTTTGCAAAAACTATTTTTATCAGTTAATTACACATTTTTCTTATTAAATAACAATGTGAAAGCATTTCTTGCTCATTTTCCTGTCATGACTAATTTAATCTGCCTCCCTTTATTAAAAGTCCAGTTCTCTTGCCGTGTCTTAGCCACACTGGTAGGCTAGTGACACCCCCACAACTATTCAGCCCCTTTGAGTCACATCAACTCCTTCCACTTTGTTCTTCTCTGCAGCCCAGTCTCCCTTTTTCTCTGTACCACGGCTGCATCTGGTTTCTAAGGAACGGCCAAACAGTGGAGGTTCTGCCTTGCCGTTCTCTTCCTTTTGGGTGTTCCCTTGAATAAGCCAAAGCCCAGAGGAAATCTCAGTCTATGTATGAATGACATCTGCATGGGAGGGAAACCAAGGCAGCATGGAAGCTGGGCTAGCACTGAGTCTCACACACACACACACACACACACACACACACACACGACCTGGATATTTAGGAAAAGAAGTAAGGAAAGAATGGGAAAGCCACATTAGCAGCAGCCCCTGCACTGTGGGAATCTTTTCTAATACCATTGTTATGAATCATAATTAATTGTGATTAGTAACAACAGTAGGGACACATGCTTAATCTTCCAATGGGGAAAGCAGACGTAAGGCACCACAGACACTCTGTGGGCCTAAGTCCACAAAGGCAGAAAACAGCTCAGAAAGGAGACATCACTTTTTTTTTTTTTTTTTTTTTGAGGCAAAATAATGAACCCAATCAATTGCAGAAATGGTAGCATGGTAAGTTATTTTGCGTGCTTTTTCATTTGTCCTTGTGATGGGCAGGAAGCCTTCTGACCCGTGACTCTGGAGGGTTGACTCTGGACAGCTTTCTCCCCTAGGGGTGACACTGAGCTGCCTGACACTACTTTAGTGAGCACAGCACAGCATCATCATGGTTGTCCCCTCCATGGCCTACAGAAACACTTCACTTTGTTCCTGGAGGTCCCTCGGGCTTGCTAGCTGCAGTGTGGTGAGCAGCCCTGGAAGGGAGCCCAGGAGGCAAGAACCCACAGTAGAGACAGTGGGAAACTGAAGCCCCAGTTTATGGCCTACGACGAGCCAAGTCCTATCAATAATGGGGTGTGGAATAAGGGGTCACTGTCTGCACCCTACCCTGGTCTCCACTGCAGATGAGACTGCAGCCACATACAAGCGCTTGGATGGGTGTAGAGCACACTTAGCTAATCTCTGCTTATATTCCCACATACCACAGACACTATAAGATAGTAAATGCTTGGTCTTCTACACTGTTAAATCTTGGGATGTTTTATTGCTCAGGAGTGGAACACACCACTTCTGTCACAGTATTGTTAATCCAGAAGGAACCTAAAGTACTACCTAGATAGGGAAAGGTGAGGCACTGTCACTTCAGTCGCACATGAAGTTGTGTCATTCAAAACCCACCTTAATGTCTCATGTGATCTTAAAAGTTTCCCAGTGCAATTCTCCACATAGCTACCCCATCCCCCATCCCCAATTAATTGGCTGGAAGTTAAAAAGAAGCCCAACTGCTCCCCAGAACACTGTGAGAGAAGGAGACAGGAGTAAGACGACCTAACCTCTACCTCATTGGCCAACATTCTGGGAAAGTCATTCGGGCTTGGCCAACTTCACTTTCCCCTTTGCTAAAGCCAAGATAATCTGTGTGAACATGCAAACTAAAGCAGCCTAAAGGGTGTTGATGGGGTCTCTTGATATCTTTTCAAATATTTGAAAAAGCACAATCAATAACATAGCAAAAGATTGTATTCAAAGATAATATGAAAGCACAGGACAGATACAAGGGAGCAGTTGGCTACCTTCACTAGAGCAGTCACCTGCACTAGGAACTGCCAGGGCTTCCTTCTGTAAATCAATGAGAAGGAGGTGGTGGCTAGATTATAGAGTGTGGGTGGTTTTCTGTTTTGATTGACAGGCTTAGGTCATAAAAGCCTGAGTTTATTCTATGTGTCCTTCCCCTTGATCTGGTGTTAATCAAATGCCCTCCCAATCATGCCTAGGACTAAGATTGCAAATAGAGGATTTCTACCTGAAAAAAAAAAAAAAAAAAAAAAAAAAACCTTAATTTTGAGGACACAGTCTGCCTTACTGAACATGTACCCAAACCAGTCTAGACTGGATCAACCCATTGCCCACAGTTACTGGCTATGTTCCAGAATATGTTTGACCAAGAAGTGGGAGTTGCCAAGGGGTTGCTAGGGAGGAGTGACCTATTGCATTGTTTAGAGTAGGGTATATGTGCAGCAAGTTAGCTAAGTGCTTTGTTGAAAAAGAAGATGAGTGTGAACAGCTCAACTCAAGAAGAGTTCAGGTTGCTAAGGTGTCCCTACACTTTCCTGCTTCAAAAGGATTCCTCCTCCCTCCATACCACCATCTTCTGACTCCTCAAATTTCCCCTTATGGCCACAAGATGCTTGTAACAGCCCCATGTCTCATGGAGTCCCACATTAATGCCACAGGGAATGAAAGGGGAATACTCTTGTTTCTTGGTCTAGACATGAGGAAATTTTTCGTCAAAATTCCCCTAGCAGAATTCCCCAAGCATCTTATTGGCCAGACCTGGTTGACATGCCTACTCCTCAAGCAATGACCAGGACTGACTTAATCCACCCACACTTTACCCCTGAGGCTGGGAGAGGCCTGGCATCCTGTGCATGGAGCAGCTGGGCCACCCAGAGAGAAGCTGACAAAATCTGAGGTTCTGTGCACACAAAATAAAGAGTTGTTTACCACTCTACTTGGTAAAATGAGGTGGACTAAAGCCATGTGACAGCCAACTTTATTCAGAGCGTTGGACAGTTTATTCTCTGGAGGTTAGTAAGAGTCGCCCCAGTAAAGTGTATAATCACAAGGACAAGGCACATGTAGCAAAACCATGGCATATGAATACCAACATCTGAGGTAAACTCACTTCTATCCACTACACCTGAGAGAGAAACACATGTCCCAAGAACAATTCTGTGTTTTGAAGAAACTGAGTCCATAAGACTCTTGTCTTATTTTCTTGGAGTTTTCTCACATGACTCCACTCGTGGACCGTGCTCCAACAGCGAGTAAGCTGTAGGTCTTTACAGGCTGTACTGTGCTGGCGAATGGCACACAGGATGGCTTGACCCAATGAAAATGGGCATCTTGTTCCCACTGCACACACAGTGTAACGTAAACATGAAGCTTAGATCTATCAATTGCTGGACTGAGATAGTTCATCCAGAGTCCAGGAAGACAGACACCACCCTCCTTAAAGACAGAGTCACCGAGAAGAGAGCTGTGTCTTGGCATGTTTGAGGCTCTCTTGCCCTTTTCTCCTCCTTCCGGCCCCTGAGTCCTCAGTCACAAATGTTGCTTCTCATTGCTGATTTCGAAGCCCTTGTGATGCCCTTGAGGGAGCCTAGGCTAGAGAGGACATAGCGTTGAAGTGAGAAATACCTCAAACGATAGATACCTCACAGACATCCTCTCTTCCCCTGTGCTGGAGTCTTAGAGCATTGAGTTGTCATGGTCTTTTGAGATCTCCTTTTCAATGGCTCGTGAGAGAGCAGGGATTCCTGACCCAAGTCCGCTCACCTCCCTCCTAGAGCTCAGCTTCTGCTGGTCTCAATGTCCTGAAGAAAGGGGCTCACAGTATGGTCAGGGTGGAGGTAGTGAGGACCCTGACATCTCAACACTTCCACACAAAGCGCTCACCAGGATTGCCTGACTCGTTCAGGTCTATTGGGAAGATTTTTTTCCATCTGGTCATCAGAGACCCAAGGTGAGGTATTTCTATTTTCAACCACAGTTTCTAAGGTTACTGTGGACATTGCAAACCCATTAAACTGTAGCAGAAGATGGACAGCAAGTGAGGGAGATTTTCTGTGAGCTAGGCCTGGAAGGGATACCATCACTTCTGCCCCCACACCACTAGACAGAACTGTCATATGACCACCCCAAACTGCAAGGGAGGCTGGAAAATATAATTTAACTTTGCATCAAAGAAGAAAGAACAGATTTTAGTGGACACAGCTAAATTGTGAATCTCACCCACAATCACCCACATAACTTCCTATTTTTTTAATTAGCAAAGGCTGACATCACACTGTTTCTATATAGCAGTACACTCTGGCTGCCAAGAAGACAAATCCTTATGGAGATAGGCCTCACAGATATGTTGATGAAATTCATAGAGAAAGACCTGACCTGTTGCTCATGTTCCCTGTGCTATCACTCCAACTACATGCTTGGTCAGGCCTTGAAATCCTTGACAGATATCCTGAGCTGGACAGTCCTAGCAAAAATGAAAGCCAACTGATCCTTCATAAGTAAAAAGTATTCTTTCCCAAATAATAACCAAAATAATAAAGGGTTGTACTGAATATGAATCGCTAGCAGTGGGAATTGGGAAGGAACACCTTTCAAAGCAATTTCTGTTCTTATATCCACTAATGTGCAACAGGCTGAGCTCTCAGGATAAGCCAGACACTGTGTCAAGTGTCAGAGAGACATTGGTGAACGTCAGTGACAAGATTCCCTGGGTCCATATAGTCTAGGTTCCAAAAGGAACGTAAATATCTAAGAATATAAATTGAATTTAGAGTGCACTAAGTAATTTTACTAAGAAAATGGGCTGAGGCAGAAAGTAGCCACAGGGGTGGGGAAGGGTAGCCTGGAAGATACTTTGAGAATAGGACACTGGGCATGTAAAAAGTAGAGAAGGAGACTGGCAGTCCAAGTAGAGGGTACAGTATGCAAAAGTCATCATGAGGAACTGTCTGACATCACTAAATAACAGAAAAGTAGCTGATTCCATGAAGACAATGAGACGAGCAGTGCTGGGAAAGGAAATTGAGGGAGATGCTGGGGCCAGATCACAAAGTTTTGTTGATTATGATAAAGAATTTGAGTTTGAATATAAATAATATGGGATCTGGCAATCAGAGCTAGAGGTGGGCATGACTCTCTGCCGTATTCAGCTGCGAGAGTAAACAACAGGAATGCTACACAGGAAGTTCTAGAGGCTAGTCGACCAAGATCAATTGTCAGGGCTGGTCCTACCGAGGACTCAGAGGGAAAATCAGCCTCAGACCCCTCTTCTGGTGGTATCTGGACGCATTCAGGAAGTGTCCACGTATCTGGTGGTATCTGTCCACCTCAACTAGCACATCATCTTCCTGTGAACACATTTACCCACCTCCCATTGCAGGGTAGTCCTTTTAGAAGACAAAACCCATATGGCAGAGGGTCTACTCTCTCACATTCTGATGTCATCCTACCCAACTACACCTGCAGTGGCCGTTTCCAAACATGATCCCATTCCGAGTAGTTCATTATGCAGTTAGGACCCAAATGAACAGGGCCTGACTCCTCCCACTGTGGGCACCTGTGATGGGGGAGCTGGCCTGGAACAAGAGTGAGTATGAGAATGAGACACTCCCTAAACTCTAAAGATCTCATCCTGAGACACACAGGAGTTGGGACCACTCTCTCCCTGCTCTCAGCCTATGCCCTATGGTGCATGACCCTACTTCCCCGACTTCTGAGCATAGTCACATGATCTATGGTCAGATTACAGAGTCAACTTCCTCTCTCCTGAGGAATTCTTCTTCATATAAATGTACCATCCCCAGCACCTCAGCCCTACCCAATATTGTATGCCCACCCTGGAAATCTCTACCAACTCCCCAAGATCTATATAGTCCCTGTTCACCCTGAATAAAGTTGAGCTGTCTCACCGAAGCTGATCCCAGAAGTCAATCTCTGCCTCTGCTCCTTCATCCTTGTGAACTGGTGGCCAGTGACCCACAAAGAAAGGGAGACGCACATTCTACAGCACCTACAATGTTCTGGAACATTGATCCCATACGCATGGGAAGAAGGGGTGGTTAGCATGAGGTAGACATGATTAGAGTGAGATGGGGGAAGTTAAAGAGAGGTGGGCATGGTTAGAGTAAGGTGGCAGAGGGTAATGTCACTGTGGCAATGAGAGATGATGCTTCATGCTTAAGCATCCACAGGCAGTTTGTTTTCTATAAATCACTTTGAATACTGATAGATGATATCTAATTCATGGGGGGAGGGGAGTAGGAAAGCAAGAATGACGTTTAGGGGTAAAAGAGACAGCCCAGTAGATAAAGGTACCTGCTGCTAAGCTCAATAACCTGAGTTTGATCTCCAGGACTCACACAATAGAGAGAGCCAACTCCAGCCAGTTGTATACACACACACACACACACACACAGAGAGAGAGAGAGAGAGAGAGAGAGAGAGAGACAGAGAGACAGAGAGACAGAGAGACAGAGAGACAGAGA
>NC_034593.1:131823472-131831792 GCF_900095145.1 Mus pahari
TGTCTAGCTGCATATGTAGCAGAAGATGGCCTAATCGGCCATCATTGGGAAGAGAGGCCCCTTGGTCTTGCAAACTTTATATGACCCAGCACAGGGGAAAGCCAGGGCCAAGAAGTGGGAGTGGGTGGGTAGGGGAGCAGGAGCGGTGGGGGTATAGGGAACTTTCGGGATAGCATTTGAAATGTAAATAAAGATGATAATAATAATAATAAAATTTAAAAAAAGAAAATGTCTAGGCGTTATTTTGCACAATTAGTAAATGCTAAAAAATAATCTTTGTATTGAATAAGAAGGAGGAGGCAATTCATGAAACTTAAAGGGGAAGGCACAAATTCTTGCAGTGGCACACAGTGGTTTTACTTAAATATGATAAATTTGAGATACGCATGAGCCTTCCACACAGATTTGACAAATTCACCACGGTGTCTGAAAAACTCTGGATTTCAAAGGAAAGGTTGTGCTAGAGACAGAACTGTAGGCTCTCTGATACAGTACATAACTTGGAACACATGAGTATAGGTGACTTGCTCCTTATCCACAGCGGCCCCTTTTCCTTACATGTGGAAAATTTTACCCATCAATCCCGCCGAACCCTGGGTGCTTCCTCTCGGACTCTCTGCCACTCTGTGGGACCTTGGTTTCTAGAGAAGAAAGAGGAGAAGAAAGAGACAGGGCTGTGAAGAGACACCATGACCACGGCAACTCTTACAAAAGAAAACGTTTAACTGGGGCTGGCTTACAGTTTCAGAGGTTTAGTCCATTATTGTCATGGTAGAAAGCATGGTAGCATGTAAGCAGACATGGTGCTGGAGAGGTGGCTGAGAGTTCTACATCTTGATCTGAAGACAGCAGGAGACTGGGTGTCACACTGGGTGTAGCTTGAGCGTATATGACCTCAAAACCTCAAAGCCCGCCCCCACGGTGACACACTTCCTCCATCCAGGCCACACCTCATAATAGTGCCACTCCCTACAGGCAAGCATTGAAACACGTGAGTTTATGCAGACCATTCCAATCAAACCATCAAACCAAGCTCCGAACTGTAACCCTGGTTTAGAAGTGTTCATCCTCTATGACCAAGAGAACCCCCACAGCCCAGCGTCCACGGACACTTCAGTCACGTGAACCTGGTGAGCACACATGCACACACCTTATGCCTTCAGTAGAAGTGACCTAAACTTTGTGAGGTTTGCATGTCCCTAGAGATGATCTCATTTGCCTGCTTCAAAAGCGCTTTGGTCTGCACAGCCTGTAGCGGCAAATTTACACTTCAAAAAGCAGACAGCTTTTTCCACATCTTATTCACTTAATGGGTGAGAATGTAAAATTAGTTCCGTTGCTGATGAGGACCTTGAGCCAAATGAAAAGTGTTCATTTGTCAGCACAGGCTTACAGCCTGAGACATGATTATATAGCTAATCCAATAATGGGTTTTGATGCTGCTGAGCATTTATTTATATACAGTATGTCTTGTTATCTGTTGATAATCAGGACCTACAATTTACTCTTTCTTGTGCGTGGAGTGTGAAATAGCAACATCTTCCAGACATATTGCATTTAGGTACCAACATGCAAACACATACAGAAAGCGCCGTCATCAGCAAAATATTTTATTTGCTTTCTTTAAAAGGAGAAAATAGAGAAGCAAGGCTCGGATCGGGCTCTAGTGTTATTAAACGCAAATGGCACACTTCCCTTGATGTCTTTCTTAAGAGTAGCTAAGGGTTAAGAATGTTCCTGAATCATCTTGACCCACCCTAATCAAGTGACTTCTTCTTGTTCTCTAGGTTCATCTTCCCCTGCATTCAGGCAGGATAATACAAACCAAGAAGATACCAGGGATGTCTGCATGGTGGCACCCTTGATTGGCTACCTGAGTCCTACACACACGGTGCTTGCTGCAAAGATTCATCTTAGCACCACATAAAGCTGGCGGACGGTGATAATTATCTCTGGCAAAGCTTGCTTTTTTTTTTTTTTTTAAGTATAACTTAAAGTTAAACATAAAACTACTGCCTCTCTACCAGCTCTTACAGAGACCTCACAGTGCTCCATGAAATGATTGTTTTGTACCTTGTGAATGAGATTGAATGTTGGTCACGAAAATATAGGGACATATTGATCTAATATAAATATAAAACCCAACATCTTGCAGGTGTTTCTGTAGGTAACATTTGTTGTCGAGTATTTATCATAAAGCTTCTAAGAAAGGAGAGACGTGCCTAGATTAAGAAGTCTGCTTATTGTGCATGTCTACCTGCAAAATCTGTGAAAACCCAACAACACATGGGAAAAGTCAACACTAGCCCTTCCGTATCTGACCACTTCTGCACTTAGAAAAATCCAGAACTAACGCCGTAAGTTCCCACTTCGCCGTGCATGTCTCCACCAAACATCCTCCAACCCAAATGAGGCCGAGGAGAATGGCCCCTGTGCTAACTGACAGGGACCGTGGCAAATGTACATCGTTAAACTGAAGTCTATCCCATGATAAATAGTTCAATGTCGACAAAACAGGTTGGTTTGCTGGATTACACCAGCTTGCTAAGGAAATCCCGCGGTGAGTGGCAAAGCCTGAAGTTTTGTGGGTTTGTGGATGTGCGTGAGGGCTCTCCATAGAAAGAGTGTTGGCAGAGAAGAAGAGTTAAATCCAGGCAGCTCTAGGTGATGGCCACGTGTGACTATTGAAGTCCAAGAGCCCCTTTCCCTTTGCATGGGTGGCGGTTGCTTTACCTAGCCTGGGTGATTCATTAGGCTTCCACTCTGGTGGAGATTAAATGAATCCAGCATCCATTTACATTCTTACTCCTGTTGCTGAGACAAATCTTTCTCGTAGCAGCCAGCATAATCTTCAGAGTTTTCGTTATATAAAACACCTCAAGAAAAACGCACTTCGGTAAGATTTACACTTTATTACTCTAATGATTCTACAAACACTTCCACAATGTGATGAAAGACAGCGCAGCCCCGGACTGATTGAGAGCTAATAAAAATCAGTACTGGAAACTGAACAGAGCACCCTTATCATCTTCCTTTCATTTAGAGCTGATTACTCGGGGATTATAATGCAATCACATCTATGTGAGAGAGGTAGCTATGGGAACCAGTTTTAACTGTTTATCTAGCCAAAGATCTTAATTTAAGTTTGAACACTCTGATTCATTTATATGTAAGACACCAAGGAGACAAAATGCAGGAGAAACAGATGCACGCTTGTTCTTCCCATTTAACTTCATAAGCTACCAGCCAATTTGTCTTTCAGGGACAAAATTAATTTCTGATGACAATGTGAACAAGTAATAAACTCAAAGTCCCTGTCCTGGGAAACTTGTTAATGCCATGTAATGTTCTGGAGTTATTTAGGAGGGAAAACAAGGTTTGCTCCTGGAGTTACAAGGACATCCATAACAGACTTGTCTTTGTCCCAACTCTTAGTCACCCCTGCAGAGGCTTAAGGCACCTTTTCTAGAGGCTAATTAGGGGCCGTTCCACAGAAACCATGTGGCTGACCACTTCTTTCCTACAGGATATTTTTGAACTGCTCGTTTTCCTGCACGCAGTGCCATGATTCAGATTTGATCCCGGTTCAAACCTCCCAGCCCAGGCCTCGGGGCAGAGGGAAGTCACCAATCAAGTTTCGAGGATTTCATGTTGTGACACAACTCATTACACGTGTGTGTGTGCACTTCACCTCCAAGTCGTGGATCTCCGCAGGTCGAGATACAGGCAAGAAGTCTTGGTGATGGGCTTAAGGGGCCCTCAAGCAGATGCAGAGATGCGATGCTACCCTGCTCTGTTAGAGATAACAACCACCCAGCTGGGACTGGACTATGCACTGCTCACTGCATACCAGTGCATTCCACATGCACGATCTCGTAATTAGGGCAAAAGCTCTATGAGGAGGTTAGTTGGCAGACATTTACCCATTTACCCAGGAGGACACTGGGTCACCTGACATCTTAAACCAGGCAGAAGAGATACTAGAATGCCAGCCATCAGACTCTACGACTAACATTTTAAACATGCTACCAGGTAGAACTCGGCCGTTATTTCTCATCTCACTCTGCTCACACTTTAGTCGTGGACTGGGCCCCTGTCTTTCACACAGGTTCTGTGCACACCCCTCCCTGCCCCCTGCATTCTCCGCTTGTGTTTCTCTGCTCTTGGGGAACTCCCTGCGGCATAATGGCGGTCCATTAGCATGGTTTTCAAACCTCGCTCTCTCCTATGCTCTGACAGTTTTCATATGCTCCACATGAAGGATCCTTTTCCAGAAATACTTTTGAAGAAAGTCTAAAGTAAGCTGAAAAGTATTACATTTTTCATCTCAACGGGGAAATGGATTTAAGAAAGGGGGCGAAAAGCCTGCAGGTCTTTCAGATTTTAAAAAGAATTCAACACTGCTGCCTTGGCTCTGGGAACACATCTATCACAGAAACCGAGAGAGCGTCTGCATTTACACACGGAAAAGGTTCGCTTCGTCCTTGATCACGATAATGACTTAGAGTTCTGTAGAGCCTTTCATCCGCGGGGGCGCCCCTGCCCCTGCAGACGTGGGCCGGGGAGGAGCTCTCAGCAGTCACACACAGCCCCATTCCTGCCATGGTGAGAGGGGAAATGGTTCTGGGGGAGGTGGGTATTGAAAGAGACAAGCAGGCACTGTAATTCTATTAGCAGAGTCAAGAGGCACCTAAAACAGCGCCTGACACTTGGCAATAACAGGAGAAGCTATCCACCGGACACCACGGACACCACGTATACTCCAACAAAGGAAGAGCTTACAGGGCCACGGCTCACCCTATAGAAACACCACGGATACTCCAACAAAGGAAGAGCTTACAGGGCCACGGCTCACCCTATAGAAACTAAGAGGTCTCTTAATTGCTCCTTGGGTTTCTTAAACCTACCTTGGCCAGCTGAGAAGCAGTAGCATCATTTTCTAAGCTTCCTTTGCCCTGAGGTGTGAAGGTGGCTGAGGCAGAGGGACAAGGTGAAGGGGAGGTGGAGGAGGGGGAGGGAGGAGGGTGTTAGCCTCAGCTGTTTAGGTGGAATGGGACCTTTCACAGAGCTGGGTCTCCAGACCCTGGAAGCCTGTGAAAGTCAGCCTCACTTCAAGCCAGGTGGAGCTACCCTTCTGGTTGAGCATCTCCCTGAGCTAGGCCACAGCTCTACTCATGCCTGCTGCGACAACATAGTCTAGCTGGGAGGTACCGGGGGTGCTTGCCTTAGAGTTCTGTTTCTTCGCCCTTCTGACTGCTCATCTACCATAAACATTTAGCTTCTATGTCATTTGTCATTCTCTTACTCAACCTTCTCTGAATTCTCTAGACTGGGCTAAACATTACCACCAAGCAAACACACACATATGGGGGAGAGAGAGAGAGAGAGAGAGAGAGAGAGAGAGAGAGAGAGATGTCTTACAAGCTGCATTCACCCACATCTTGTGCCACTAAGGCATCATTCACTGACCATCTACATGCCAACGGCTATGCTAAACACATCACATAAATATGTCTTATTGCCCAAGTACTGTGCTCCCCAGTCTACCGTTGGTCCCCAAGATGAAAATGCTACAGTTAGCCAGTGGCTGAGCCGGAACTTGAAACTAGGACTTTCTAGATAGGTGTGGCTATGTACACCCATAATCCCAGCCGTTGGAGGTGGCAGCAACACAATCAGAACCTCAAGGTCCTCTTTGGCTACCTAATAGATTTGAGGCCAGCCTGGGCTAGATGAGAACCCTGTCTCAAATCAGAAAGGAAGGGAGGGAGGGAGGGAGGAAGGAAGGAAGGAAGGAAGGAAGGAAGGAAGGAAGGAAGGAAGGAAGGAAGGCTGGCTGGCTTCCTGGGCCCCAGCCCTAGGTCACACTTTCCTTGCTAACCAGCACATTGAGGCTTTATATACCCAGACATTTTACAGGTGTGTGATACACACTAGCTGAGTAATGTCACTGAAGAAAGTCTATGGGAGCTAAATGACCACCATCAGTCCAACTACAGTACCCTGTCCTCAGTAGCTTGCAGCCAGCCAGGTAGTGGTTGTGATCTTCCTGGGTAACAGCAGAATGTTGAGGGGGGGGGGGGGTTAAACAGGGTCTCTGGTGTCATGCTGACAAATCAAAAAAAAAAAAAAAAAAGTGTTGTCTTCCTGGATTCAGGTGTTCTTTTCACTGAATTCAGTCAAACCCGTTCTGCATATTGACACAGGAGGTGTAACTCACAGCGACTCAATTGTTATGCATCACTGCATAATCACTTCTGTCATCCATCCCTGTCCTTCTCCATCAAGGCTGGCAGGCAGGCAGGCAGCGGAGGTTGCATATTTCCCCAGAGAGTAAGTGTGCACAGGGACTGTGCTGTGGAGCCAGCCTCCTCCTCGGGATAACAAGTCCATTCTGTCTGATGGACAGCTCCAGTCTTGTTTTGTTGCCTTGTTTTGTTTTGTGGTTGTTGTTGTTGTTGCTGCTGCTGCTGCTGCTGCTGCTGCTGCTGTTGTTTTTCCTAGTGTGAAGGGAATTAAGCCCTTCCCCCCATATTTTGCCTTTGTCCCTGACACTCCCTGGCTCAGCACTGGTCTCCAGCAGGTCACACTTCACACCCCCACTGAGTCATCCCTTGATGTTATTTCTTTAGTGTCTTACCCTCTTCTCTTCAAGCTCTAAAATACCTCTGAGATGGTCTCTAGCCACTAGACATTCAAGCCTTTCCCCGAGCTGGCTCTAACCTGCCATTCCAACCTTGTTTCCCACTACGGTAAAATTCAACTTTCTGGAACATCTAGCTGGTGTCCTCTGTGGTCTGGAGAACTGTAACCTGCCCTGGCTCCCCCGTGTGTACACACTCTGTGCTTTAATCAAGGGTCAGTCCAATCCTCACCATGGCCGGAACTCACAGTATCGTGTCCTTCTGTGTACTCATGCCTGCACCCCTGACAGTGGGTGACTGTCCTCGCTCACCTCACATATGGATCTCATGACTGAATTTCATGAGTATGTGTGTTCAGCCACCCTCCTTGGGGAATGTTGGTTTCTCTGAGGCCAGTGACATCCTCGTGTATATTTGTCTCATGAGAACACAGACCAAGGGACATTTTACTGACCCTTCTACTGTCTCTCAGAAAAAAAGCTATGCATACTCCACTGGGGCATGACCTGAGTCCTGGAATTCCCCAGAGTACCACATGGTTCTTGTTTCCAGGATTCACACAAGACATCCCTTCCACCGAACACTCCTAAAGTCTCCCCCTGCCACCACTGTTGCCACCATGAGTTCTGCCTTCCTCCAGTTTTACTTTTCCTGGAAAGCTCCTCCGCCCAGCTTAGACACCACAGCCCCCTGAGGGTTCTCCCTTAATTCATGAGACCAGAAGAGGTTTGGTCCTCCCATCTATTAAGTTAACTCCACCCAATAATTGTGACACTGCTTAAGATCTTCTGCCTGATGTAATGAAAGTCAATTCAAGTCAAGGGAAATCCATAACCAAGTGTCTCATGTGTGTGCGACAGTCAGGGCAAGATTCGACGCAAACCCAACCCTCTGGGTCTCTCTTCCATTTCTTTGTCTGTCTCCATAAGCAGTGCTTCACTCCAGGTGGCCTTTATCCTCTGTGCTGCAGGAATGAGAGGGAAGGAGGATTGTATTGTCATTTGCACTCCTTCCTATGGTCTTCTGTTAACTTTTTAACCAAAAATGGTAACTCATCTACCAATACAAATGACGTCATTAACTCACCATCAGTCTGTCTGCTGAGTACATGGTTACTCTCTCTTCATCCATCACAATTTGGAGTCATGCAGCGTTGTTTGTACATCATGCTAATCATGTGTATTCTTCCTCAAGTTATTGGGCAAGGCTACAATTCAAATACCAGCATGAAATTCTAGAACTTTCCAAAGGCCTCCCTTCCTGAATGGACTACTGCAGCGTGGATGCTCTGAGCTCACCCTTCCACCATCAGCACACTGAGCTCACCCTCCACCATCGGCACACATTTTGAATGTGGCTGTTCCCTGTCCTTTCCCCGCCATCTTCTTGGCCTCTTTTTTTACCAGTCCAGCCCCAACTCTTTCTTTAGAAGCTAGAGTAAATCTTGAAGCCCAGTGTGGCTTCCTAGGAGGCAGGTCAAAAGAATTCAGCAAGAGGTTAGGAGCACAACTCTTCTATTTAAAAGACTTGAGAATCAAGGTTTTTATTGTCATGGGTTTTGTTTTCCGTGGTTTGTGACAGGGTTTCTCTATGTGGCTTTAGCTGTCCTGAAATGTGCTTTGTAGACCAAGATGGCCTCAAACTCACAGAGATCTTCATGCCTCTACATCCCAAGT
>NC_034593.1:131832011-131857310 GCF_900095145.1 Mus pahari
CCACCATTAGGTATCTGGAATGAAAGGTGTGTGCCACCATTAGGTATCTGGCTACTTGAGAATCTTTAATTCAGTCTGTGTGTGAACTAAGACTTCACACTTAAGACTAAGTGGATTTTTCAACAAATTATCTTCTGAGAATTGATTCCTTCCTAAAATAAAGGGTTAGGGGTTTGTTTAGTACAGACAGGACAGAACAGAAAGGGTGGCATTCTCCTAGGGGGTCTTTCTCAGCTGTAACTGAGCTATGACATTAAGGTTAGGCACAGGAGAACAGACGCATCTACCTTCAGATACAAATTCAACATGGAGCCGGGAGTTCTGGTTTATAACAATGTTCTGAACGCGGGTATCTGCCTCATCCTCCTCCAAAGAATTTGAATAAAGAATGACAAAGGTAAGTTTCGAAATATGTAACTCAGAGGAAAAGGTTCGTGGCTAGCATATGTGAGTCCCTGGGTTTGATTCCTACCAGTCCTCAAATAAATAACAAGTGAAATAAAATAAGGCACAGAAAGCTGTTCAAGAACAGCAGAGGGCAGCTTGAGGGATGGAGAAACTGAGGCATCACTGCGGAGCAGAGAGCACAGGAGACCTAAGTGGGAGAGGGCAGTAGACTCTTGGCAGAGTTCCAAGCCCGGAGTCAACAAATGCAAAGCTGGGGATAGGAGGAGGTGGCAGTTAAGGTGTAAGAAGCCAGGAGAGCAATTCATTAAAAGAACTGCGTTTGGGACAGCTGAACCCATGGCGCTCCCACCCCCAACTCTCACCCATGCCTGCGGATCACCTGACCATTAGGAACTTCTGCCTTCTGGTTAAAGCTTGAAGAGGTTTTCCCTGGAGAAAGGAGCAATCTTCCCAGAGCGGAGGTCCTGTATCAGCACTGGGCAGAGATTGAGGCAGAGAGGAGACCGGGACAATGCTGGTCTTTATAACAACTGCCAATGGGGGAAGTGTGAAGTGCAGCTTCTCTTAGAGCTGGGGGTGTAGGTTAGTTTGTAGACAAGTTGCCTAGCATGGATGAAATCCTGGGTTCGATTCCCAAGAACACAACATGGGCATAACAGCCCCAGCACTCAGGAGGTAATGCCAGAAGGATCAGTTCAGCATCACCTTTAGCCATGTCTTGACTTCGAAGCCAACATCTACTGAATGAGGCCCTCTCTCCAAAATTAATTAATTAAAAATAATCAAAAGCTGTTTAGTCTTGAATAGGGTAGGCAGCCATTCTGGATCACCCCGAGAGTTGCAATTATGATCCCCAAACACTTGTTAGTGGCTTTCATCTCTCAAAATAATGATTATAATTTCAATTCTACATTATGGATTCACTCACCTATGAATGAATTGGGGCATGTTTCTTAATCACGGGTCATGTGCTATGTGTAGACTTTATCATCCTGCACTGGCCTCTGATGTAATTTAGTGAACACGGAGCCCAAATGTCACAATAAACACAGATGCAAACATGAATTCTGACATTGTTTGCTACACAGATGTTCTCGACCCGGAAGTGATATTCAAAAGATTCTCACTAAGATGAAAATCAGTTTTTTAATTTCTCTTCAAGGCTCAAGAACTAAGAATATGAATATGAATATATGTATACATATATATGGGGACACATTCAAAGAATTATTAAATATTTTGTGAAATTACATAAAAAAGGAGAGGGAGTAATTTACCTCAGAGAGAGGGAGATTAGTCAGAAAGTACAAGATAATTTTGCTTAAATTTCAATTAGTTTCAGTAAAGATTCATGAGGACAATTATCCAATAACCAAAAACAAAATGCTGCTTTCTTACGGTTCTCAGAGAACAAAAAACTAATTCTTGGAAACAGGAAGGCATGGTGTTTAAATTTAAAAACTCACTGGAAAAATCTCAATAGCTGAATGCATTATGAACAAAATGAGGCGATCTAAAAAACTTGGAAACCTATCAAATCTTAGCCCAAGAAGCTAACAAATATGAAAGAGTCAGGACTGGTAATGATGTCCATCCACTGGCAAAGACACACAAGACAAGCTTACATATGTGAGACTCAGATCCATGAGGTCAAGAGCCGGCTAGAGGCACCTTTAGAACCATGAGAAGGAGCCTAAGAAGGGAGCAAAGAAGTTGAGAGGGAAGCCCTGACTTCTGACCTGAAGAAAAGGGGGGAGGGTCTTCAGAGTTACAAGACCTACTAACTGGCAAAACAGTGGGAAACAGTAAGAAGGGAGGGAGGGAGGGGGGAGGGAGGGAGGGAGGAAGGAAGGGAGGAAGGAAGGAAAATAAAACAAATAACCACTTCCTAATACTCTGATGACATGCCAAAGACCTAAATCAGAAGGAAACGTAGCTATAAAATGGGATGTCCACAGAATAGTAAGGTGGATTGAAAGCTCTGCCATTAATATTCGACATTTCAAAGGTAAACAGAACAGTGCCTTAAAAGGTTTCTTCCTGTTATTATTATCTTTTCTTGGTTGTTTCGCAGATAAGTTCTCTCTACACAGCCCAGACTGTCCTCAACCCTGAGACTCTCCTGCCTTTGCCTACAAACAGCTAGGTTAACAGGCACGTACCACCACAGCCAGAAATACCTGCAAACTTAGGATTCATTATAAATCTGCTTTTTCCTCTAAGGGCAAAGATGTGACACCTCTTCCTTATTCATTATGAGGACCATGACTGACACGCTTACAAGGTAAACAGATATGTTTAACAAAGTCTTATATGATGTAGGAAGCTGCAGAACGAAGGTGTGAAGACCCAGGGAGACCAGATTCTCTATGCCATTAGGCAAAAAAAGTGGAGTGGATTGTTGTAGAAAGACATGGTTATGCCAAAGGGACAGAATCTACCAATCATATGGTCGGAACTTGGAAAGGCCTGTTAAGGTTCTTTTTAGGCCATCTCTGGAAATCATAGGTAAGGCGAGAAAGCAAGACAAGACAAAGTTCTTGTGTCTCTGTGCATGCTCATGTGTATGCTCATGTGCATGTGGAATAAATGTATTTTCAGAAATGCAAAGACTGGAAAATTTGTTGCTATGAATTATACATGAAAAATAATTATTCAAAGAAATATTTTGGAAAGGATACCAAGTCATCGGAGATAGACTTAGTGTGGCTGATCCAATAGCAATACATCATACGGAAAGACATTATTAAAACAATTCTTTGGCCTTAAATGCTCAGAAGAGTCCTCACATGGAGAGATAGGCTGGTCAGCCAAGTTTGGTTTCTTAGTCTTAGGTCTAACCACACACCCCTTGATGGTTCTCTTAGTTAGGGCTACTATTGGCATGATGAAACACTATGACCAAAGCAACCTGGAGAGGAAAAGGTTATTTAGCTTACACTTCCATATCACTGTTCCTCATTGAATGAATCTAGGACAGGAACTCAAAGAAGGCAGAAACCTGGAGGCAGGAGCTGACGCAGAGGCCATGGGGGAGCTTTGCTTATTGACTTGCTCCCTGTGGCTTGTTCAGCCTGCTTTCTTATAGAACCCAGGACTAGTAGCCCAGGGATGGTCCCACCCACAGTGGGCTGGGCCCTCCCCCATCAATCACTAAGAAATTGCCTTACAAACAGATCTAATGGATATATTTTCTCAGTTGAGCTTCCCTCTTCTCTAATGACTCTAGCTTCTGTCACGCTGACATAAACTAGCAAGCACAACTAAACCCTTGCCAACTAGATACACACATACCACTATTAAGCCACAACCTTTCCTTTCTTATTCATTCCCCAATATCTCACTAATATGAGCATCACAATATAAAATGTTCCAAATTTTAAAAGTCCCGCAGTCTTTTAAAATTCAAACACTTAAAAGTTCAATGTCAGGCTGGAAAGATGGCTCAGTGGTTAGGGGCACAACTGTTCTTCCAGAGGACCTGGGTTCAGTTCCCAGCACCGACATGACAGCTCACAACTATCTGTAATTCCAGTTCCATAGAATCCTGCACCCTCACACCACCATGCTATGCAAGCAAGACACCAATGCTCATAAAATAAATATTTTCTTAAAAGTTCAGTCTCTTTAAAATATCCAGACTTTCTTTTAAAAATTCAAAGTCTTTGTAAAACTCCAAAATCTCTTTAAAAGCTTAAAAGTCTCTCAACTGTGGGTTCCTATAAAAAAATTTTTTTAAA
Organism: Mus pahari; assembly: GCF_900095145.1. Lineage (NCBI taxonomy): Eukaryota > Metazoa > Chordata > Mammalia > Rodentia > Muridae > Mus > Mus pahari. Next base: position 131,836,160 of record NC_034593.1, read on the forward strand.
AATCAAATTTGTTCTTATTTTTTTCTAAGATTTATTTATATTTACTTATATGAGTACACGGTCACTCTCTTCAGACACACCAGAAGAGGGCATCAGATCCCATTAGAAATGGTTGTGAGCCACCGTGTGATTGCTGGGAATTGAACACAGGACCTCTGGAAGTGCAGTCAGTGCTCTTAACCTCTGAGCCATCTCTTCAGCTCGCTTATTATTTCAAGATGGACAAACCAGGGCACAGTCACATGATGAATAAGGCAAACTCAAACTCCCAAAGTGTAAGTCACTGAATGTCCAATTATCTAGGATTCACTCATGATCTTCTGGGCTCTGCAGGAGAGCTTGGATCACTTCTCCCTCTGCAACACACACAGCTTGTCTTCTGGGCTGCAGCTGGTCCCACTCCACAGTTGCTACAATTCTGGGCAGTCAACCCGTGGTGCTGGCATCTCCTAAATACTGGAGTCTCTTGTGCAACGGGGCTGCACTTTCACCAAGAGCCTCTTCTGGTCTCTCTTCAGCCCTGCCATGCATCACCAAGCCTCAGCTGCTCTGCATGAACTCCTTAATGCCTTCAAAGCCAGCATTGCCTGGGTGACTCTTACAATACTAAGTTCAGGTGCAAGGGCAAGGTACAACCTTGGCCACTTCAGTGATGCTGGTCTCTTCTTCATCATGGTTAATTTCTTACCTTCAGCCTCACTTTATCCCAGTAATGCAAAGGTTTTACTTGAGTAATTCTGTTCTCTTTTAATCATAGCTGATTCATCAGCTCCAGCTGACAGACATCCACAGGTTTTTCATACAAATGGCCTGGTAGAGTCTCTGTTCCCCTCTGAAACATCACAGGCTGGGCCTCCATCATCTGCCCTGCTTTCAACATCTTGAGCTCCCAAGCTCCTATAGAGCTCTCAACACCCACTGGCTTTTCCTGCCCAAAGTTCCAAAGTCCTTCCATAATCCTCCCAAAAACATGTTCAGCTCTGTCACAGCGATGCCCATTACCCTGGTAGCAATCCATCTTAGGTAGGGCTTCTATGGCAGCAAAAAAAAAAAAAAAAAAAACCATGACCAAAGCTGCTTGAGGAAGAAAGGTTTTACTTGACTCACACTTCCATATCAGTTCATCGTTGAAGTCAGGACAGGAACACAAACGGGGCAGGAACCTGGAGCCAAAGGCCATGGAGAAGTGGTGCTTACTGGCCTGTTCCTTATGACTTGCTCAGAATGCTTTCTTACAGAACCCAGGAGCCCCTGCCCAGGGGCGACCCCACCAGCAATAGGATGGACCCTCCCACAATAATCACTAAGAAATGGCCCTACAGGCTTACCTACAGCCAGATCTTATGGGGGCATCTTCTCCACTAAGCCTCCTCTTCTCTAGTGACTCTAGCTTGTGTCAAGCTCACAGAAACCAGCCAGCACAACGGTGCGGTAATTAATATTTGCATAATCAAAGGATTCCGTTTTAAATTTTAATCAAATAAGTGTACATAAAATTACAAAAGAAAATTTAAATATAAAGTTTCACAGCATAAAAATTAATCAAATTTGGAAGGAAACAAAAGAGAGCTACAAAAAAATTTATAAGTGAATTAACTTTTCATAGGAGAGAGTAAACACAAGCCTAATCAGCCAGTCACTAAGAAGGCTGAATGTGTATACACTAAAATTATATTATAGTGTGTTAGTTTTATCACGGTGACGAAATACCTAAGATTAACAACTTAAAAGGAAAGGCCGTTTGGGCTTATGGGTCACTCCAGGGGCATTGTTCTACAGAGGGTGAGAGTGTTCTTGCTTTGGGGGCCTATGGAGGCATGTCCTACTTGTAGGGAACTTGTGGTTGATCAAACTGCTGACTTCAGGGTGACCAGAAAGTTAAAACAAATAAAAACAAAGGACCCAGGGTGCCGATATCATCTTTAGGGAACACTCCAAGGCCTAGCTTCTTTCTAAAGGCTCTACCATCTTTCAGTAGTACCAGCTTCTCAAGGTGAGCTCCAGCACAGGAGACATCTAAGATCCAAGCCATAATGTATCTTCCTTGGAATAGCATATAGGACTCATCGTAGCTAAGAATGAAGCGCATACATACCCAACAGAATCGTATTCTGCTGTAAAGAGAGATTATGAAATTTACCTGTCAATGCAGACCTGGAAAATACTGTGGTGGATGGAGTAACTTGGGCCCAGAAAGACAAACACTGCATGTTCTCTCTCACATATGGATCCAAGCTGCAAACCTTCAGGCTTTTGTCTCTATGTTAGAACATGTACAGAGTCCAAGAAGCTATAAAGGAGCCATGGAAGGTGGTGGCTCCTTAAGCAAGGGAGAAGAGTAGAATCCAGGTGATAATGAAAGTAGAGGAGAAACTCTGGGGATGGAAGGGTTAAGTAGGCACTAGGGTGGCATGATGGGGTGTGAGAGGCTGGACAAAAGAACAATTTTAAAAGATGTATAAAAAATGGGAAGTTGTCTACAAAACAACTGAAAACATGTTAGGGTCAGTGACATGGCTCAGAGAAGGTTTGTCACCAAGTCTGACAACCCGATATCGATTCCCAGAACTGGTAGAAGAGAACCAATTCTTATAAATTGTCCTTGGACCTTTATCTTCACATGCTTGGAAACACATACACAAATGCTAAATGTAAAAATAAATACTTTTTAAGATAAAATTTTAAAAAAATAGTTTGAAAGAAAATGTCCTGTGTGGCTGCATATTGTTGTTCCTAGACGCTATATGACTAACAAAAACTCTCCTGTATCAGTTGTGAGATACCTCCTCACCACCAACTGGTCAGGGAAGCCCTGGGGGCCCCCAAACTATACAATTCTTGTCATTCCTGTTGCTTGTCCACCAGAATTAGATGATAAGATTCTATTGTTCAAATATAGCACAGTTTGGTTGCAAGCTAGAAAAAAATCAAGCTGGTGACAAGCCGGAAGCTTCCACCCTCTGCCTCGTGCTGAAAGCACTCTGTAGGCTTCTAGGAGAGAAAGGTCTTCAACGGACTTACCCAATCCTAAAATGTGAAAACTAGAATACCAAGCTGCCAGATAAGAGCTATTCGCTGATACAACAGCAGCCTGGCCGTTCGAGGGGCAACCAACTGCTTCCTGATTGGATTTGGAGTCTGCACCACAGGAGGGACACACACTTGAACTATAAGCACTATGAATCCTCTCAGACTGAAGGGTTAGAGGGATCATAGGTCTACTAGTGTTGTCTCGCTAAGTAGATATGGCATCAAACTGCCCTCTGAATATTTATTTTTATATCTGTAGATCACTGCCTCTCTCAGTCCTGGTTAAAGGTTTCTGTTTATGGTGTGTGACAATTAATGTAGAGACTTGGACCTAGTCAATGTGCTGTTGAGTATACTCAACCAGAAGTCAATATCTGCCCTCTAAAGTTTGGCGAACATCACAGAAGATGGAGTGGACAGAAGGTAGCAGCTAGACTGTGAGAAGGAACGCTGTGAAATAGAGACTTCTGGATAGGACACAGCTGTGATGTGACACACCATGAATTCATCAACATACAGCAGTGCATTGGTACCAGGCCCATCCGCATTCCATCAGAGAGGTGAGAGGTGCTCATGAGGCTGCACCCCTCCCAGAGGAGCAACGAGAAGTTAAAGGCTGTTGTGGGAGAGGAAGTCACATATTTTGCTGGCTGGGGTGACAACTGGCACGTTGTCCTCATTCAAGCAAGTAGTGGGCTACTCATGCTCCTAAAGGCAACTCTAGTTAAATGCAGTGGTACACACACACACACACACACACACACACACACACACACACACACACACACAAAGATACAGAAGTTGGAGGGGACTTACGAAGAAGAGAGTCTGTGGAAACAGAGAAGGTAATAAAAGAGGATAATGGAGACTCTCATCACAGAAGTGTATGTGTATGCACACGTGTGCGTGTGCACATGTGTGCATGTGTGTATGAGTGTGTGTGTGTGTGTAAATGTATGTGAGTGTGTGTACATATGCATGCCTGTGTATGTATATGTAAGTGTGTGCACACATACATTTCTGTGATGAGAGTTCTTGGAAGAGCAGGTCCTTCTGTACATGCAGCCTCCGAGCCATACTCTCACCATCAGTCAGAGGACGGTTCCTCCTAGACCCACTCTCACAGCTGCCTTTCTCCCTGCAAACACCACCTCACTGTCAAACACGAGTTACTGGTTACTGGTTACACTACAGATGCTCAAGTGAGGTTCCAAGGAATTGAGTAGCAATGCAAACGGCCTGACTCTGGCACACTTCTGTTACCTCTCTGGTGGGAGAAACGATTCTCCACATTCCTCTAGGCAAGAAAACAAAAAGGCAGGAGCCTGCTGACAATGACATTAATAAGACAGCTATTGATAATAAGTCACCACCACCAAGCCATTTGGAAGCAAATAGGCCTCCCTGTGTTAGCCTGTAGCTCAACGTCGGCTGTGACTCCAAAACCACAGTGCTCTTCTGAACTCCATTACACTGGGCTGTGCACATGTGTAAGACATGCGCTACAACAGCCAGTTTATAGTCAGTCAGTATCTAGGCCTTTTGCAATTAGCTCTTTTGCTCAAGTTTTTTGTTGTTTTGTTTTGTTTTGTTTTGTTGGTCCCCAGGGCCATTCTTGTTTCCCCCTGCACTTGTCATTATTATCTTGTTAAAAGTTTTGAAGGAAGGTCTAGTTCGGTGGTACAACACTTGCCTACCATACACAAGGCCCTGAGTTTGAGCCTGGAAAAAAGAATTTTTTTAACTGAAAAAGCTTTCACTAAACTTGCGATGTTTTATGGTGATTTTTCCTCTCCGTGTTTCGAAAATTCCTCTATAACCACAGAGAAAGAACTCGGCGTTGGAAATATTCTGTTTCTGTGAGATCATGTCAGATTTGAGGAGCATCGAATTTGTTGAAAAATAAATCCTGATCTTTATCCAGGAGTGTTTCATTCTACTGGGGCTGTAGCAGAGTTTTCTTTAATATCGCCATACTGGTGGCATAATAAGAATGGAATATACCCTAGTTTCGTTTCTGTTGGTATGATAAAATACCCTCGCAAAAGCAATTGGGGAATGTGTATGTTTAAGCTTACAATTCCAGGTCACAGTCCACTATTTCAGAGACATCAACGAGGCAGGAACTTGAAGCAGCCAGCTCCATTCACATCCACAGGCAAGAGCAGAGAGATAGGAGCGAGGACATGCGCACTTCCGCACATGCGCGCTTGCTTGCTCATGCTCGGCTTGCTTTCTCCACCCTCCGCTCAGGAACCCCTTCCTGAGGAATAGTGCCAAGCACACTGGGCTGGGTCCTTTCACAGCGATTAATTTAGCACAATCTTGCACAGACATACCCACAGGCCAACCCAACATCCATAATCCTTCACGGAGACTCTCCAAGCAATTCTAGGTGATGTCAAACGGACGGTTAAAACTAACAAATTGAAACATTTCATTTGTATTCTCTGAGGCAGAGTGTCCTTGAACAACGAAAAGCTTCACATTAATGAGACAACAGGATGATGTCCTCGTGCCAAAGAACATCCCAATTCTGCGCCGCAAAAGATCTAACCGGCAAAAACAGAACGGCCAGGTTTCCTTCATCTATACCTCCTTTTCTCCTGGGGGAAAACTGCATTCACACCTGAGGACTTGTGGGTAAGGGCAAAATAAGTTTCACCTTCTTTCCCCCCCCCCCCGCATTTGCAAAACTAACAACAGGAAGGGGAAGTTTGGCATGCAGGCCAAGTTTGATGGTAGAGCTTGACTCTCAGGCACTTACAGAGCAATGTAGGGGGCGCTCCCTCTGATTGAGAAGGGCAGAGCTGAGCTGAACTCTGTCCTCCCAAGGCTAAGGGATTCCCAAGAAAGTGAAGAGCACAAGCAGGGAGCACTTCCTCCCCAAACCCTCCCTAGGTAAGGAACACTCCCACTTCCGGGGAAGCCCCTCCTGCTGCTTGGCACTTTCCCAGCTTCCCTGTTGCTGCCCAAGAACAAGCAGCCACAACTCAAGCCTTGGGAGAAAGATTTGTGCTCTCAGAGCAAAAATGTGTGCAAAGCACCTTGAGGCACTGACAAATGATGCTGTTGCCCATAACTGCTGGAGCGAGTTCTTCAAGTTATCTTCCCCCAGATAAACTGTCACTGGAGATGGCTGGGTAGGGAGAAGGAAGTGGGGAAATCAGAAGGTTAAGCCTGGGTTTCCCCGCCCAGGAAAAGGCAGGAGAAGGAAAGGTGTGTCCTGAGAAGCTGTGCCCCCCAAGCTACTTGACAAAGCTTTGGAGCAACTGCATGAAGCGAAGGTCAGTCTTCTATCTTCCAGAGGAGAACAGAGAGGCTCAAAGATGGAATAACGTTCTGAAAACGGGATAGATACATCGTTTGTTTAGCGTGCAAACATCCTCTGAAAGCAACAGCAAAAGAGTGGTCCTGACACTTGCATATCTCTGCTGTCTACTGTTGTATTGCTTAAGAAGTCATCACCAAACTTAAAGGCTTAAAACAGCAGTGTAGTTTGGTATGTAGGTCAGTTGATACCTGCCTAGCATAGTGAAGCCTGGGGTTCTATACCCAGCACGGCATAAACCACATGAGGTGGGGCAAATCCATAGTCAGCACACAGGAGTCAGAAGCCATTTTTTTTTTTTTTTTTTTGGATACGATATGAGTTAGAGGACAAACTAGGTTATGTGAGACCCTATGTAAGAAAGAATAATCCATTATTTCTCGTGGTAATATAAGTTGGCCAGGGTTTAGCTACACAGTTCTCCTGATGGTCCCACTCTTTTCTACTAAGTATCACCCACATGGCAGGATTCTTGCTGGGGACAGTTACAAGGATGGATACCACTAGGCAGCTGAACCTGTGGCCCTGCCCCTCTCTCCCTCTCCCCCTTCACCTCCCACTCCCCTTTGACTTATAAAACCTTCCAAACAGGAATATCTTATATGGCTGCTCAAGCCTCCAAAGATTCAAAGATGCCTCAGTTCTGAGAGGTTCGACCTCAGACTGGGACCACATGCTCAATACAGTCTATTAACCACGGCTGGTCATTACACCAGCCTGAATGTGGAGACATATCTCAACACAGATACTGACAGGAGCTTGCAACATCTTTATTCTACCCTATTGCCCAAAGTCCCACAGAGCGATGGCCCTAGAACTTTTGACAGCCTTTGGTGGTCCCAGTTCTGTGACAGGGGGGACAGGAGGAAAGCCATGATGAAGGACATGATACAAGGACAAAGACACTGGATGGCTGAGAGGAGATGAGGGACTTAAGTCCCCACGAAGGGAGAGAACATCCATCCAGGCCACACGGATGAGGTAAGCGCTGTTCTCTTGGGTCATAGCTTCTAAGCAGACTCAGATCACCAAATGAGATCAGAGCCAGCAGAACACTAAGCATTTAGAGAGAATGAAAATGTCCCGTTTCCATCTCCACTCCGGAGTCACTGGTGGTCGGTGATGAAGGAGGATGTGTGTTGTGGACCCCAGAACACAGAGTCCACCTACACCTACACTGCTGTCCTTCCACTCCTGGGAATCCTTTCTTCCCCCTTCGTGGAGCATGTCTGTGTGTGTGTGTGTGTGTGTGTGTGTGTGTGCAGGATAGAAAATCCAAAATAAATAAATAAATAAAGCACAATTGACTGACTTGAGATGGACATAACTTTATGTAGAATAGCAAAGGAAGCCTCCCAGAAGAGGTGACACTGGGACAAAGACTAAAGAAGAGAGAAAGCAAGCCCTGTCTGTATCTAAGGTTGTGTGAGCAAAGAAAGCCTGGAGCTAGAACACACCTACTATGTTCAGGAACACACCTACTATGCTCAGGACAGGAAGCCAGGGCAGACAGATACCCACCCTTTGGCTCATGAGCTGACCAGTGTTTAACAAAATCTGCTACTGCTCCCTAACATTGTCCTCAGTCCCGGACACACAAAGACACCCAGGTCTAGAAAGGAGGAGAAAATAAATGCCCAGCCAGTTTTAACAAGCATGACAGTGGGTATAAGCGTGTCTCAGAAGGCAAGCTGCCCAGCTCAGCTGCGGGTGTCTGTTCTCCATCCATCTGTGGATGGATCAGAGAGACAAGACTGGGGTTTGGTAGTTGACATAGCATCAGCCCATATCCCCAAATATTACAGAATTATAATTTTTATTAAATGCAAATTTTATTATGGCATTCTAAAGTGAAAGTGCAGGGTAAACTGCGGAATATAATCACCATGTAACTATCACTTTGAATTAGTGCTGTAGATACTTCTAACTGCTTAATTATTTATTTTTAAAATATATTCCAATATTTTAATTATGTTCAGTTAAGTGTACTTGAATATTTGCAGCACTCTGCATTATTTATATTAGAGAAAAAGCAGCCTAAATCAACTTGCCCTGGCATTTCATAATTTGTGCTTGCATATCTCTAAAGTAGATTTATATGTAGCTATCAAATGGTTATTTGGAATATGCTATGATTTTAAATTTTTATCTAAATTTTATCTTAATGCTCCACAAAATCAAATTTATTGATTTCTTTATACTAGTATGTGTCTTATCTGATTATTCATATTCAATATGTGCCGAATACTAACTAGAGCTGTACTAGTTAGTACTAGTACAACTGTAGTACTAATAGAGTACTAGTAGCACTGGTAGTCCAGTAGTGGAGAAGCTGTAAGTAGCTCTTCAATTAAATACAAAGGTGTAGGGTTCATCACACACCCTCACCTCCACTTCACTTACGCAGTCCCTGCTCCAATCCTGGGCAAATCAAGAATGGATTGCATCAAAGGGACAGAGAAAGGGAAACTGTCAGTGTAGAAGACTCCTATGAACAGGAAGAAGGGAGAGGACAGAAACCCCAGGAGATTTACTGTCCTGTGCAGCGCACAAAGCATAGCCTGGCCTGAAATGAGGAGCTCCGGGGAAATGACACAGACGGGGGCTGGACACAGGACTGTGTGGGCGGGCGACACAGATCTGGCCTGGAAAATAATGCAGGCTGCTCTGGTGTTTGGTAGCTGTCCAACATCTTTCCCAATTTTTAAATTCATTTAAAAGTCATTTCAATCTAAAGGATAAAAATATTAAAGTTACAGTATTTCAATAACCCTCTTTATGTCCTGCAAATCTAATAGACAGACGCCCCAGAAAGAGATTACCGCTTGAATACTTAATCCCAATTTGGATGTTTTTTAAACAAGGCAAACCTGGACTTAAATGCAATGTGCACAATTTAGCTAAGTATAAAATATTAATGCACAAACATGACTACAAATACAGCCAGAGAACCAGGCAGGAGGAGGCCACCCAAATCCGCCTGGGCACATCACTCTCCCAAATCAAAGGCTAGGTGGGTAATGAACCTGCCAGTCTCCGGGATGGCGGTGCAGGTGAATTGCGACACATCAGCCCCAGCTAGGAGTGGAGGACCAGGCCGGTTCAGAGACTCAGGCCAGGCTAGCAGTTGTATTCCAAGATGGTTTGCTGCTTCCAGTGTCTCCTGTTTCCTTGAACTCCCTTTGAAAAAGGAGCAGCATATTCCCTGTGTGCAGGGCTCGTGTGCCCCCCATGCGCACAGTAGGATAACGAGCTCTGGTTCTGAAGTCAGATTTTCTGGCTCTAATCTCTCTGCCCTGCAACCGTGTTACCTGGGCAGCCTGGAAGAAATCTCTAAATATCTCTGTGCCCTACTTGGTTTCCTCGAGTGACACACAGTAACAGAAGGAGCCACAATGCAGAGTCACTGTGTATAACAGTTGATGGGGGAGGACTTCTTATTCAGTGGTGTAGCCACTGGCCAGGAGCATCTCTGCCTGGACACAGAAGGGAGCAGAAAGAGACTAGCTAGAAAGAGAAGGCAAAGAGTGGGAGGGGGAGGGATAAGAGAAGGTGTCAGGAAGTACATATAATCAAAACATTCTGTACATGTAAGAAAATAGCATAAAACCTGCTATGTATTATTAATAAATGCTAATAAAAGATTTTAAAAATAAGAAATACGTATAAACAAAATGGTGTGTCTTTTTTTCCCTCCATTTCAGCCCTCTTCTTCTTTACCCTTTGCTCTCCCTCCCCTATGACTAGCTCTCAAATAAGTGAATTCTGGGTACAGCCACTGGGGCAGTGAACAAGCAGGGTGTCCTGGCAAAGGGCAGCTCCTACTGTGTCTGGGGTGCTTCACCCTCCGCGGATGGCCTCAGGGCAGGCAGGCTCTTAGCCACTCCTGGCACCAGCTTTGCCCACCCTTAGTGGATAAAATGGGGTTGGTGGGGGACAGAACAAGAATGCAGGAGTGTGCCTTTCTGCTGGTAGGGAACTGTAATCAGCCCGGATTGTGGTAAAAGCCGGTACTTAAAAACAACTCACCGTCCACCGCTTACCTTACAATCAAGACCTATTTGTATTTTGCACTAAATAAGGCAACAAAATCATAAGTCTCACATTTTTAAAATGTCTTGTGATAGGTACGTCACAATGATAAACGCTTCTGGAAATGGATGTGAAATCCACACAAGAACTAGAAATGTCAGTTGTCAAAACCTTCAAGAGTGAGTCCTGTTTCTCTCTCAGGAAACGTCAATAATTTCATCAATAATTAGCCGATTAAAATATCACAGTTTTGTCTTTACAAAAACGGAACTTGTTCCTCTCAGCTCCAGGTGGCAGAGTCTGAAGCTTGAAGTCCTGTCCCTATGCTCCGGTAAGGAAGGGACACATTCACCTCCCAGTGAGAAGCCAGGGCACCAGCGCCTCTCTCTGACTAGTTTCCTCAATTCTAAAACTGTGTTATTTTTCTTAACCTGTTTCATAAGTCATGTAAAGACTAGGTAAATGTGAGATATGTTGGTGAAATAGTTGTGTGTTAAGTCCTTGAAATATTAATGTCAAAATCATATTATAGTTCATATATTTCCTATGCAGAGGGGGGATTTCTGGCAAAAACATCAATTTTGCTAATCTGGTTTTTTTTTATCTTTATTTATTTTATGTATTTGAGTACACTGTCACTGTCTTCAGACACATCAGAAGAGAGGGCATTAGATCCCATTATAGATGGCTGTGAGCCACCATGTGGTTTCTGGAATTGAACTCAGGACCTCTGGAAGAGCAGCCAGTACTCCTAACTGCTGAGCCATCTCTCCAGTTACTGCTGATCTCTTCTACCTCATTCATAAAACAAGACTTTTTGGAAGACTCACAAAACTGATTTCTGGCTATAAAGTTGATACATTTGTAAAGAGAGCAAAAAATATAGTATTATATATGCATCAAATAACATATGTTGGCTCTACATTACATGTGTTACATGTGCATAGCACACAAGTATATAACATACATTATATATGCATTACATGGTTTCTCCTGAGTGTACTATACTCAGAGAAGACACAGTCAATCCAAAGAAAGGATTCCATCTCAGACCAGCTTGGTGAATGAATGAGTTTAAGTTACTTAGAAGCAGGAGGACTCAAAGGCTGCTGGATCACCAGGAAGTCCCCTGGGTAGCTCTGCCAATAGAGTTAAGCACAGCATGGAAGACTCATGACAAACTACACCACTGAAGTTCCCTGGGTAGCTACATTGTTACCGAGTCCCAAAGCCCAGTCATTCGGTTACTCTTATATGATTCCAAAGAAAGGGAAACCTAATGAGTCCCCCTTCTCCTCATCGCTTCAGTGATGGACTGTTTATAGACCCAATCTCATGGGGGTTTTGGCAGGTGGTCACAGCCACTCTAATTCAAGAAAGGAATGGAAAGACTATACACAGATACACACACACACACACACACACACACACACACACATGTGAGAGGTGGGGAAAGGAAGAGGAAGGAATGAAGGAAAACATTGAGATGGGATCCTGCTAGGTAGCTCGGGGTGACCTTGCACTCTCTGTGTTCCCATCTCAGACTCCCCCTGTGCTAGGATTATAGGTATATGTCACCATGCTTAACGCTTAGTACTTTGTATAAATCCATTATTCCTTATCTTCTCTCATTCACTCTTCACTGCGTTTTAGAGTAGGCATCTTTTCCCTTTTAAGAGTTAGGAAAGGGGGTCTGGAGAGATAGCTCAGTGGTCAAGAGCACTGACTGCTCTTCTGAAGGTCCTGAGTTCAAATCCCACCAGTGGTGGCTCACAACTATCCTTAATGAAAAGAGATCTGACACCATCTTCTGGTGTGTCTGAAGACAGCTACAGTGTACTTACATATAATAATAAGTACATCTTTTTTCTAAAAAAGTTAGGAATGGGAACTAAAAACAGGTAGTAAAATGATCAAAACTAAGTTTTCAACGGGTAGAAAAGGCAGGACTCAAATCCTAACTTCTGGCTCAAAAAACACATTGTTTCTAGTGCACAGTACCCAGTACCCAGTCCCCAGTCCCTGCCCACAGCACTCCTCCATTCCCAATTTAGCATCATCGACCAGCTCCTGACTCAGGCTTCCACCCATCTGTTTATCCAACACATACTGGCTGACTTCCAGGCTCTCAACTAGACACTGAGACCACAATGGTGACCTTAAACAAGCTCATTCTTCCTGGCTGGAGTTTATAGTCCAGTGAGAGAGGCAGACATTAACTAAAAAACTCTAGAAATAAGTGTCAACATGGTGGTAATGAGATGCATATAGGACTTTAACACATGTACTGAGCCTCTACTGAGAATACTCTAAGACATCAAAGATACAAAAAGCCATATTCACTGTCTGCTAAGCAATAGGGACACTGACTTCCAAGGGGGAACATCCCAATAGGCAGTTCCAGCTCACTTCATTCATGGTCCTTCTACCTTTAGAACATCATTGTCACTAATTGGCAGACCGTCCAACACAGCTCCAAGGACTCTCAGATTTGTCCCACTTGGCATGCCCTTGGTCCTTACCCTCCAGACACAGGAACAGAGTGAGACAACTACCTTTCTTACAAAGTAGACTTGGTGGAGGTCCTTCGGGGAACAGATTTGGAAAGAAAATGAAAATATATTTTGTTGATAGTGGGGCACTTTTCGTTTGTAAAACGGAGTCAATCTGGCCTTCGCATTTGATTGCGCCATAGCCAGTCTCTCCAGTGATCTGACTAGACTGGGGCTTTGCTACGAGTCATTAAACGAAAGCAGAAGGGGAAACCCTGGAAAACCAGACAGCCACTTGCCATACTTCACATAAAATAACCGAGCGATATAGGTCTTATGTGACATATTACTTCATACTTTTCTAGAAAAATATTAAGAGGTAATTATCAAGGACTTAAGTACTCATACAAAGAACCACATTAAAGTCATAAAGGCCCCCACAAGCCTGTGGAAATTAATTTTTAGAGGAACATGCTTTAATAAAACCCATTGTTACATGTGGATGGAGTCAGTGTTTATTAGGCAGAGTTTAACCATTTACACTCATCTCCAGACTGGAATTTAAATTACTTTCCAATCTTGTCATCATGGTAGCCACATTTGTGAGGGTCTTTGCTGGCTTCATTATCTGTGGATTTCTGGTGTCCTCCTTGGATACAGATTAATACATGGTGATCCTTGACCTGGATAGGCCAACCACATTCTTTCCTCAAACGTGTCAGAGCCCAAGTGTGTGTGGTAGCCTGAGAGTCAAACCAAGAAATCCAAGGAAAGAGGGAGAAAGAGCAAGCGGGGAGGTGGAGAAGATTAGCGATAGGAATCGACTAAAGGACGAGGCAGGCGAATGCGTAGGAGCAGAAGATGGCGGTTCCAATGGCCCTTTGACGTTTTTTGTGGTTGTAAGTTCTATCCTTGTCCTAAATCCTGGCTACATTCCTATCCCGTGCCTCAGGGGACATCCTGGAATCTTTACAACAAATTCTCTCCCTTTTGCATAACCAAATCTGTCTCTGTTGCTTGGTACCAAGAGTGTGATACCCAACACACTCTTTAAAAAATAAAAAAAATAAAAATTCCAGTGGTGTCATTGGTCAAAGGCCGTGCGTTCATTTGTCCCAAGAGCATTTGTGGAAGGCAGGCCCTGAAAAGTCTGCTTTGAGATAGTCACCATCTTTGACTTCAAAAGCCTTATGTTTAGCCGATAATAGAGCCAAGTAAAAGGCAGCTAAACACACCATATGGGCACCCATACCGTCTAGACAGGAGGCAGAGTGAAGAGAGGTTGTGCCGAGGATAACCATTCGCCAAGCCAAGCAACCGCCAACATGGGGAATTCGGCTGCCCTCTCTTGCGAGATGACCATCCCAGCTGGGCTTTCTGACTGTTTATATCCCCTCTGAAGGGGTGGGGCCAGTCATGTGACCTTCACCCACGTGTCCATGTGTGCTGTCACCTCATTTGCATGGAGCACGGGGGGGGGGGGTGCTAGAGTACATGGACCCTGGAAGACTGCACCTAAGGGGAAACCCCCATCCCTGCTTGATTAAGGCTAACCAAGTGTGGCCTGCTGGGGGAAGAAGCACTCACACCCCTGTAACTCAGCCCTCGCCCATGCTCGATGTGAAAACCCAACAAACTTCGTTGGCTCCCCTAGAGCGACCTTTGCCTCACTTAGGTCGTGGGAACTTTAGGAGATACGTTGCTTACAGAGCGAGTGTGGAACACATCACCAGAGAAGATGGCTCAAGGGTGAGGATTATAGGGAATCTTAAAGATGTGCCATCCAGGAAAGGGTAGGAGCTTTTCCACAGGAGGATGAGTCTGTGTGCTCATTCACCTGGCTATTGAGGGCACCAGAAGAGAGGGGTCAAGATGGGCAGTAGGGAATTAACATGATAAATATTAGGCTTGTGGCTCTCCACTCAATGGGGAGAAAGCACCAAGGTTCTGATGTCCCTCAATAAACTGCCATTTCCATAAGTGGCCCATAAAGACCACTTTCTTTTGAGTGGTTTTTAACCCCTCCTTTCAGGAGGCAAAATGAGCTACTTAGCGGAACTGTGAGACTTGTTTCAGAGGCCATGTGACAACTTTTTGGTTCAAGACCCAAAACCAATGCATCCTCAGTAACGGTCACAGAAAGACTCAAAAGCCAACATGCCCTCGGATGCCAGCCTTGAAGTTCTGGAGTCCAGGAGTCAAGAACAATGGATTTCTACACAAGTCAACAAACCTATATCAGGACACATCGCAGACGTGCCTGTTTAGACCTTTTAACAAGCAAAGGCTTTCTCGGTTGCATCTGTGTTAGGATACAAATGGGAAAGGAAGGCAATGGAATTATTTTGGAAAGAGGATTAAAAATGTTGAAGAGAACCCTAAGTAGCATGGCTCAAAGACAGATGGAAAGTGGGAAAGACTGAACCTGAAGAAATGTAGCCAACCACAAAAGCAAAGAGCAGGGTGCGCAGTCTTTGGAGGAAATGTTATATTAGGATTAAACGAGACAGAGTCAGCCAAAGCGAGATGCAAAAGTAAAACTTCACTTTCCCAGTCAAACCTCGCACTCCAGGTTTTAGTGCAAAAGTGTTCTCAGGCAGGAAGCAGGGCAGGTGGGGCTGGGTTTCCCCTCCGAGCGCTCTGAAAGCAGTAAGCGATAATTGCTTCTTCTGAATTCAATCTTGCAAGCCTACAGACACAGGTGATTCCAGCTAGTGTTTCATTTGGAGAATTACGTGCATTTCAAACAAACTTTGCCACCACACAAAGATTTAATAAAGTCATGAGAAAAGCACTAGTCCTCTCCATGGTCTGGTCTAAGAGTCTTAATCAGAGGATCTGGGGGGCTGGCTCTGGCCCTGCTATCTTTCTATGTTGACTCTGGATTGCAAGACAGCTCTGGCTAGTGAAGGGCCTATTAACCCTTTCTTAGAACTATGCGAGGAAAGCAAGGACACCTCTGGGCCTGCTTCCTAAGACCGTTGACTCCAGTCCTAGAAAGCTGTTCTGTGGTCAGGACACTTAACACGGTCCCTCAAACCCACCAGCCGGGGTGACTTCCTTGGGGACTCCAAAGTCCTTCTTAAACTTCAGTGAGCATATGAATCACTTGGAGGCCTTGCTAAAACACAAGGTGGAGTGAAGGTACACAAGGGTACATCACATACGCATGTGCGTGTGTAGGGCAAAGGTCAACATCAATGTCTTTCTCTTTTGCTTTCTTCTTTTTCTTTTAAGACGGAGTCTCTTGCTGAACTTAGAGCATAGCAATCTGGTAAGAGAGGCTGACAAACCCCAGGGACCCACCTGCCTCAGCCTCTCCAGAACCCCACTACAGGGATGACAGACACTTGCCAGCACAGTTGGCTTTTAGGTGACACTAGGGATTTGAGCGCATGTCCTTATTCTTGTACAATAAGTGTTTCACCCACTGTGCCATCTTACCCAAGGCCTGCCATCTCTACCAGGCATCCCCTGTGATTCTGAGACTGTGGACCATACTTCACACAGCAAGGCCACAAAACGCTCTCATTAATGAGCGATCATTTCATTGAGACTCAAGCATGCACCTGGTTAGGGCAGGTTAGTCCAAAGCCAAAACGGCTGTACCATGCAGGAACTTCTGCCAGACTTTCCTGTCACCTGCTACAACAGCATCCCCCAAACGGAGATTTTTCACAACGAACCAGCTGGAGGTTGAGATAATCATAAGACTTCAGACATGGGCTTCACTGCCAGAGAAGATAATCATACCAAAAAGGGGAAGAGAGCCCGAAGGCATTCAAACCTCTGGGGGGATATGACTTGCGATTTATTATCATGTGAAAAGCATAAATGGTAGAAGCATTGTGATTTTTTTTCCCAGGATATAGAAAAATTGATAGCATCGGAGTTGAGCTATCTCCTGCCAGACTCCTCTCCCAATGCAGTCCCCATCCTCTACAGACCCAGAGGGGCCTCCTCAGCCCCGTCTATCAAGCAGGTCACACATGGTTACTCAAGTTAGATAGAAAGATTGCAAAAGAAGCGTGCCACGGCAGTTGAGTCCTCTGCGCCACAAGAATGCCATTTAGAATAACAGACAATTATGATCCCCAGGGAAATGCCATGCCCGATGTCCCTCTGTTCCTGCTTGGGAAGAGAGAGGTCACAGGTATGGTGGCAGCAAGGCAGATTCCGGGGGAGTGGCAGGAACTCCGAGGCCGTGGTCTTCAGCCTGAACACTGATTGTCCCTGTCCCATTTGCTCCCTGGAGAGCCCTCCTTACCCTGAGAGCTGCATAGCTCTTATCATTAAGAGGCCTTGGCTGTCTTCAGGCAATCGCTTAGATATTTTCTCTTTCTTCCTTTCCTTTTTTTTTTTTAACCTTATTACCAATCTGCCTTTCTTAGCAGAGGTCACGAAATGGGCAGGGGATGTCTCATCTTCGTTATAATCCACTGTTTGAAACATTTCAATTAAGCTTCAGATCAGGTCCCAGAACTGAGGCCATTTTAACGAGGGGAAGTAATGACCTTCTGTTGCAGGTGGCGTCTGGCACGCCATCAGTTTTAATTCTTCTTGATCCAACTGCACCCTTTGATAGCCGGGATCAAGGTTCCCTCTCTCAGCTCGCAGCACATCGGAGGACTTCTAGAGACCAAGCGGACACGGTTTTTATCTCTGCCGTCTTGGGAAAGCTGGTTGTCACCTGCAAGTTCTCCACGCTTGGTTCAATTTACCAAAGATTAAAAGACGGGACCCGTGTGCTAAACTGTGAGTGTCTACATGCGTTTCCAAGGCAAGTACACATCAGGAGGGTTCTGAAGAGACAGTGTGATGACCCCTTTGATGCTTGCTCCTCTGGAAGAAGCAGGGGAGAGCAGGACACTTGGCTGATTAATGGGGTGCAAGACAGGGAGAGAGTACCTATGTACCTGCAAGCAAGGCTTCTCCAAGTAGGACAGGCTTCACATTGGAGGATCATGGCTCTATAGGAATTTTGTTTCCATTACCTAAACATGGATGTTTTCAGGAAAGGATTTATTATATTTCTCATCTCTGATAAAGAGCAAGAAGACCAGATAAAATATCAGCTCTACACACACACACACACACACACACACACACACACCATTCTCCTATCTTTAACAATCCTCGAAGCCAACTGTATGTACATTAGGCTCACTCCTCGGCTGCTGCTGAGGGAGCCGCCATGACAAATGTTCTCTGCCTCTAGGAGTTTATAGTCAACACTGAGGGATTAATACAAAAAAAAAAAAAAAGATAATTATGGAAATAAATGTTTTAAGCAAATATCAAGTGGGCTGTGAGGAGGCGTGGGCTCCTTTCTAGGGGAGAAGTGGGAGAGGAGGAGGAGGAGGAGGAGGAGAGCGGGTGGGACATTCCTGAGGAAAGGAAGAGCAGGCAGCTGGAACCTAGGGTGAGGCGGGGCCAGGGAGAGGTTACCAGCAGGCGTGTGTGGGTACAGATGTCTGTCAGCTACAAGGCACCTCCCAACCTGTCAACATCTATGCTGAGAATGTACACTTAAGTGACCACATGCATTTGGGTCCCCACAATGGACACAGAGCTGAGAGCCCAGAGGCGGAGCCGGTGGCTTTAGTCTCAGCCTGGTCACTTTGTGTCGTTGGTAAGGTCCTCAGCTTCTGTGTAAGGTGGGAGGCTGATGACACCCACCTTGTGGGATGGATCTGAGGAGTCAATGAATTAGCCGGTGCTGAGGGCTTACAATTGCAATGGTTTGCTGCCACTGCTAAGGTCAAGTTCACTCCCTCTACTCTGGGGGTGGGGGGAGCAGGAGTGTCCCCTCCTCTCCAGATTCTCTCCCCCAGAAGAAAACAGCCTTCTCCTAGCCTGGAGGGCGTGTCCTCTCAGAGCCCCTTACATGCGTCGAAGCAAGCTCCCACCTTCTGCAGCGTGGCCTGTCCTCCTGCCCGGACACGGGGAATGGATCATTTCAATTCAAGAAATGGCTCCCTGTGTCCTTTCAATTCTTACACTGTTCTTTCTTGCAACCAGACGGTTTATCAGGAAGGGTATCAGCAAATACTCTGTGCTTTACTGCCGTTAGATGGCACTGGCATTGAATTGAAAAAGCCTTAAAAATAGCCATCAATCATTTGATGTACGTAGGCAGTGATCTATATTGATATGGCTCCGGCTACTATCTGAAATGGTTGTCTTTCATTTTACCTTTTATATGAGGGTTATTACAGTGTACACCACTTACAACAGACATGGTTATTATAGACAATTGGTTATAGTGGACAAAAACTGATTTCCCAAACCAAACATATTAAATCCAATACATTTTTCATAGGTTATAACCGACAGAAACCTTGGTTTCAGCTGACATTTTCCAGGGCTTTTAATGACATTACTATAGGACGCCAACGAGGGAAGGAGGGATGGCAGGTGTCAAAATGAGGCCAAGGAACACCAAAGGTTTCATTTCCCACAAAGTAATTATCCAAGGGTGGGGAAACTACTTTGGAGTTAATCCCCAGAGTGCCCTTGGCTCAGGTGACAAGTCAGCTGGTCTCAGTTTCTCTGCCCATCCCCCACTCAGCCAGGGGCTTCATTTGGGGTAGCAGTGGAAGGCCGAGGACATGGGAAGACAGCCTAGCCTAGCCTTCCTTAGTGCAAATCAGCTGGGCCACACAACTGGTGGTCTCTCTCTCTCTCACACACACACACACACACACATACACACACACACACACACACACACACACACGCACGCACGCACGCACGCACGCACGCAGGTCACTGAACCTCTGAATGCTTCTCTGTTGTTGATACACGTAAACAAACAGCCCTCTTTTAGTCATGCTAAAGAGTTTTTCACCAGAGGCAGGAAGATGAACTAAACAATCTTTGGGATCCATGCCTTGATTCTTTTCTGTTTCTTTCACAGGAAATAGGTAGAAGCCGCCATCTGATTGCTTCACGTTCCTGTCCATCCCACTCCACCCAGGCATTCATCTTCTCAGCTCTGTGTGTCCCCTACAGAGCTGGCTCAGTGGCTCCTAGCTACCTTGCACTGTGCAATGTGTCTCTTTGCCTTTTGCTGGTATCCCAAGGCCACTCTCTCCTTCTCTACCCACCAGAACCACCTTTGGGTGGACACAGGAGAGAGCTGGGCCCAGAAGCCATTCATAGTTAAATATAAGTGCCAGAGAGAGCCCTTTGGCCACTCAGGACATGGACATCTCAAAGCTGTGAACTTTGGAGACAACCAAATATGCTGCCTTCCCCTCGAGCCTCTTAAACCACATCATCTCGACAGGGTTTCTCACTTGATCAAGCCTTCTTTTCTGAACAGCTGCAGGCCTCTGAGGTAGCTAAGAGGAAATATCTAGAAGGTTCTAGAACAGAGTCGACCCACATGAACGGGTGCCTTCTCTCCCCTCCAGTAGCATAGCTTTTGTTTACCAGGCACTGCCATAGGTCACCCCTTGTCTGTTTGTCTATCTGCCCACGGCCTAGTCACCAGGAGTTCCTTGAAATGAGAACCTACTTCATCTCAGAGTCACTGGTTACAGTAGGTGCCTGCTTAAGTCTTGTTGAATGAATCAAGGTTTGTTTTTCTTCCCCCATGTAGGCTCCTTCCTTCCAGGGTATGAAGGGGGTGGGATACCTTACTTCCTTTTCCCGTGGTTGTGATAAAAATCTGGCTCACAGTTCAAGAGTACAGTCCACCGTAGCAGGTAGTCATGGCAACAGTTTTTGAAGTAGTGGATGTGTCTGATCCACAGTCAAGAAACGGAGAGTAAGGAGTGAGTGGAACAGAGACCCTCCCTTTCTCACGGTCGCAGTCGGGAATGGTAGGGTTATTCCCCAGCCCTTCCACCCACTGCTCATCAATAAGAAGCAAAGCTTTCGCCTGCCTCTCTGCTCTAGATCCCTGCTAGCTCTGCTCTCTACTCCTCCAGCTTCCCATGGAGGAGGCTGGTCGTCCTGCTCCTGGGAAGACTCGCCTGCTAGAGAGCGTGAACTCTGCCTTTCCCAGTCTCCGGTGACCCACACCCTTTTGGTCAGAAAGCAAGGACAAGTGGGACTGGAGAGGTGGCTCCGTAGCTAACATCACAGGCTGCTCTTCCAGAGGACCCCAGTTTGATTCCCAACACCCGCATGGAGACTCATACCCATCTGTAACTCCTGTTCCAGGGACTTCGCTCCCTCTTCTGCACTCTCTGGGCATTGCATACATGTGGTGCACAAATATACATGCAGACAAAATACTCAAACACACACAGAGGGG
>NC_034593.1:131857470-131859252 GCF_900095145.1 Mus pahari
GAAAAATAAGGGCAGAGTGTCTGGAAAGCAAGAGCAGACACCAGGGCCTGCACTCCCACTGCCTTGTGCCCTAGAGATGTCCTGTTCTTCCTCCTGAACCAGTGGGATAGATACATGGAAACTTCTTCAGAAACTTCGGGTTCCTTACTCAAGTTTTGAGGACATTGCTCATCCTCACAATCAATTGATTCTGAGAGCATGTGACTTATGAAAATCAAGGTGATGGGACGAGATAGTGACCGGGGTGTGACAGTCCCTTATCCCCTGGACTAAACACATCCTCTTAGGCTCACTGCCTAGAATCCTCCACCACAATGCTGTGAGCAGTATTGCTTTGTGCTGGAGAGGCCCAAAGACTCGTCAGCACACCCACTTCGTGCCCCTCTGCACCCACAGGTTTCCCAAGGTGATTTGCCCGAATTTCACTCCCGTCTTCTGTCACTTTGCCCATTCCCACTTACGTGGTTGTGACCAAAATACCTGGCGGACGGCTTAGGTTAGGAGGGATTTATGGTCCAGGGCTGAGGGGTTTCAGTCCATCTTGGTCAAGAAGGCAACTGGGTGTGCAACAGACACACTTGGAACATATATGCCCACACATGTCAATAAACCTCAGCGTTCTTCATCTCAGTTGGGTAACCGCAGTTTACCACAGTCTAGTATGCATTTTAGAAAGAGCCAGACGAGAACTCAAAGCCTCCCAGAACCAGCATGTAAGAAGTGCTTAGAGGAAATGCTATTGTCCTGATTTGATTGATACACACTGTATGTATCCACTGTGTCCCGTGAACATGTCAAATTCTATGTCCATTAAAGCTTTATTTTAAGAATGAAGGGCTCCTGAGAGACAGTGATGACTCACAATCCCATCTCTGCCCCCTGACCAGCTGGACACATGGGAGAGGTTGCATATCTCTCTGTAAGATGGGAACAATGTGGTGGTAGTGTCCTCTCCTTAGAGTTATTATGACAGCTAAGAGAAACCATGACTTGCTCACACCTCCTCAATGCCACATTGAGGCGAGTATTTGCCAGTCAGTCCTCTTGTCTGAGGGGACTTCCTTGTCCCTCACTCACTGGATCCTGTTGAAAATACAGTAGGTGTTTGTAAAGTACTTAGCTGCACCCTGTCCCTGATGCCCTTTACCCAACTCTGCTTGGCAATCCTTCCCTAAACTGGGCCCTGGTATGGCCCCATTTCCCCATTTCATGAAGCTCTTTCCCAAGGAGCCCAGCTGAAAGCTAGCTTTCTTTCTCTGTCGGCTTTGCAAAGGCCTTGTCTGATCAGTAGCTCACACATGGAATGTGTTACCCTTGGTCATTGCAACATCATACTTTGGGCACATGCCACCTCTCCATTAACTAGGAACTCCTACAGGGTAAGGCCTTGCCATCCCGTGACACCCCTGCCCAAGTACCATGAGTCCTTCAAATGTTTTGATTTATTTTGTGTGTGTGTGTGTGTGTGTGTGTGTGTGTGTGTGTGTGCTTGTCTCTATGTGTACTCAATATATGCAGGTACTCAAGAGGTGAGAGGAGCCACTAGATGTGCTGGAACTAGTGTTACAGGTGGTTGTGAGTGCTAGGAACCAATCCTGGGTCTCCTATGAGAACAAGTTCTCTCCACTGCTGAGTCTAAGCCCTGTCCAGCCTGACCCAGCCTGACCCAGCCTGACCTCCATTATGACTTCCAGCATGACCTCTGAGCCTTGCTCCAGCCTGACCTCCTAGCATGACCTCCAGCATGACCTCCAGCATGACCTCTGAGCCTTGCTCCAGCCT
>NC_034593.1:131861382-131863654 GCF_900095145.1 Mus pahari
GACTACCAGCCCAGAGATGGTCCCACCCACAAGGGGCCTCTCCCCCTTGATCACTAANTGAGGAAATCCCCCACAGCTGGATCTCATGGAGGCATTTCCCCCAACTAAATCTCCTTTCTCTGTGATAACTCCAGCTGTGTCAAGTTGACACAAAGCTAGCCAGTACAATGACTTTAATCCCATTGCTCAGGAGCTGGAGGCAGACAGGTCTCTGATTCTGAAGCTAGCTGGGTCTACCCAGGGCTACATAGTGAGACTGTTTCAAAAAAAGAACGAGGGGGGCTAACACCTCCTCAGCATGTCGCTCTGCTTTTTGAGGAAGCTAGCTGCTTCCTCCTTTCATTTCAGCTTTGGTTGAGGGCACGGTGCAGGGAGAGAGGGGCAGCACCTGGTGTAGGGACTGGCCGGAGAACCAGTTAAAGCCCTGGTTTAACCTTATGTCTCTGAAGTCTGGCCTTAAGTCTTGACTATGTCATGAGCAGCAGGACATCAAAAGCTCAAATGAGCATCCAGGTTTGTAGGTAAGAATCATGGCTTGGCATGAGGGGTGACTAGATTTCAGGGTCCCAGCTGTTTCTCTGACCTTCTGCAGTTACCATGGAGAATTGAGAAATCCTATTTCATCAGATTCATCCTTCAGACTTGGCTCACCTTGAGCAGTTTCCAGGACAAAATTAGTTTGTCTTTCTGGGACCCTAACTTTCTAGATGGATTCTTCCAAGAGAGAAGCCAGAGAGAGGAGATTCTGACCCAGAATTTCTCTCTCAAACATTTGCAAAAATCAATCTTTCAGCAAACTCCTATATTTTATATTCAAAGTGTTGGGGTGTTTGTGTTTGGTATTGCTGTCTTTGTATGGAAATCTTGCATACAGTAGCCCCTCCTATGAATACAAATGCTTGATGCATGAGCAACCAATTGTTCTACTAAATAGATCAAGCAGAAATCATCTCAAAATACAGGGGCCATTCTACATTCATTTGGCTATTAGTTTCTGCACTGCATCCTCAGAGAGTTCTCATGTCTCAGGCCAGACAGAGAAGAGATGGAATAATCCATTCTTCTCCAGTCCCCACCGCTGGCTGGTGGGCTCAAGACCCAAAGGGTTACCCAATATATGCAAGAACTACCTCCAAATTTCACCCTGAATGCTGCTCTGTCCTGTCCGGGTACAGGAATCCCTGGCAGAAGGCGCTCTGGAGAGCTGAGGCTGATGCCACTCTTGCTTGGCTTCTGAACTTGGTGTCACAGAGGAGAACAGCAGAGTTCGTTCCTCCATGCACCAACGCAAGTTTTGGATGCTTTTCCTCCGAAACCAGTCTTCAGCTGTTTCACCTTCTGCCCCAGTCTGGTCCAGAAATTCCAGCCCTGAAGTTCAGCACATGAATCCCCTGGGGCCTCAGCATAGACCCCCCCAGCATGCTGGAATGGCAGAAGCACAATTACTTAGTTGGAGAGATCAGCTTCCCATTAAGGATTTTGCGAACTGAAGGGCATGTGACTGATTCCTTCATACACTTGTATATACTGACTTATTAATCCATTATTTAAGTGTTCCATAATTTAAAAACTTCCTTGCTTTGTACGTAGTAAGAGTTTCCAGTTAAAGACAGTCATTGTCATTCTAACACCCACCATGTTCCTAATTAGCTCTGTAATTAAATTGCCAAAGAGAACTGAAGAAAAAAAAAAAAAAAAAAACTCTTCATTGGATAAAGTAAAATGTCCTTAATTATGATGTCGTATCTTTGATGAGGAGAAATAGAAACACACACACACATACATGCACATGAAATTAAATAGATATGTACCCATCTATAAATGTCATCTTTTCCACCCCACAGCTTCAAATTCAAGCTACCCATGTTCTGATTTAATTTTTTTTTCTTTTGAGAGGGTGGGAGGGAGAGAAAAAGGACAAAGAAGAAACTTTATTGGTTCAAGTTTGCTTTATGAAAATAACGATATTGATCAATTTTGTAGAGTTTGACTCAACAGGAATTATTCAAGCCACTGCCAGATGGTTGAAAGGAAATACGTAGGATACAGGGCTGTCCCCATCTTAGCTTCTGCTCCCATATTTGCTTCCATAAAAAAGCAGGTCAAAAGGTTCACAAAGTAAAACAGAGAATTAGTGGGGTCCCTGGCCACTGTGCTTTAGTGGTCCTGAGGACTGGACTCTGCAAAGCTGTTGTAGCTTTCCTTGTTCCTGATGTATATAACACAAGAGATGAGAGAGAGAGAGAGAGAGAGAGAGAGAGAGAGAGAGAGA
>NC_034593.1:131863874-131867195 GCF_900095145.1 Mus pahari
GGAGAGGAGAGGAGAGGAGAGGGGAGAGGAGAGGAGAGGAGAGGAGAGGAGAGGAGAAGAGAGCAGAGCAGCTGGGGAGATGATGGCTCAGCAGGTAAGAGAACTGGCTGCTCCTCCAGAGGACCTGGGTTTAGTTCCCAGCACCCATATGGCAGCTCCCAACCACGGGTAACTCCAGAGCCAGGGGATTCAGTATCCTCTTCTGGTCTCTCTGGGCATGCAGATGGTGCATAGACATAATGTGAGCAAAACATTCATACACATAAAATAAATAAATCTTAAAAGAGAAGAAGAGGGAGATGGGGAAAGAAAAAGAAGGAGAGACAGACAGAAAGACAGGGAGGGAGGGAGGGCAAGCTGTGAACAGGAAGAAAAGAGGCTCTTTTCTCTGTATTTACATTTTATAAAATTTACCCTTTTCCCCCTGAGGGTGCAGAATCGCGAGTGTGCTAATTAAGTTCACAACTGCACACACAAATCCAGGAAATACCAAAAGGAAAAAACGCAACAACTTCCTTCAGCAAAGCTCCTTGCTGGGATTGCCCGTGGCTTATAATGAAGGCACACACTGTCCTGATGTTCAAGCCTTCCAAAAACCAAAGGAGCCAAGCAAATTTAGGCTTAATTATTAGGATCTTAACTCTTTTGTTTTCCCCTACGTCTCTGCCTTCCTCAGCCCAACGGCCCTTCCACACGTCTGTGTGTGTCTGTATCCCATGTGTTTGTTTTAATGTCTTGGGGCTGGATTTTATGTTGTATACTTCCATTAGGGAAAAAGGAATTTAGCACAAACATTCCAGAGGAAATTCTAGTAGGGTGATGAAATTTAGTGTGGAAATCTGTATCTCAAAGAGGACATGAGTTTGGGGACGTTCTTAGTAAGCAGCCGTTTTCCATAGGCAAGGGCTGCTACTGTGAGCATAATAAAAGCCACATTTGTAAATGTCTTCTGGGTGCACACGCACATGTACATGCATGAGTGTGTGTGCGTGTGTGTGTGTGTGTGTGTGTTCATACAGGTACAAGGATGGTACAGAGATACAGAGGACAACTACTCAGGCACCGGTTAGCTTTTTCAAGACGGAGTCTCTTATTGCTTGCAGCCTCCCAGGGATCCATCTACCTCTGCTTCCCTGGCTCTAAGGTTACACATGTATATCACAAAGCCCAACTTTCTTGATGTGGGTTCTAGGGGGTTGAACTTAGGTCCTGGTACTTGCCTGGCAAGCATTTTACCAAGAAGTCATCTCCCAGGTGCTAAAGGTTTGAATGAATCCCAAGAACTGAATCCTGAATTCTAGTAGGGACGTGCTGCTTGACAGTCTGTGTAGGACAGACCACGGAGTGCCAGTAGTCTACCTAATTACTCCTTCTTTTCCCTTCCAGGTGTGACTTAGCACTGTTTTGATCAAAATTAAAACATCCAAAGAGGATACAGACGCACAAAACATTTGTAACTCATAGCTGAAACCCACAGCCAAAGTTTCTTCGGCCAGTGCTGTCTTCCTCTGGGCTCTTGAAACGGAGGGAGAATAGTGACTTCTATTCCATCAACCCTGGGCCCCAAAACAGTCTCGGAAAACGCTGGGCTGTCCAGCCAAGCTCGGAGAAAGCAAAGTCAAAGCCCACAAACCTGAGCATTCGGACTTGGAAACTTCACATCCCTCAGGCGACATAGTCCGCTCTCCGATCTCTGGAAAGTTTTCTTCTTCTCACAGAAGAAAGGCGTCAACCCCTCCCGGAGCTCAGGATCCTGGGTTTGGCTGAAATCTCTCTCCTGCACCGCACATCTCTCTACACAAGGCCCACCACGCAAAAGCTGCCACACAGCCTATGTTTCAAGAGACACTGGGTTTGAATTCGTTTTTTATTTTAGCAAGGACTCGGATCCACTTGTCATTAATCCCCTCCCTTCTCGTCTCATCCGTCATCAGTCAAACAACATTTCAAGTACCACTGGACGTGGTTTAAAGGACAGAGCCTTCCTACCCTCCCTCTGTTTCAGAAGAGAAAAGACTCAAGTGCCTGAGGGACTTTCTGTTCAATGAGGGGTTTGTGTTCAGACTTCCACGTGTGGAGCAATTGACCAAGGGAACCTGTTAAAGAACTAGTCCAGTGGCCTCTAAGTAGAGCCTGGGGCAATGATTCTCAGTTGGGTACCCTGACAGAACCCTGGGCCCCACTCCATCCCACTCGGTCACTTTGGGACCCAGAAGCCCATAGTTTCATAAATTTATCAGGCAAACCTGGTCGGGTGGTCTCTAGACTACACCTGACCCATGAGTGTTTATCCACAGCACCAAGATCATTTGCAGCGCAGGCTTGGGGAGAGCCTGGCTTCAGGATATTGGAATGTGAGGAGGTCAGGGGTCAGGGCCAAAGGGCTGGACAAAGATGCTGGAGCCAGACGGGTCAAAGGTCACATGCCCACTCTTTCCCTTCTGAATCCAAGGAATAACGGAGACCCCCTTGTTTCCCTGCATCCAAATGCCTCTGTCAGTAAGATAAAGAACGGCTTGTTCATTTCTTGCTGCATACTTTTCCTGGGTCCCTTAAAAGCAAGCCTATGCCCACCCCTCACCAGTCAGCTCTGTGTGTGTGTGTGTGTGTGTGTGTGTGTGTGTGTGTGTGTGTGTTCTCTCTCGCCTTCCCTCCTTCCTTCCCTTCCTTCTTCCCACCTAGCAAGGTCCCAGTAGTAGCATTCTCTGGCTTCAACTCACAGAGATCCCTCTGCCTCTGCTTTCCGAAGGCCAGGATTAAAATAGCTAGTTTTTCTGTTGCTCGATTGTCACAATCCAGCCTACCCAGTATAGTTTTCTTGTGTTTCCAGGCAATATCATAACCAGTCTGGACTTCAAGAATCAAACCAAGCCTCCTGGCATAGGACCTGAAGGCAGTACTTAATTCTGTCACTAGAACTCTTAATCCTTAATTTCGCTTAATGACTTTTTAAGACGTCACCCATGGGCTTGCTCTTTCTGCCCCTATTCAACTCCTACACGAGAGTAGAATTCACATAACCCTGCTTTAATTTTTAACATGTAAATAATTAATTCTCCATTTTAAGAACTCGTTAAAAAGCTTCATTTCTTAATCAGCCTATTTGACTGGAAACAAAGGTATCTGCTATTCACGTTTTCTTTTGAGTCCTGTTACTCTGGTAAAAGTTCCCCACATGATCTGGCCCTCACTCACTACCTCTGCAGCTGCCAATTAGGTTCGAAGCCTCTATTTCAAAAAAAAAAAAAAAAAAAAAATTTTCTCATTTTCTTAAAAAAAAAAAAAAAAAACGTAATTAAATGTCTGCTCATCACAGGGTTT
>NC_034593.1:131867220-131914362 GCF_900095145.1 Mus pahari
CTTCATTTCTTAATCAGCCTATTTGACTGGAAACAAAGGTATCTGCTATTCACGTTTTCTTTTGAGTCCTGTTACTCTGGTAAAAGTTCCCCACACGATCTGGCCCTCACTCACTACCTCTGCAGCTGCCAATCAGGTTCGAAGCCTCTATTAAAAAAAAAAAAAAAAAAAAAAAAGTTTCTCATTTTCTTAAAAAAAAAAAAAGAAAACGTAATTAAATGTCTGCTCATCACAGGGTTTCTTGTGTTCAGACCCAGGGTGTTAAACATTTTTAGGTTGACTTGGGTCAGCTTTGAAATTTCTCAGACAGTGAAACTGGAGAAGGGCCTGCATGTTCTAGTGTGCTCCTCGAAGCCTGTAAAATATTGAGTGGATATTTAACATGGAGTTTCTGTGCTTCTCCGCTGACTTCAAGTGCACCAAATAGTTTGCAAGACTATTAATTAAACGAGAGCACTGCACGGATGCACATGCTTTTCAAAACCATTTGCATTGGCCCAATATTGCCCTTTGATTTTTCAGTCGCATTAAAGTAACACGCCGAACCCGCAAAGGGTAGCTGGCTGTGGCTGGCTGTGCGCAGGCAGAGATGCTAACGCTGATGAACCCGGAATGCTGAGTTCTTTTCCAAAGAAGGGGAAAGGAGCAGGAGAAGAAAAGAATTTGCCGGAAAGGCACTGACTCTGTCCCGTTCATGCTCCGTATTAGTGCCACTTCTGGATCGAGTTTTTAATTTAACAAGATTTCATTGCGAGGAGAGGAGGGTCAGCCCCCATCTGTCTGGGGCCAGAGTGTGCTCCACCTGGTGGTGCAATTGATTTCTGAATGAACTGGGCTTTCTTTCAGTACAATAGAGCAATTGTTTGGTTGCTTTTAAGCACTCGCATTCTTGGAATCTGATGGGTAAATAAATAAATAAATCGCACCGCAGCGTGCAGCTCTCCGGGCTGCTAATTGCGTCTGACCCATTAAGCTCTGTAGCCCCGGCTCCAACTCTGACACGGCTGACTTGGAGTTTGAAAGGTAAATGGAAGGGCTGCCTTTGCAGGTCATCACACCACACAGCTTCCTTTGCTGGCGCACTTTCCAAGACCTGGAATGGGAGGGGAAACAGATACACGCAATTATCCCAGGGCTGCGCAGCTGTCGGCATTTGGGGCTGCCAGACACAGCCACTGCCCCATCTCTGTCCAACTCCACCCAGGGAGCGAAGATGGGGTCTGACTGTCCCAGAGAACAGGGTGAGAGGTGTCAAAGCAATCATATGTTCATTGCTCCCCTGGGGAGAGACCCAGAGGAGAGCTTCCCCTCCTGCACCCACCTTTAAAAGCAGGTGGATTGACGAGCAGTTGGCAACTCTTTTTTCTGCCTCTAGCTACCCATGAAACCTCTTTACAAAGAGAGCAAGGCTATAAAGATTCTCTTTCTTTACAAAGGAAAGTTCCTCCACACCCAGGAAGTTTATCCAAAAGCAATAGTCTGCACTGCTCCTCAGCCAGGGGCTTATGCAAGGATATGACTATTCACCTTTAGCTCTGCACCCTCTTGGCATGGTCTCTCCCCGAGGGATTCTGCTCTGGGTGTATTTTACAGTGACTTTGAAAACAACCGGGATGGTTTTTGTAAGGGATAGAAACAAGCCTGAGAGGGGGGAAGGGCAGACACTGGAGAACACTACTGTGGGCGGAGGGACTTCCACGTCAAAGAGGCTTGGTGAGGAGGTTGGGGAGAGGCTCAGAAGCAGATTGTATCTGGGAGAGGAACTGAGGCTCAAACCTCAGCTCTTGAAGCCAGAGAGGGTAGCTCAGAAAGGCAGGGGTGGAAATTCTCAGAGAGGAAGGTTGCATGCAGGGATCCCCTGTGTCAGAACTCTCCCACAGCCTACACCGGAGTGCACCCAAGGCAGAAGTCAAATCCCAGAACCGGCACTGCTTCCTAGATCTGTGAGCTTGCCCAAGCTATATAACTCCTCTGCCTCAGTTTACAGAACCCTCGGATACAGCAGGCATTGTCAGTAACACAGAAATATCCTTGTAGTGTGTGTGTGTGTGTGGGGGAATTCCTCACCAAAGCGTGGTGGGACAAATCCCAAGGTTTGATCATTAGACTCAAGACCAAGATTTATTTCCTTTGCTGAAAGCATTTGAGCCTCCATAATCACCTGAGCTGCATGAGAGCACTGGGCTTCTCAGAAAAGACAAACTTAAGTATGAGTCCACAGCATCGTAGGGAGGGTCTGGCTTTGTCTAGGATGCCCCCCAGATTTTATACAGGTGACCGCTACTCCAGTATAAGACCTAACTATCAGACAGCCAAGGCATCAAAGCTTTGTATGCCTCAGGGCCCTACTGGTTTTCTACAGGTCCAGCCTTGCCAAGCTGTCTTTTGCACACATTTGAGGTCCCTACAACACTCCGTGACAAGGAGACAATACTTTCCTGTACACCAAGGTCAGGCTACAGCGGGTTCTCTGCCTAGCTCTGTGCTTCACCTTGTCCCAAGATGAGGAGTTTGATCTGATCTTACTGTTCGCACATGCAATGAACAATCCTATGTGTCAGTTTGACTGAGGGATGGCAACGGTAAGCCACTAAGTTCTTCTAGGCCCTGTGAAGCTATTTTCTGAAAAAGATCTGTATTGGAATTGAGAGACTAAGACCACCCTTGCCAAGCTGGTATTGGATTGCACAATCCAATCCACTGGGTACCTGATTAGACAGGAGACAGAGGAAGAATAGGCTCACTCTTTCTGATTGAACTGGCATATCTACCCTCTGCTGCCCAGAGGCATCCACCCCTGGACCACAAACCTCTTCACACTCTGACTGGAACTAACACCTCCAGCTCCCTTGGTTCTGAGGCCTTCATGTATAGAACGGAAATACTTCCCAGGCTTCCGGTTCTCTGCCTTACAGACGCTAGCTTCTGAATGTCCATAATAACATGAGCCAATATCTCTTTTATACATCCACATTTGTATCTACGGATTTAGTGTCTTTGGAGAGCAATGACTAGTACAGCTGGATTTGGCCCTGGTTTATTTTCTTATAGAAGATGATGCCTTTGTGAGGAAATCATTTTAATCCCATGCATAGTTTTTAAACGTGACTTTGATGGTGTAGTGGAATCATTCCATCCATGTTCTCAGCTCAGAGACAGAGAAACCCACTGAGTTAGAGTCTGGGTCCACACTGCACCTGGATGCCTATATTTGCCAGTAAATAGAAGCACATGGAGTTATTAATTAGCATTTATGAGTTAATTAGCATTCATAAGTTATGTCAACACAAGATGATGAACTAAGCTAGATTGTTTGGGAAGGGGAGATGAAGGAGAAAATTTCTCCCTCTACTTGGATTCACATAAATGTTGCTTCCCTGGAATGGACCCCCCACCCAGGAGTCAGAAGAAATGAACACCAAGATCCAGGGAAAGGCAGTAGATTTCCTGAATCTGAGGGTGGCCTTTCCAGAGTTTCTGGTTCCTATTACTAATCTGCTTCATATTGAATGGATTTGAGACTCTGTTTAAAGAAAACATACAGTAGCAATATAGCCATCCAAGGTGGCCATGTGTGATTTCCCCTTCATGAAATCCTGAAGTCGAAAGGAAATTCGGAAATCATCGCCTCATCTCCCCGCCCCTCCCCCATCCCCATGCTCCCACTACAGAAATGCTGATCCTAAAGTGACAGTGGGACAGATCTTGTTCCTGAGCCCAGCATTTCCACCTATTCTCTATGACTCAAAAAGTTGATGAGCCTAGCATTTCAGATGCAGAGCCCAGAAGTCCATCTGCGTCCACCTTCATTTCTCTTAGGTAGTCTTTGTGTCTACCAAGAAGGGGTGAGCAGTGTCTTTGGGGAGCCAGAGGCCACTCACATCCTCTTTCAGTCAGTCTTTCAACCCAATTCAAGAACCTCCATCAGCTGACTTCTCTGCTTTGACCTTTTTTGCGCAGGACAATCCCATGCACCTCCATGGGAACCACTGGGCTTTAATGGAAGTTGTACTGCACTTAAAGAATCCATCTTATTAGAGATTAAAGGGGGCTTTGGGGAGAGGGAAGGTGAGGGAACAGCAGCTGGATGGATGAGAGGGAGGCTAGGGTTAGAAAGCTTGAGATCCCTAGAGGATGAACAGTTCCCAGTTGGTCCATTTATGTGGAAATCTGACCGTTTTCACCCAGTTCCATATAACATCTGAACTAAATTTCACAGTGGTTTTAACAGATTAAAGCAAACACCTTTTAAAGCTTTTCCAACATTCAGTCCGCCCCAGGTGTTCCACTCACCAAGGCTACTTACAGAAGGATGGTTCCAAATGTTTGCTTCAAGTACTCCTCCCCTTTCTGGCTATCTCACATGGTCATTGCTCTTTTAAAAAAAAAAAAAGTTTCTCTCACTTCTAAAGGATAGCCTACATCTCTCAATTATGATGCACAGTTCCAGAGTCATATCTCATGAGCAGAGCATCTCTCAAGTCTGTTTATATGTGTGCAGGTTGGCATCTTGGACTATGTTAAAGCAATACCCATGGGGGCCAGATGGGACCTGAGGGAAAACCAAGAGCTAAGCCATGATCCAACTGCCACCAGAAAGATTCAGTGAGAACACATTTCTGTAACAAGCATGTTTCCCATCGTAGTAGACCCATTATCAACTATGATAAGTCACAGTTGTGCGTCTACGGTTGTTAATGCAGAAAACTGTTAGGAAGGCAAGAGTGCCTTCTATCTCACATTTCAGTTCATCCACATCCAATGTTGAATTGTCCTTAAACTTTAGTTTAAACTTGATCAGCAGCCTGTTGCATAGTAAAACCATAAACCATTCTTCTTATCTCCAAGGCATGATGACCTTAGGATCCAATGCTTTCTTTAATTTTTTGTGTGTGTGCTCTGAAGACATGGCGGTCTTATGTGGGTTATCTGCCTTCAGAATTACCCACAAGCTTAACTAATACAGTGAACTGATCCCAGACAATGAGGCCTTCCCAGGCATTGGCAGTGTGCAGGGCCTTCTGGGTTAGTGTAGCAAAGTGCTGGTGTTCTGGAGCTCTGGGTATACAAGACATTGTCAGTTTCCTCTACCAAGCCTTCAGGTATTACTGTCATAAGTAATTTGGGAGAAATGATTAATTTTCAACCATATATAAAATGCCAAGTAGGCATTATCAACCCTCCGTTGGAACCTACGGTCAGTGGGTAGTAATAGCCTCAAGTATGTCTGGTCAACCACCAGCTCTGCTTGGTAGCTGCCGCATCTGAAGGTTTATATTGGTATGAATGTGTCATCCACACAGATACACCAGGCTTCCCGTGTGGCTTTGGTAAGCAGCAACGGCTGTAAGAAGGTGCTCAACTCTCATACAACTGCGAAAGAGGAGAGTCAACTGCAAGCAGGAAAGTAGAGCACACAAGACAACCTCATCCCTGCCAACGGCTTTATGCTACCCACAGCACAAAACATGTGACCCTTCCCCGGCTTTGACCTATGCTACAGCAACATCCGCCTGTGGGATCCATCACCCAAACCTTTGCTCTTCTTGGAATACACTTCATCCAGCTCTCCTGTCTACCGCCTACAGGTAATCTCAGCCAGTCTTTTCCAACCACAATGATCTTTTATGAGCAACCTATCACCATGTGCACTGTTGTGATTAATAATAGTCTGGGTAGATTTTTGTTAGGTTGGGTTTTTTTTTTTTTCACCCTCAAATTATGACTCTCCTAAAAGCAAGGGAAAGCATCCTATTTCTCTTAATCATTTTCAGATTTCCCATACTAAAGACAAAACCCCACCACATAGTAGCTGCTTAAGAAATGGGCAGTGCCTTACCTGGGCAGCAAGGTGGAGTTGGTTATGGAGGCTGCTGGTGAGCCAGAGAGCTCTGGTTGCAGAGAGCAGAGAGCTGGTGGGTGGATGTACTGGCTAGTTTTGTGTCACCTTGATATAGGCTGGAGTTATCACAGAGAAAGGAGCTTCAGTTGAGGAAATGCCTCCATGAGATCCAGCTGCAAGGCATTTTCTCAATTGGTGATCAAGTGGGGAGGGCCCATTGTGGGTGGCACCATCTCTGGGCTGGTAGTCCTGAGTTCTATAAGAAAGCAAGCTGAGCAAGCCAGGGGAAGCAAGTCAGTAAAGAACATCCCTCCATGGCCTCTGCATCAGCTCCTGCTTTCTGACCTGCTTGAGTTCCAGTCCTGACTTCTTCAGTGATGAACAGCCATGTGGAAATGTAAGCTGAATAAACCCTTTCCTTCCCAACTTGCTTCTTGGTCATGATGTTTTGTCCAGGAATAGAAACCCTGACTAAGACAGTGGACCAGCTCAGATACCTCTCAGGCCCAGATCCAGGGCTTTGAGTTGACCCACCCCCATCATCTACCCCCTCAATGAACAGCTGGAGTGCATAAAGAGGCTACAGATCCAAAACTACAGGACCCCCATGATACAAACAATAGAGATCCAAGAGAAGCCCCAGTGAGGTTCCAGCATTGATAGAGGAGTAGAAGCCAGAGACCTTGGACCAGGCCAACAAGTCATTGCCGTGGGCATGCTGCGGGCAAAGCGGCACACTGTGGGGCACACAGTGACACACTACAGCTTCTTCCACAAGGAGATTTTTTTCCCCTCTCCTGGAGGGGAGGTTGCAAGGGTGGAGGGTAGGTATGAGGGGATGAGAGGAGTGTGACTGGGGTGCATGATGTGAAATTCACAAAGAACCAGTCAAAAGTTAAAGAAGGAAGAGGAAGTACAGGAGGGGGAGGAAGAAATGTGGGATGGGTAGTAACCCTCAAACAACATGTACAGTCTGTGGGGAGACGCTAAATGCCACCCAACAGCCCAACCTGCTAGAGCAGAAGTGGAAATGCTAAGTCGGTGTCAAATAGCCAGACAGCCTGGAAAACAAAGAGGATGTGAGCTACTGAGAGTAGCAATCTTCCTTTGCCTGACTCAAACTCTGCAGATTTTGCCCCTAACTGCAGCTGGGCAAGAGGTCTGTCTGTCTTCAGGCAAGAGCAGCAGGGGACTTTCAGACTTAGTGAGACCTGTCACCTGTCAGACTAAGTGAGACCTAGCTCAGGATCAGATATCTCAGGGTCTGGCTTGGCAGTGCCAGCATCCTCACCCAGGTAGAGCTTCCAACGCCTCTACAACCCTGTCCACCTTAGGAGGAATTTTTATCTCTACCGCTAACTTTTCTGCCTCCTAATTATAAAGGATCCAGCTTGCTTTATATTTAATCAGTCAGACCTTAAGGTTTTCATACTAATTACTAAATTAATTACCTCCTTTTCCAAAGCATTTCTGCCCCTCCCCCTAGTAAAAGGCACCCAGTACTATTGTTCTATTTCTCAGCATACCATTCCAGCTCCACGTTGATATGTCTCAGTTCCGAGGACCTCCAGAGATGGGGTCCTCATTATTCATGGCCAGCACGGACACTGGCTCCAGAATCTGACTTCACATCACTTTGCTCGGACCACTCCTGTACCAGCTCCTTATGTTGGCTTCCCTGAGAAGCAGCAGACTTTGAATCAGATATTTGTGTACAGGAACGTTATTAGTGTGTTCTCTTAGGGACCGCTATTTGTAGAAAGGAAAACAAGAAGGAAACCAGGCGGGACTGACATAGAGGTTGAGCTCTGGTGGAATCGGTGTAAACACCTCAGCGAGCCTCACCAAGACCTCTGGAGCTGGTCTGAATTTAGAAGCTGCCCCAGACAAAGATCAGGGGACAGATCTTTTTACCCCAGCAATGCCAGTGTGTGAGACAGACTTTCCCAGCAATGGAGGTGTGGCATCGAGCAAAGAGGCCTCCTTCAGCAGAGGACACCAGAGATGGCTGACAGATGATGCTGCCCACCAGCAGCACGGGACAACAGCTGGAGGAACAAGCCCTTCACTCCCAAAGTAGGATTAGAAAGGCACAAAACAGGATACTACCGAAGCCACACTGGCTTTTGGTTGCTTGCGGAACGACCTTGGGTGAATCAGACATGTTCTCAGGGCCTGAGCTTCCTTATCTGTAAAATGGAAATGGAGAAGAAAAAAAAAAAAAAAAAGGCCCACCTCATAGGGTTGTCATGGAGATTAAATGGAATAATAATGCAATGCACCTTAATACAGAGCATTGTACATAATAAGCACTGTAGCCTCTTTTAGCTATAAGAAGCTTAGGGCTTATATGGGAAGCTAAGACTAAATTACAGAGCACAATGAAAGAGTTGCTAAATTGTGGGCATTAGGAGCTTAGATGCAGTGAAAACCAAGGAAGCAAAGAACGGTTTCAACCAGGAAGTGATCAATCACTCGGGGAGTTCAGAAAGGTGTCGTCCAAGAGGGGATGATCGGTAACACAGGGAGTTTGGAAAGGTGGAGAGCAGCAATAACACTCTTCAACGTGAGAGATGAGTAAAGGCCCCAGGAGCAAACACAGTGTTTCAGGATGGTAAGCCCGTCAGCCTGGTGGGCACAGGGTTTCTGATTCAGAACCGGAAGCTTGGAGATCTGTCCAGGAGCCGCTCAGGAGACCACTGTGGACTTCAGCTGAGTTAGAGCCTGAGAAGTTTGAGGAGCTTCCTGAGAAATGGGAGATTGATGGAAAAGGGGAAAGAGGAGGATGGTGAGGGGTGAGAGGAGGAGGAGGAAAGGACAGGGCAGAGGGAGTTGAGCTAAGGGAGGTGAGCGAGCAGAGGGAGAAGGCTGAGAACCAACCAGAGAATAAACACAGATCCAGAAAGGCAGGCGTTGTGCGCAGGTTTGTGCCTATAATCCCAACACCAGGCAGGCAGGAGCGAAGGGATCTACTGACGATTCTAAACCAGCTTGCTCTAAATATCAAATTTCAGGCTAGACAGGGTAATAGTGAGAACTTTTCCCAAAACGATGAAATAAACCAACAAACAAAAACTGGACCAATGAATTGGCTTAGTGAGTGAGGGTGCTTGCAGCCAGGCCAAGCAGCTTGAGTTCAATGCCCCAGAACCCACATGGTAGAAGGCAAGGACCACCTCCAGCAAACTGTCCTCGCACCTCCACATGTGAGCTATCACACACACACACACACACACACACACGAACATGCACACACACACACACATGCACACGCACGCACCCACCCACACGTTTTGAAATGTAAACTATTTTAAAGCCAGTCCAGAAGGCACAGAAACATGGAGAGAGCAGAACATTAAGAACACACACATGCACACACTAAGAACATTAAGAGGTAATATTTGGGACTCTCCTTCAAAGAGTTGTGTTCAGGTGAGACTGGGAGGTGGGGTGCTGAGATTATGATGTCAAGTGAACATTAATTAATGAAAAAGGAAAAGAAAGGACTTAAGAGTGTTCAGCTGGATTGCCTCTTGAGGGAGCAACACCCCAGTACTTACTAAGAAGCCAGTGTGTTTTCTTTATTATAAATAGTCCCAAATTAATGTCCCTTCCCAAAATGCTGACTTCTCCAACAGGTGCGATATTCTACCATCTGCCCAACAAAAAAATCTAAATGTCACAAACTTCACAAAAAAAAGGGGGGGGGGGAAGCAGTGTAATTACCTGCTTGGGACCTTTGTTAATTACGGTGATGCCTAGTATTTTGTACTTATGTAATGCAGTAATGCATGGGGCACAAACTGAGTTACTGAGTTATACATCTTACTGTCCACATCCCACAACAGCTCCGGCAGACAGAAGGCACAGCACACTCTTTTTCCAACAGGAACACTCACTTAACAAATATTTACTGGTTCTTACATGCCAGGCATTGTAATGATGCAGAATTTGGCTACATGAAGTTTGATTCATCCTTTTGGGAAGCCTGCCCTCTCAGCTTGACTGAAAACCCCTTCCCCATCCCTCAGGAGCAGGAACCATGACCTTTCCTCCCCAAAGTCCCAGGGCATCTGCAAGAGAAGGAGCTATCTTGTCAATGTATGCAGACTTTGAAAAAGAACCAAACCCTGCAAATCAGCTCTCTGTCCATGCTACTGTTACTACAGATGTTACCTCTGAGCAATTGCACTCTCCATCCATGATATTGTTACTACAGATGTTACCTCTGAGCAGTCACTGGCCTAATCTAACTTCATGTCTGCTCTCTTGAGTGATAAAACAGTCACTCAGCATCCCAACCCTGTGAGTTATGCAATTTCCACAGCGCTTTGCATTTATTGGAAACAAGGTCGAGGCTGAGGCTGGGCCTCACACTAAGACGGTGCTTTTCCCTTAAAGACTTTTGGCTTCTAGAAAGATTTTTCTATTGAGCAGGAATAACAATAGAAATAATAATAATAGTAGAGCTCAGGATCTAGAAATCACTCCAAGTCAATATCCTCCTGCTACCCGGGGATGGGTGTGGGAAAGTTCTGCTTGGCAATTCCGAGGGCCTGACTGCTCTAATATCAAATAGCCGGATGAAAGAGAAATAAATTGGCTGTTCATAGTTTCTCTGGCTCAGGCCTCAGGGTCTCATGTGTGTGGGTGAGGCCACAGGTCATGAGTATGCAGGTGCGTGACCATTTAACCCTCTGAGACAGACCCAAACCCATCAGGCTCCATGGCTAAGTCCCAGGGAGCTGGAAGGAAGGCTGTCACAGTCTATGCCCTGACCCTGCCTGCACCTTCTCCATCCCGCTCCCCAACCCACACACACCCAGTGTAGAGACCATTAAAAAGCTAGGCTGCTAGCACAGGAAGTTTCCTTTGCTGTCAGAACTAAGGCAAGTCCCAGGACTTGAAGGACACCCAAACAAACAAACAAACAGGGGAACTGGGGCCTGAACCTGTTCCTTGCAAAGGGCAATCCTTTTTCACAAATGTCAAGAAATCAGGCCCTGGATACCACTTGGCAAGCCAGAGAATGCGCTGCACACGTCGCTGGCCATTTCGGTTGCAGTGGTGATCATTTCTCCTTCCCTTGTGGTCCCTAGTGTGGTTCCCTGAGTGACTATGTCCACACCTGCTCTCTGAAGAGCTTCAGATGAGTGACGTTTAAACAGGGAATCGGATGGCAGTTGAAAAGAGAACTTGGCTTCTCTCTTTGAAACATATAGCTCGTACTCCTTGACTGAATGTCACAAGGAAAAAAAAAACATCTTAGAGGGTTTTTTTTCCCCCTTTTCTCACAGGAGGACGGCAAAGGCTGTCCGCCACTGCCACAGCCGTACATGAAAGTTAATATTTCCAAGGCCCTGCATGGGACACCTTTCCCAGAATTCATGTTCTCCATGGGAAACTGAAATAGCACACGAGAGTTACCCTAAGTAGATTTAAATAATTAAATTCAAAAATTCTCAAACCACTTGCTGTTTCAAATTTATTTCTTTAATAACAACTCAGACTCAGCAACAGGCTGGATTAAGATTTCATTTATTTGAAATTTAAGGGATATCCAGCTCTGGGTGTTGTTTTTAAGTATTTAAGGGGAAATTTGTGCTTGGTGAAAATGAAGAGACGGCACCATTATAAATTCATTTCCTCTATTAGAAGCCGGGCCGTGCCTGCACGCTGCAGCTGTTCCGGGAGGCTGTCCCACAGGCTGGAGTGTGAGCCACAAGCAGAAGACCCTTTGTTTCCCCCGGTAGGAAAGATTTGGCCAGCCCCACACCCTCCCCAAGCACTACTTCCTCAGTGGCGCCAGGCAGTTGGGCAGGATCATCTGGGGTGGTTTTCATGTGGCAGAGCAAGACATCCTCTGGGATTCCAGGGCAACTTGTAAGGATCCGTTTGCATACTGACCTCAAACCATGCCTTGTCCCAGACCCCAAAGGCGGAGGCCACTGTGGCCTGAGCAGAGTTCAGTGACCTCTGGAACAAACCTTCCAGAGCATGCGCAAAAGCAGAACCCGGGGCTGCGAGAGCAGGTGTTCCGTCCAGCGCAGGTAACCGCCCCTCGGCTCTTACTATCCACACTAACAGTTTCTACAAACAAGTGAGTTTCTTATACATTCATCGCCACCCTGAGGCATTCATATTCTTTTTAAGTACAGAAACCTTAATTAGATTTTGACCACAGACCCGGGTTTGACTTTCCCCGACAGGGTTTCCATTAGTGTAATCTGTGGGGGAATTCAGTGTTTTAACATCTGTGTGCCTGAGGCCTATCTCACATTTACTGCAGAACTCTGAAAAGCCTCCCTTGTAAGGATCTCCATTTCCTCGGCTCCCAATTTCACAGAAGTCATTTCAGCACCAAACAGTAATTAGCAAAGGGATGGGCCTCAGCTGACACGAATGCAATTTATTGTTTTCCACGAGGCCTCGAACCAAGCAAACAAAGAACACAGTGTAGCTGTCTGGCATTTTATTAACTTGTATTGTGTGGTGTACCTCACTGAAGGGAGATCTTCTGGAGAAATCCAGCAGTTTGTGTGTGGCAACATGCAGACTTGGGGAGAATGTTAATTTCACTTCAATTAGGCAAGTTTTGTGGTACCTCAGCCTGCAATATAGGACAGCCACTTTTATAATGATCTTCCACATTAACTTTATCATCACCAGACTTTTGCATAAATGCAACCTTTCATCTTTAAAATGCCAACACTTTTTCAATTTTGGCAACCGTACAGCGCTGCTAATTATTTGCTCATTATGTGTGGTTAACTGATGAATCATTAATAAATGAATGAATGGCTAATATATTTTTATGGTAATTGGAGATATAACTGATTGCAGACTTCCTTAGCTTCTCAAAATGGCACTGAATGAGCAGTGCTGCCTAATTGTATACAGATGAGAGCTATGCCCTGACCCAGCATTTCCCACAATTGTGGTTTGTCCCTGGCAAACTCTCATCAGCCCAGGGTGACAGTTTGCACTGGATCAGCCCTGACAGAGGGAAGTCCGTGGCGGTAGGACCATGCCTCCTCCATTGTATTTCTGTCACCTGGTCCACCGATGGACCTCATGGCCATTTGCTACCAACTCAGAGGCTGGACTGTGTTTGCTTGAGTATTGGCAAGGACACAATCGCCAGTGGTACTATGGGTTCCCCTAACCAGCAACACATAAGGACTGACCTTCACACCATCCAACTGCTACTTGTCTTACTTGGCACGCAGTGGAGTCACGGCCAGTGGCCACCGAGCCCAGCATCTCTGTGGTCCTAGAGTTTCAGGACAGCCTTGGACAAAGCTCCTGGACTCTGACTCAACCATTCCACGACTGCTCCGCAGGCTCAGAGACGAACCGCTGGATTACCAAAATTATACCCACCGCGCTGTAAATCAGTCAACACCTACAGTTTAAAACAAGGCCTCTGCATTTGTTGACAACTCTGGAGAAAATGAAAGATGATAGAATGCTAGCCAAATAAGGCTTGTTTAGCCTCCTGCAAACAGACGGAAGATCAAGTTAAAAATGCAGAGGAGATCATCAGTTCTTAATTATAATTATTTAACCAGGTGGGCAGTTTCTCCTAATGAACATCTCCATGAAAACAGAATAACTAATGACAGTCTTAAAGAAGCCTTTGTCTTTCCATGTACTAATGATCACATTTATAAATATGCAGCAAGGCCCCCGTGTACACTGCTAATGATAAGTAATTAAGGACAGGCGTGGGAAGCCAGGGAAAGGGGTCATGGTAATGCAAGAGAGGAAATTAAAAATGCAATAAAAATAAGTTGCCTAGAAAAGATTAAATAAACTTGTGGCTTCTCCTCCTTCCAGAAAGAAAGAAGTATGATTTTCCTCATTCGCCAGAACACAGAGTGGGGCCAGTCAAGGGCTTACTGTGTCCCTTCACATCCTTGGCCTCAGATACCGTGCCCGCTCCCACCTCAGCACCAACCCTGCCAAAGACGGAATGAGTCCTCCATAAAGATGGCTGAATATATGACTAAAACGCCCATGACAGATCATCTCTAAACCAAATGACTGTCATCAGAGAACCTCTGACATCACCCCCAATCCGAGGAACCCTGCCACCCAAGCGCTTGGAGCCACTTGAAAGACACCAAGCCTGTCTCTCAGGCGCCATTCAAACTCCCTTCAACATATCATCCCCAAATAGAACAGAAATCTGAGGCACTAAGGGGAAAAACAAAAAAGGAAAACGAACTTCTCAAAGAAAAAAAATCATAAAGTTGTGTTTGGGGACCGAATAGGAACCCCAGCATTCCCTGTAAGCATTAAAGGCACACCAAATGAGTGCGTGGCCTTCTTGGCGGAAGAAAAGAGGCTTATATTTGGATCTCCAAAGCTCTTAAATAAGGGCAGTTTTGATTCTCCTTTAAAGTGACTCCGTAAAGCTCCAAAGCCACTGAGGATTTTTTTTTCCTTACAAACATTTTAGACTCCTTGATCTCAAGTCTCCGGAGACCTCACATTCCCTAACTGTTCTGCGTGGTTAATCCCTTGGTGGGAGAATCATCTTCTGAGGCTTCGTCCTGTCCCGGGTTAACAAGAAGGCAACCTCGATCTGAAGTCAACACAGCTCACAAACATCTCAACTTTGGAGGGGGTGGGAGGCGTGGGGTATTCTCTTTAATCTCTCTCTCTATGTCTTTCTGTTTGTGTCTCTGTCTCTCTGTGCCTCACTCCTCTCTCTCTCTCTCTCTCTCTCTCTCTCTCTCTCTCTCTCTCTCTCTGTCTCTGTCTCTCTCTCTCTCTCTCTCTCTCTCTCTCTCTCTCTCTCTCTCTCTCTCTCTCTCTCTCTCTCTCCCCCACTTAAGCAAGTTCTAAGACAAAACACTCAAGGCTTGGCTGTTTCTGTCTTAAGTCTCCATATGAATGCAAATGAATTGTTCGCTGTTTCATAAAATCTTCAACAAGGCCATACTTCTGCACAGGTCATCTACACATAGCCGACTGCACTCTGGTAAAGGCCATTTGGTACCTGACACTCCAGCAACCAGGAAGGCCAACAAGGCCTGGCTCGCAGGCACCGCCTCCGGGGCAGAGCCTCACTCCTCTCCCTCCGGACCGCACAGTCCGTCGAAGGGCCACTCTGCGAGCTTATCCTGACCCCCAGTGGCCGGCACTATCATCCTCCCGCCCGCGCCGGGTTCCCTTTGGGCCAGCACCGCCCTAAGGCTCCTTAGATCCCAGCTTTAATTGACAATTAAAGCAAACTTCAGTTCTCACAGGCATCAGCGAGTGAAATTTCGCAACTTGCATGTTTCACAATTCAATTCCCTTGAAGCAAAACCGACAGTTTCCCTGAGGTTTCACGCCACACCTCACCATTTGTTGTTTAACTTCCCCCTCAAGTTTCTCTCCCCACCCCACCCCCACACATACTTTTATTTTCCAGTCAGCTGTGGAAACAGTTTAATTATGTTTCTGGGGTCCAGCATCCCCCCTCCCCACTTGCCCGGATGCTGAGTCAGCATGTCAGAGCCCCGTGGGGAGGGCGTTTACTAAGGAATAGTAGATCTTCCAGGGACCACCCCATCCCCAGGGAGCCATTAATGGCTTCCACCCACCCTCTTGCTTAAATCCAGGCCACCCATAGGATGCAGCCAGCAAACCCGCCTGACCCAGGTATGGAAGGGCTGGCCCAGTTTAGCAACCAAATACCGGATGAGTTTGGCTTCCAGATACAGCCACACTCCGGTTTTAATATAAGTATGTCCCAAATACTGGCTGGGATGCATTTGAACCAAAAAAGTATTTGTGGTTTATCTGAAATTCACATTTTTGGGCCCTCTGTTTTATTGGGTAACCCTACTAGCAGACAAAGGAGGGGCTGGCTTTTACCAGTTTTATAGCTCAGATCCATGGATAGATCAGAGGGCCTGGGGCCTCCGAGGATTAGTGAAAACTTTCGTTTTTTTTAAGCAGTAAAGAAACACCACGTTGATTACTGGATGCCCTGGAAGGACTTGGTCTGTCTCCTCTGTCCATTCCTGCAGTGGTGGCCACCCTTCCCTTCCCCACAGCAGTGGTTCCTACCACCTCATCCTCCACCACCACCACCACCACCACCCCCCCACACACACAGCCAACTAACTCTCCAGGCTTCAGCTGGCTCCCCACCTACCATAGAAGTTAAAAGCAAGGTAACTACTTTTAGGGGCAATGGATTGACTGCAGCAGTATCTTCAAACGATTCAAGAGGCATTCGCCGGTGTGCACTGTTTTAAATTACAGTTATTTTCTTAAAAAAAAAAAAAAACAGAAAGAAAGGAAGAAAGAAAGAAAGAGAAGAAAAAAAAAAGGTCTACG
Source organism: Mus pahari (assembly GCF_900095145.1). Taxonomy (NCBI): domain Eukaryota; kingdom Metazoa; phylum Chordata; class Mammalia; order Rodentia; family Muridae; genus Mus; species Mus pahari. The sequence continues at coordinate 131,883,401 of NC_034593.1, forward strand.
GCCTTGGGAACAGTGTACAGATCTGTAAGCCACCTCTGCAAGTTTGTCAGTTAAATCAAATGTTAAATGGAAAATATTTGGCGGGATTTAAAATTAGCCCTGCACACATTACTTACAGATGTTTCCATCCAAGACATGAGACCGAACCACACTAAGTCATAAACCCCACAATGGTGTATTTTTTTTATATCCCAAGTTAATTTTTATTATATAAGTAGCCATATGAAGAAGGTATTGCAGACTGTTTAAATTAACTACGGGAGACTGAAATCAGCAGCGTCCCCTTATGGTATACAGCCCAGCAAATCACAGCTCAGGGCTTTCCACATCTCCTTAATTGCAATGAGGACAGTGAGTTTTGTAACCGTGTGAGTGGCACCGGAAGAATTCACGGGGTGATCCCTGTGCTGAAATTAAGAAGTAATCTCAAATGGGCAGGGTCATCTGGTCAAGACTGATCGTGATACTTCTTTATTGTTTCAGTTGGTACTGAAGCATATGTTTTTTGAGGGGCAAGCAGGGAGGGGGCAACTGAAAAATGTCTTTGATAATTTCACTGACAGCAAATAACCCACACACTGTTATTTAATGAGTTCAGGCAGGATTGGCTGACAATAGGAAATAGAGTAAAGTGTTTTGATTAGAGCAGGATTGTTTTTTTTTCCTAAAGAGGAAAAAATCTCTCAGGGCAATGCAGAAGCCACCTACCTACCCTGTGGCTCTGCAGGTGAAAGGACAGAAGGTACTACAGAGCCCAGAGCTAGCCGAGACGCTGCCTTTGGGCAGCAAATGGTGATAGGAACACCCCACACTCAGATGTCTGGCTCCTCTTTTGCCCAACAAGAAAAAGAAATACTTCTACAACTGCTCATCATGTGGCCTTTGGTTGAGATGAATTACCAATTTACAACCTCTTCTGTTTGGAAGAAGCAAACTGTGCTCTTTTGAGGCAAGAATCGGGAACCTAAAATCGTTCAGGCTTTCTTGTTTATAAGAACAGACGGAGGCCAAAAATCCATTTCCCCCTCTGCTCTGAGCCCTTTCAATAGAGAGTTAGTTTGTCACCATCTGCACTAATAGATGTGGACTGGTGTGTGTGGAAGCACACACACACATAGAGGGAGAGGGGGAGGGAGAGGGTCATAAATGGTTGCAAATTGCTCTCCTGCTGAGATAACTGCAGTGCACAGTGAGCCTCAGTAGTCACACTTTGAGAATGGGCATTTGGCTTCTCCTCACAGGGCTTGGAGGGCAAGGGTATGCTTCCAAACAGCCACTGAGAAAGAGACCAGCTTTGCTTTCTAACTCATCTTGCCTCAAAGCCCCAAGCCTGGGAACGGGAGGAAGCAGATCAGCCCAGGGAGCTAGGTGACAACTGGACCAACTGGGAAGCCCCCGAACTGGGGAGTGTAAGCCCCAAGGTGCAGCAGAAGCCAGGGGCACCAAGGACGGAAGTACCAGACACTAGAGAAGTGGTTGGACAACTGCACCTAAGACTTGGGAACAAGTGGTCACAGGAAAGAGTTGTCATGGGAAGACAAAGATACACATACAGGGACACGCGCATGCACACACACACACACACACACACACACACACTAGGAAGTAATTGGGTCCAGTGGAGAAGGTAGCATAGAAAAAATGAATCTAGCATAGCAATTGCCAAGGATTCAGAGGTAACTGAGTCTATCTGGACTCAGAGGTCTCTTCCCTGAGGAAAAAAGCAACTATATTCTCAGAATGATGTCATATGGGATTGTGGGATCTTGAGAGACCATCCAAGGGAACATGAAGAAGAACAGCCACAGTGAGTGGGGTGGCCAGGACATCAAAAGTATAGTTAGGATAGTTTGAGGCTCATAGGCATTTTCATCAGAAAACAACCTGTCCCAAAACAGGGTCCCCTCAAGGGAGGAGAACAAAGACTCTGGAAAGCCAGAAAGAATGAGAGGCAGAGACTGGGACAGGAACGGTGGCCTGAAGGATCCCGACAAACAGATCAGGCTTGGGAAACTGAGGCCAGCAGGGGGCCTGAAAAGGAATTATGCTTACACAGCACCCATGGGAGAAAAAGACCTTCAGCAATGCCGAAGGCAGACGGTGGGTATCTGGATGCTTAAATAGAGGTGGGGGTCTAGGTGATTAAATAGGTGACCACTCTCGTAGGGTAGGAGAGGTAATCTCTCATTCACACCCTGGGAAACTGCCCACAGTTCAGCTCTTTAAAACAGGAAGCTATGTGAGAATCCTTATCAGCCAGTTTTACCCGTCAGTTGTGCATAGACCCACCAAGCCAGAGACTCTGGGTACTCACGTGGAATCTAGATACGGACGGTGGCTAGATATTGCCAGATAACGGTCACCGACTAAACTGCGCACAGCTTCAGAGTGTTGTTCAAAAGCCTTTGCCATATGCCCTCCATCACCAGGTTGTGAAGGAGACACACACAGCTAAGTAAAGATGTCCATGTCTTAGTCCCAAGCCTTCAGACTGCAAGCCAAGTATTCTTATTACAAAAACCCACCTATACTCATGCCCCTACTACACTCATAAGGGCATGTATTGATGATACGAGGTACCCACTAGATAATCTCCTTGTCTCTAAAGTATCTGGGATGGGTGACTGCCTACCTTCTTCCCTGGTGGCTGCAGCCAACCTGACGTTGCTAAGAAAGAGAGTTCTAGAATCCTCTGGACAGCTGCTCATGGCCACGCTTAGAATTACAGCTCAATTTTCCTTTGGCAAAATCCAAGCTGGGTATAGAGGCACACACCTTTAATCCCAGCACTCAGGAGGCAGAGAAGGGTGATGTCTCTGAGACCAGCCTGGTCTACATGGTGAGTTCCAGAGCAGTCAGGGCTATATAGACAGACTCTGTATTAAACAAAACAAAATAAACAAACGAATAAAACAAACAAAAAAAATCCTTTTAAGACCAAGGTGTCATTAGAGTCTTAAAAGAGTTCCTCAACCAGGGGAGCACCTAGCCCAAAGAAATAAGTAACAGATGTCTCCCCTCCCCTCCCCTCCCCTCTCCCCTCCCCTCCCCTCTCTCCTCCTCCCCTCCTCTCCCCTTTCTCTTTCCCTTCCCTTCCCTCCCTATCTGCCCCTTTCTCTTTCTCTCTCTCCCCCTTCTTTTCCCATTTCTTTTACTTTTTCAATATCCATCCCTGGTGGTACTCAGGATGTCCTCACTGTTAAAAGGAAACAGGGGACTCTTCTCTCTGAATTCTTGGCCCCGGGGTCTAGCATTAAATGTGAGGGGGCTTCTTGTTGAAGAAATAAGGACTTCAGATGAAAGTTAAAGGTCAGTTTATGGAGACGGAGATGGTGGGTCAGTGAAAAAATGCATGCCTATCATGGGTGAGGCCCTGGGTTCAATCTGCAGTGTAAAATAATAATAGCAATAAATTGAAAGGCCGAGATGTTCATAAGAATTCTCCCTGGGGCTAGAGAGATGGCTCAGTGGTTAAGAGCGCTGACTGCACCTGCAGAGGACCCAGGTTCAGTTCCCAGCACAGCGCCCGCGGGGCATTTTCTAGGCATCTGCAACTCTAGTTCCTTGAGATCTGACGCGGTCTTCCGCCCTCCACGGCACTCCAGGCAAGTACGCAGGTCACTTATGTGCCTGCAGGCGAAACAGTCAAACGCATAAAAATGCCTGAAATGTTTTAGAGGAATTCTGATTAAGAAGGTTCGGAGGTTTCTCTCCTGCCCTGGTTTCCCATAACAATAGAGACTTTTCATCTCTTTATCCAAAGCGACCGAGCATAGCGACCGAGCATAACACAGAAGTCCAACATATCCTTGTGTAGAAAAATAACATGAATGGCAGATAGGAAAGGGTCTACTCCCAAGGAACCACTTCTTGTATTCTTGCCTCTTCTGCTTCCCTTCCCCTCAAAAGGCTTCCTCTATTTCGTACAACCCTGCTTCATTTCAGCCAATTCTGACGCCAGAAGTCCCTGTCCAGGCTCACACTACCCGACCCCGTGCAGAGAACACGCCCTTCCGGTTGGCCATGTTGCGCTCTGCTCTTTCTTTGAAGCTCCATTGCTGGCTCTAGGAAGCCTTTGTGATACTCTGTTCTCAAACCTGCAGCTTGCCAAAGTCCTGAACATATGCTCTGGTTAAATATTGGGAAATTCAGCAATCATTTACAAGTCAAGATTGACAAGTCCTAGAGATTGGAAAGGAATCACAGAACTTGGCGGTTTTTAAATATTTCTCCAGCTTAGTAAGCTCCAGCATTGTAAGCTCTGGCTTGTTTGCCCGCAGAGTGAGGGTTCAGGAGGTTCATTCCAAAGTTCTAGAAGTTCACAGTGTGGCTAAGGTCAGACTGACATCCAGTAGAAGAGCCCCTCCCTTACTTTAAATGTGTAGCAGTCTGAAGATAAGGAACAAAATCTTGCTTCTCCAGGCCTTTTATTCTGATGTGTGTGTGTGTGTGTGTGTGTGTGATCATTCGACTGCATGCATGAATATGCACCACATTCATGCCCAGTGTCTAAGATAAAGGCTGTAAGATTCCCCAGAGCTAGAGTTACATGTTGTGCCACCATCTGGCTGCTGGGGACCAAACCCAGATTCTATGTAAGAGCAACAAGTGCTCTTAACCACTGAGCTGTCTCTCCAGCAACTGCCTCAAGGCCCTTTAATGGAGTGGGTACTTTAGTACCAAACTGTCTTACCATCTCTGTATTTACACACCTTTTAAACACTGAAGGTACCTAGTAACTGCTCCTGAGTGAATTTGTGAGTCAGTGAGTGAGTGAGTGAATGAATGAATGAATGAGGTCTTCTGAGTTTGTATGTGGTGGTTTGAATGAGGATGGCCTCCATAGGCTCATATATTTGAATGTTTGGTTTCCAGTTGGTGAAGTGTTTAGGAAAGATTAGGAAGTGTGTCCTTATTAGAGGAGTTATGTCGCTTAGGTGGGTTCTGATGCTACCACCTCCAGTCTCACTCTCTTTCCACCTCCATGCCAGTCTGCCTGCCACCATGCTCCCCATCGTGATGGAAATGGACTCACCCTCTGATACTGTAAGCAGCCTCCAATGAAATGTTTTCTTCTATAAGTAGCCTTGGTTGCAGTATCTCTTCACAGCAAGGGAACAGTAACTGAGACATGCGTCTTCACACCAGATGAGCTCGCTAATTGATTAAAATGGGATGCCCAAACACCCAACAAGGTTAATGCTCCCAGATGTGCTTGCTCGTAGTCCTGGGTCTACTATTAAACAGCGGGCTCACTCAAGAACTATGTCACTTTATGTGCCCATGTTCTCATCTGTGATCTGGGATAAAATAGCATCCACCTACCCCATCGATCAGTTTCCTCTGTGTTTAACCAGATTTAAACAAAATAATTCATAGGGAGAACTGACAACCAATTGCTAGAGAAAAATGCCTAATCAACACCATCGACTGCTGTCCCACGTGTCCATCTAATGTGGCCTCCATTACACATTCCTGTTTAACTTCTTGACTTTCCAGGTTGACTGGTAATCCTATGAGGCTGAGAACTGGGTCTTCTCCATCTTATCTCGAGAGTGATGGTCCATTAGATGGTGAGTGGTCAAGAAACATTCAGATGCACCTATCCAGCTGTGAAGACAAAGTATCAGGTGATCAGAGCATTGCATTGCGCAGAGGGGGACAGGGATTGGTCACTCATTCTGTCACCAAAAGAACGGTCACAACCTTTGACCCCTTTGCTCATCACTTGGGCTTGTAATACAATGTCTTATAAGAGCAATTGACATGTAAGTCGGGTGGAGTGGCGCAAACTTTAAACCCAGCACTTGGAAGGCAGAGGCAGGCAGATCTCTGGGGGTTCAAGCTCAGCCTGAGTTCCAGGACAGAGAAAGCTACATAGTGAGACCCTGTATTGAAAGCACAAAAACAATATCAAAATAAGGAAGGAAGGAAGGAAGGAAGGAAGGAAGGAAGGAAGGAAGGAAGGACAAATGACCTAGGAGCTCATTTACAAAATGATGACACCAAACCCAACCTAGCTGCCCAGCTTTGAGTTCTGTTCCACCACACACCGGAGCACCATCTCGTGCTACTTAACACCAGAGCCTCTGTTTCCACCTGTGAAGTAGAATAATTATAGCAGCTACCTTAGAAAGGTCTTGTCAAGAAGTCCTGGGTATTAGCCAAAGGTCGGCCAATGAGATAGCTCAGTGAGTAATGATGCTTGCCACTTAGCACTTAGCCCAGTGACTTTTACTGGATCCCGGGACCAACATGATAAAAGGAGAGGATCAACTTCTATCCTACACACACTCTGGGGAATGCAAGTGCTCCCCCCCCCCAACACAGAGAGAGACAGAGATAGACAGAGAGACAGAGAGAGATAGACAGAGAGACAGAGAGAGATAGACAGACAGAGAGAGATAGACAGACAGACAGAGAGAGAGAGAGAGGGACAGAGAGAGAGAGAGAGAGAGAGAAGAAGAAGAAGAAGAAGAAGAAGAAGAAGAAGAAGAAGAAGAAGAAGAAGAAGAAGAAGAAGAAGAAGAAGAAGAAGAAGAAGAAGAAGTTGGGAAGGGTATGTAGGATGAACCCAGGAGTTAGAAGGAGTGGGGAATGAAATTTGTAAAAATACATTGTATGCAGCTATAAAATTCTCAATGCATAGATAGAATTAATAATAAAAAAAAAAGACCCCCTATGCTGGGCACAGCGGTGCTGCATGTGTGACACATGCTTTCAATCCCAGCACTCAGGAGGCAGAAGCAGGAGATCTCTGTGAGAACCAGGCCAGCCTGGGCTACGTAGAAGACCCTGGCTCAGAGAGAGACAGAGAGTCCTGCCATCACAATTACTTGTAAGAACACGAAAGACAAGACTGAAACCACAGGTGACACAGTGGTCATAGGAAAGCATTTGTCACTAATACAGAGAAGCAATTGGTAGCTCAAAGGCAGTGATCCAAATGACTACAATGTAGTTTCTCAACATCTCCTTGTCTCCCTGTGGCAACCATTCTCTATTTCAAGGTCAGGTCCTGGCCTGGATACCAGCATTTCATCCCTGGACCAGGGCGCAGCCAGGCCCCGCGGCTGTCAAAGAATTCAGCACACCAGACCTCTTCCAAGCTTATACCCAGTGTGCCTACATAGACGCATCAGGAAGCAGGAGAAACAACCCCACCACTGAGTAGCGAAGGCAGTTCCCGGTAGCTACGGGCTTCTTCCTTCAGGAAAAAGGTGGCTGAAGTCTCATAGCCATGGAACTGAAGCAAAGAGGGGGCTGAGCTCTGTACCTCCTGTTCTAGACTCTATTTCACCACAACGGCTTTTCCAGCTACAACCCAAAGCAGTATGGTGACTTGAAGCCACTTCAGTTAGCCACAGATTGATTTAAAAACTATTCATTAGCCTTCTCACTGCTATCTACCCACCTCAAGATTAAATGTTGTCACTACCTTACCATTCCTTTTCAAGGGGCCAAGATCAAAATCGCTCCCTGGATGGCACTTAGCTTACCCGTTATAAGTGTGCTCCATGGTTTGCTATGGGGACTCTTTATCCTAGTAATTGCTTAAGCTCCCTGTCCTGTTGGTTAAATGCATCCATCTCTAGATCGCAAGCTCTATTCTACACTCAGGAAAACAAACAAACAAACAAAAAAAACCCAACAAGTCCACCATGGCTCTGCTGCAGCCAGTGTCTGTCATACATCAAGATCCATTGAGGTTTAACAAGTTTCCATGCACACCAATCAAAATGGGTCCCTGAAAAATAAATAAATAAGTAAAAAGGTCACAAATAGGTCAAATTTGCTTGTAATGCAAGGCTCTTCATTCAGCCAAGCTGTCGCATTGTGACTGAGGCATGAATACAAGTGCCTAAGTACCAACGAAAGTCAGAGAACCTGGTATCAGGAAGGGACCAGAAGGGACACAGACTGTGACAGGCCAGTGTATTGTTCCTAGAGAGAGCAGAACCCCTCAGCTCTAAGCCACTCATTGTCTGACCCACGGTAGGCACATCCTATCCAGGTTACATAACAATTGTTTAAAGGTTTTAGAAATTCATGTGAGTGTGGGCACACGCATGCAGAGCCCAGAAGAGAATGTCAGACACCCCCCCCCCCCGGAGGTGGAGTTATAGGCCGTTATGCAGATGGTGCTGGGGATTCAGGGCGGGTCCTCTGCAAGAGGAGCAAGTGCTCATAACCACGGGGCCATTTCTCCAGCCCCACAAAATACAATTTAAATCTTTGCTTTTCGAAAGCAATGGCATCTCTCTTTCAATGATGAAGTGATAATATAAAAACTGAATTCAAGATGTCTCATGGCCTCCCTACCCTGGGGAGAGATGCAAGCAAAGGGTGCCGGAATGGGCTGGGCTTGTGGCGTAGCTCCCATGGAACACAAGATAGGCACAAACCTCTCAAAGCGGTCAGAAGTCCAAGGTAAACTGCTTCACAAACACTCTGCCAATAATAAAATGTTTTGAAAAGCACTTAAGCTTAATGGGTTGAGGTGTTAACTCAGTGGAAGCTCTGTTACTATGGAGAAGGACTTTTCAACAACACAAGGATGCAACAGGCCAGAAAAGAAAACGCCATTAGGAAGAGTCACACCGCTCAGAGCAAGCATACAACAAAGCCTGGTCAGGCCCAAAAGAATATTAAAGGGACCAGGGAGGGACTGCCAAGTGAGAACCAAGATGGCCTTTGCATTCCAAGATGCCTTGTGAGTTTCAGGGGGCTTCCTGATTCCCCGTCCTGTGAGCAAACCCTCCAGCTCGCATGCGGAGCTATCAGATCAGACATGCCAGTGGCCAGGTCCAGACCTCCTAGAGTGTACGGACCTGTGTGTGTGTGATCCCCTGCTGGCTTGTGGGTCTTCACAACATACTCTGCCAACTGACTCACTGACACATGGCAGAATGTAGAGATGTCTTCAGGACCAGGAAACAACCTGTGAAAAAAGAGGACTTGGTTTTCCCTCATCTAAGTGGGTGGCCTCCAGTGATGTCATTCTGTCATTTCCTATGAGATGAAGTCTTTGAAAGGATTCCTGTCTCCCAACTGTCATCAATACTGTCATACTCTGAATGTCCATGTTCTACCACCAGAGTCATTTGTCAGTCTTCCTTGGGGCAGTGCACCTGGGAACAAACTGGTTCATGCTAACGCCATTAACACACGCACTCCCAATGGTCTTCTATGGTGTGAAACACTGGGAGGGGCCAAGATGTCATCCAGGTAAATGTCTTTGGCCCATATTTTTCAGTCCTCTGAACCACTGCTGTTGGCTCAGCAATAATTTAATACTTTGAAATCCATCCTTCATCAGAAGCATCGTGGCTCCTGCCCCAAGACTTGCAATGTTTCTTAAAACAGATTTCATGTTCTGTGTTTTGCCTTGTTTTGTTTTGTTTTGTTTTTAATGAAAGAACTAAACAGACCTTTGTCTTCCTAGGTAGAGATGAAGGTTCTAGGGTTTGATTTTTCTAATTACATGCATTCATGTAGGACATTGGCTTAGTTTCTTTTTCTGTTGCTGTGATAAAATACCCTGACAAATGCAAAGGAAAGATGGCCTTGTTTTGTTTCATAGCCCCATGTCCCAGTTCACTGTGGCATGGAAGCCACAGCAGCAAGGGAATTGTTTTCATTGCATCCACAGACAAGGAGTAGAGAGACACAATGCTAGCACTCAGCTCACTTACTCCATTTTGTACAGTCTAAGATCCTTGGCCTAGGGAATGGTGCCACCCACAGTGGCCAAGTCTTCCCATCTCCATTAAAGCGATGAAGGATACCTGTCTCTCAGGCAATTGTAGGTTATGTCAAATTGACAATAACATGACATCATAGTTTATTTCTCTCCCTACAGTCAGGAGTGCCTTGTTGATAAAACTCTAATTCACTAAAGGGAGATGAGAGGAGGTGGAAAGACAGCTCAGTCTGTAAGTGCTTGCTACAAAACATCATCATCATCTGAATCTGATCCCTGGGACCCAGGTGAAAATCCACAAAGGTGGGTGTCTAAGTTAGGGTTTGCATTGCTGTGAAGAGACACCATAACCAAGGTAACTCTTATAAAGGAGAACATTTCATTGGGGCTGGCTTATGGGTTCAGAGGTTCAGTCCATTATCTTCATGGCTGGGAGCATGGCAGCATCCAGGGAGGTACAGTGCTAGAGAAGGAGCTGAAGTTCTACATTTTGTTCAGAAGGCAAACAGGAGAAGACTGTCTCATGGGTAGCTAGGAGGAGGATCTCAAAGCCCACCCTCATAGTGACACATTTCCTCCAACAAGGCCACACCTCCTAATAGTGTCAACTCCCCCGGCCAAGTCTATTCAAACCCCCACAGCAGGCATTTGTAATATCAGTAGTAGGAAAACTGAGACAAGAGGATATTGCAGTCTTACTGACCAGCCATCTTTGCCTAATAAGTAAACTCCAAAAAGAGACCCTGCCTCAAAACACAGGTGATGCCAGGCTTGACAGCGCATTGCCTTTAACGCCAGCATCTGGAGACAGAACAGGTCGATTTCTGTTTTACATAATGAGTTCCAGACCAGTGAGGGCTACTTTGTGAGACCCTGTCTCAAAGAAACAAAAACAAACAAACAAACAAACAAACATGATATAGGTTGTTAGGTCAGTTAACCTCTGACATTCACACAGAGAAAACTAGCACGATAGACAGAATGTAAAAAAGGTAAATAATGTCTGCCACCAACCCTTGACCCTAAAGGAACTTCTGATTTAACTTCGTACCTGGCCCCTACCCTGCACTCCATAAGAAAGCAGAATACATCTGACCCCTTTACTAGTATGTCTCCAGCATCCACACAGGTGCGTGTGTTAAATGAAAGGGGTCATGGCAGGGTGATATCAAATGCCTTAGGTTGAGTTCCAAGTCTGCTGCCTATAGGAAGAATTTGGGGAGAAGACCTTGGCCTCTCTGAGCTATTTACTTACCTTAAAGTGTGGCACCAACAATATAAATAACCAACTCTGCAGGTTACATGACAGAATAGGTGCCGGCATTCATGAGAAAGTATTGCATAGACCGAGGGTGTATTCCTCCATGCCTACTTCAGTCTTTATTATTATTATTATTATTATTATTATTATTATTATTATTAATTTTCTTTATTTACATTTCAAATGTTATCACCTTTCCTAGTTTCCCCTCCAAAAACCTCCTATGCCCTCCCATCTCCCCCTGCTCACCAACCTACCCACTCCCACTTCCTGGCCCTGGCATGCCCCTATACTGGGGCATAGAACCTTCACAGGACCAAGGGCCTCTCCTCCCACTGATGACAGACTAGGCCATCCTCTGCTACATATGCAGCTAGAGCCATGAGTCCCACTATGTGTTTTCTTTGGTTGGTGGTTTAGTCCCTGGGAGCTCTGGAGGTACTGGTTAGTTCATATTGTTGCCTACCTCATTCTTAAACCTCTAAATGACCCTCTTCCTAGCTTTTGAGTAAGAACCCCTGTTTTCACTTGGCTCTGGTCCCCAATAACCAGCTATGGATGCTATGCTGGTTAAGATCAGGCCATGACCCTATGGGACTCCTTAGCATTACCCTACCACTGTACTCCCCTTTCTCCTCCCTGGTCATCCTTACCTTCTTCCTGGCCATCTTGAAGCATAAGCAGCTCCTTAAGATACCTATCTCTCTATGCCCCTGGTCCCCTATACTCTTTCCTCTACTAGCCTTTCTGTTCCCCACTTTTGTTGGGCATTAACTCGAGCTTCACTTTCTTCCATGGCCCTTATCACTCTCCTTATCCGGCCTCCCCCTCAGACCCACGCACTGTGAGCACTTGTGAACGTCTGTTCCTAGTGCCAGGCAGAGCTTTTTCATGGGGGCCAGATTCCATTCTTGGCTGAGTGTGACCCATGCCCATCCCTGCCCAGTTAGTCCAGTGCTCTGAATCAGATGAGGTGTTCGTGGTCTTCCGGCAGAGGAGAGTTTACACCCACTGAGTTGCCCAAGTCAAGATTGTTAAACCTACTGTGTGGATCACTTGCTTCTGGATTTGATTCATGGGGTTGCTTATTACTAACACTGCTGAAACCACGGGGAAACAGCAAACAACTAACAGAAACCCCAGACTTGTTTCCTTAGGAGAATAAACTTGGTTTCCCCTTCAACAGATTCGTGAAGTGTTAGCAATATAATACCAGGGCCGGGGCCTTCCCTTTACCGTTCCTGTTGGAGGCCAATATCTCAGTCAGAGATGTACGACCACAGTCACAGCATCTAAATACAAGGCATTTGATCACCCAGCTCAGACTCTTCATCTTGCAACCAGACCCCACCATCGGCCCTTGCTCTGCCCCCTGCCCCATACAGCCTCCTGAAACTTGGAATCTCCTTTCCAGGCTATTGATTCACCCCCTTGCCCATTTCTCTTGAAGTCATAAGGTCACCCTTGCTCCTGGATTTCTTTTCCTCAGGGTCTCTAGCTTACGATGCTATTTCATCAATTGCCTAGTAGTTTGATGTCCATGTCACCAGACTGGCCACAGTCCTGGTGTTTTCTATGGTGGCCTCTCACACCCATCTCCATCCCAAAATGTCAATTCAAAAATTGGCAAGAATGATAGCAGCCATGGTGGTGGGGAGGTGGAGAAAGATCACTGGCGATCACTGGCCTAGCCTACTTGCAAATCCCAAGCCTGGCTATTGATTCAAATATTTTGAGACCTTGTCTCAAAATAAAAAACCAAAAACCCAATGTATATCCTAAAGAAAGATACCTAAGAGCACATGTGCGTGCAAACACACACACACACACACACAAACACACACACACGCATGCACGCACATCCATACTACTTCTGAGCCATCACTGATAAGATAGTACAATTTACTTCTTAGCTACAGTTCAGTAACTTGTGGAGAAGCCAGTGATGAAGAAATGACCCTGGCTGACATGCCCTATTGACAGAGCAGCCACACAAACCATGCTCAGTCACTCTCCAAATCGCTGGTTTGCTTTAGAAGGTAGAGTAAGCTCTGCCAGCCATCCCACTTGTAAACAGCCCTCTCCTTACACCACTCCCATTCACAGATTACTTAATAAGCTAGTAGGTTTCTCTTCCGGGCACAGCGAAATCAGCAAATCAGAAGCCTTCCAAATAAACTGGAAGTGGGTGGTTTTATTGTCTGCGTTCCCAGTCACCTTGCCAACAGCCCTCAGGATTCAGAAATGTCATTACAGATTCTGTTCAAGAAACGCAGGACCCCTAAACGTGGCCGAGGTCACCCCACACTGCCTCCATCCTTGAAGCACACTCGGAACTTGAGGAAATGTGGCCAGGGGAGAGATACTATTTTGTCTGATCCCGCACAGCCTGTTCAACTTTTGCATAGCAATTCGGCAAACACAGTTTTAAGCATTCAATTCTACTTCTACGGCTCCTTAAAATTCCCTGCAATATAATTGTGCTGATGGGAAATGCAGAAAGATAATTGCTTTTAGAGGAAAGTTTCTCCTTTGTTCCATGTTCATCTGGCTTCCAGAAATGGAACGAGAGCCCTTGAACGGCAGAAATACGCATCCATGTGTCTCTAGTTATCATTTATTTACAAAGATAGACCTTGACAAATGTAATTTGTTCAATAAAATTAAAAGGACGCACGATAATTCACTTAGACAAAGAGACTTGAAAGGAGACGTCATCGGCGGCCTCGCCGTCCATCATCCCGAGCGATCAGCTGACTTTGAAGAAGTGGCAGGTGCTTGCCTTTTGGAATGCAGCATTGAAACAGTATTTAGAAGAGGGAAAGAAAGAAAGAGAGCTAGGAATTGGAGCAATTCTTTATTCAGGCAATAATTATACAAATTAGATCTATGAAAGCCAGAAGATGACTGTGCCTTGAACCCTGTCTGTATGCATAGAACAATGGGGAAATTAATAATTAAATCTATTACATATGCTCATAATTCAATACAAAAGATACCTCAGTAGTTCAAACACTCCTGTATTTTCATTTGAATAAGGCTTTCACACATTCTCCTCATTATATATGTATTATATTTTAAATTTAACAGCTTATTTTGTTGCCTTTATGTTTGAATTAATAAGGGCACACTTTAATGTACTAATGGGGAATTGCATTAGCTGGCTTCGCAGACATAACTTTGAAAAATCTCTGGTTTCCCAAGGGTGAAATCAATTTGGCCTGTAACGTGTTGTCTCACAGACACATCTGGAATCTTGGAAGAACAGCTCCCCTCTGTGAGCTTCTGATTTGGGCTTCAGTATTTGAAAGAAGATCCCCAGAGTAGAAACCTTTGCTGAATTAAACAGACCCACCAAGATCATCTGTGGCATTTGGCAGCCTTTTAGACAGCTAACAGGATTCGCATGCTTGGCCCCTGTTATTTTTCCAGGAAGCAAAAATAATTTTCCTATGAAAAAGTAAGGTTTGTTTTTTAATCCAATAATTCATATTCATACCCCACCCCACTTGTCTGTACTTCTGTCTCTCTTCATGAGATATTTTCTACTCTTCTCACCTGTGGAGCATGAAGAAGATAAGGAAATCAGAGGGGACAGAGACAGACAGACTGCCTATGGTGGGTAATGGTGGATGGAAGAGTCCCCATAACTACAGAGATGTCCATGAACCCCTGCCAAAATTACCGATCCAGAACAGGAGGAATCAAGGTTGTACTGAAGCCCTAGGGAGCAAAATAGCTCACAAAGTGGGCCCCAGTCTCCTAGATAACAGTGTGAGGGGCTCTTCTGGAAGATGGGAACCTGAGGTTACAATCAACCCTCCATCTAAACCCCACCACCACCATCACACACACCTCAGGAACCAGAAAAGAGAAAAAGAAGTCAACAGCTACACAAGCGAAGGGGAGGGAACCGAACTCCCGCTTCAGTCTTGGTGCGAAGGGGCTGCCAACATACCCAGGGTGGGCCGGGGCGCACGTGGGCCCGCTTGCCTCTTCTACCACCGCAGTATGACAAGGAGGTTTGTGCCTTCGGAGGAGAGCCAAATCCAATGTCGCTAATTGCATTGCAGATTTCTAGCGTCATTAGCAATTCTTAAAATTGCATTTACGCAGCTCAAGTTCCCTACTCCCAGCCTGATCGGCGGAGGGGGCAGGTCTCTGAAGGGGCTCTGGGTTACTGAGAAATTCAATTGGACACGTCGGGTTTCAGGTGTGCAGGTGGAGGCTGGCCGCGGGGATTCACAGCCCGGGAAAAATGCTTGTTTGTCTTATTTTAAATGCTGATTGCCGGGAGAATAAACAAAACCCGCAGCTAAATGGGCCTTAAAGGAACGTTGGGAATTTTGGAAGGAAAAAAAAGCCTCACTGAGTAACAGTTGGAACTGGCCCTGTGGGTCTGCGGTGACAAGCACCATCCAAGCACCCGGAGCCATGAGGCAACTTGCATTGGAAATAGTTGGTGCAGAAACAACCACACTCCTTTTGTTTGTATTTAAGATGAATGAAGAAAATCCAGCTGATTTGGTCTTTTCGCTCTGTTTGTTTGTTTCCTTAAAGAGAACATATTCGCTCATTAGGAAGGCTAGACAACCAGCCCCGGAAACAGAAGCCTGAAGTTGGGGAGTCTCTCCGCAGCTATGACAAGGACACTTGTCCCCGAACTACTCAACCCACACAGCTCAATACAAAAGGGACATTCTGGGTGCACAGCAGAGGTCAGAATCAGCTTGTGCCAAGGGGGCATTTGACCGTGGGGCATTTTTGTGCCTTTGGGACTTCCACTGTGAAGTCATGGAGAAGCCAACAGCGCCATCCCTTTCTGGCGGGTCCTCTGCTCTGAATCTAGCCCCAGAAAAGGGGGCTCACTTCTTCATATTTCTTCTAGCAATTCAGTCCAGGTAATTAAGTTGCTAAGCACACATACACACACACATACACACACACACACACACACACACACACACACAACATGCGCATACTTATAAATATGTATTTTATCTGAATCGCTATGTATAAACACTTACGTTGAAGGAGTCTATAGCTTCTAATTGGACTACTGTCTCAAAATAATCAAGCTGGTTTTAATAACGCTGCTTAAAGCTGGCTAGCAAGCAAAGAGGCATCCTCAAGCAAGGTATTACTAATCCGTGGCTTTCACACTTACGGGTGGCTTGCTACCTCGGTCTCATTCATAGCATTAATAAATGTCCCAAGGACCAGAGGATAGGGAACCCAAATGAGCTGTGAGAACCATCTCTGCCCACCTGAGGCAGGTAGCTCTCAGAGCTACCGAGTGTTCACAGTTCCAAGTTGAAGAAGGTTTGCCTGTCTTGGAAATGATCCCGGTGGAAATTCAATCGAGTCCACTGGCTTCATCCATGGACCAGCAAGGATGCTCCCTGTAGCATTTGAAGGTGACGCCTCTTTTGGCAGCTCTGAAGATCAAACCCTGCACCTGCTAAGCTAACAGTGTAGCACTGAGCTCCATTCCAGTCCTACTATTTCAAGTCTTGAATCAAAAGCAGGCATTCCCTAATAGCACATGGATAATGCTGCAGAGGAAACCAGAAATTTAAATAGACTCTTTCTTCTGTTTCAGCAGTAGAGGCTTTGATAGGTGAAGGAATATGTGGGTTTGGGCTGAAGGATGGTTGACCAGGTCTCCCACCGTTGTACTGATTCCCACACAAGGCAATGGTAGGAATGTATTGCCACAGGCAGAGTCACCCTAGTGGTATTACAGTGCAATCATTTCAGAAGGCAAGGATCTGGAGAAAATCCCATCTCGGGAATAAGGAAGCCAGTGTGTGCTCACATGTTTTATCTCCTATGCATGACCACATCCTTTCCGAGAGTCCCGGGATGCCCTCTCTTCCACCCTGGGGGCGAATAGAAAACATGGTATATAAAATGTGCCTTTCGATTTTTCTGCAGTTTGGTAAAAGTCTGGGCCAAGGGACTTGGTAGCAACCGGTACTGTTTACTGAGTCCTTTTGATTTGCCACTAGGGTACTTTAGTATAGAGCGAACTTCCTGTGAGTTGGGTAGTAGTAGCAGGGGACCGAGGCTGGAGACATTAAGCACGTGATTGGCCGTCTTTTGGCCACATGGCACCCCTGGTCTTGTAACCCTTCCTTCCTTTTCTCTTTCTCTTCTGCCTACTCAACCCTTCCTGTTCTGGCTATCACGCCTTTGATCTCGCAGTCAAAGTGCATGTTGGAATTCTATCACTGGGCCTGTGGTCCCAGCCAACAGCAACACCCAGCCCTGCTCTAGCACCGATGCCAGGATAGCCAGGGCTACACAGAGAAACCCTAAAAAAAAAAAAAAAAAAAAAAAAAACTGTTCTGAAGTCTAGTTTCTACCATTTCGACATCCTGACAAGTGCACCCTTGTGTGCTTTCAGCTTAAAGGAGGCAGGAATGGACCAGCCACCCTAGAATTCGTGCCATGTTCTCCAGAGTACAAAGGACAAGGCAGCATGGGTGGGCTGGGAGACATCTCCACTCCAAGGTGTTCTCCATCAGCTCTCTGCAGGGAGGTATCCTGAAGGAACACAATGGTGACCTATAGGCTCAACGGAGTCAGGGCTCCAACGGTGGAGGATAGAGGACCGGCGGTGAAGAGCAGGAGCTCTGTAGTAGCGGGCAGGGATCGATTGAGTCTGTGGGCCCAGGAGTCTAAATAGATGCCCGAGTAGGACAAAGGATATGGTGATGCAGACAAGAAAGCCAGAGGCCAGCAGGTGACCTGAAGAAACCACCTTGTGATTTGAGATGTATCAGGGAATTCCCCAGTTCCCAGGAAAGAGAACCGAAGTGAACAGAAAGTTGAGAAAGCCTGACTCCAAGGGATGGGTGGGACACACAGTGACAACTGGGCTGCTGTTACCCCTAACCGCCTCATAGTCCCAGGCAGGCAGTGTGCAGGAGCCGCGGGGGGTTTCGACAGCCTCCTGCTCAACACGAAAACCCTCTAGCTGATGCCAATCAAAGCAAATGAGTAACTAATAATGGGGCAGGGAGCGACTTAGGGGAGAGGAGGGGTAACAGAGGACAAAAGAGCTTAGCCCATTGGTGTTTCAAATGCTGGGTTGTAGCCAAAGGGCAAATTCCCCCTCGCCCCGCAGTGCAACACACGAAGGTCCTAAGACAGGAGCCATCGGATGGAGGAATCTGGTAGAGGCAGCTGGTGGAAAGCCAAAGGATTTTCCAGGGCCACGCGCATCCTAGCCAGTGGAAAACGTGTCTCAAATGTTCCTGTGGCGCCACCTAGTGTCCAAGGCTCAGAGGATGCCCAGGCAAAGGTTTCAAACTTAGGCCAGATCGAGGACCTCAGAGACAGAACTTTAATGTCATGAGGCAGGTTGGGGTAGGAATGGGGTGTTTCCTGGCTGTGGACAGACCAATGACACCCCTCAGCTGGGCAAACGCCCATGTAAAACCTCTTCTGCTGCCACTAAATCTAAGTAGCACATTTACCAGAAGGTACAGGGAAAATGACGCTCCCTTTCTGAGACCATGAGGTGATGTCTGGTTTTTCAATACAATGGCAAGCCGGTTATTAATTCATACAGACAAAAAAATATATATATATAGATGCTGTCATCGTATAAACACAAGTCCCTGAGCAGAACGGGGCCTCGGGCCATCTGGAGGTGCAGCATATGAGGTGTGCTGGACTTAGGGAGAAAGGACAAGCTCGCTTTGTTTGGAAAATGGGAGATGAGAGAAGACCCTGAAGTGGAAAGAATGAAACCTGGGAGCCAGGATGTGCTTCCCAAGTTCTGGCGTTGGCCCTGCTCGGTTATCTGTGTGACCTTGACCGAGGGAAATGGTGTTCCTCTCTCTCAACAATGCTGCGAGGTTCAGATTGTGGGTTTCCAGAACAGACGAGGAAATAGTGGCTCCAGGAGTTTATCCAAGGTCAGGCCCAGGTCGGTGGCCACACCAAACTTCCAACCCACATCTGCCCAAAGTTCACAAACATGTTCCTCTGACAAGTCCCAGGCCCTCTGGGCTGTGATTCTGTCTATACCAGGAAGGGGTCCCTTCCAGAAATAGCAAACTGTGATTATAGGGTTTCATCGGTCCCTTAAAACTCAGTTTTAGTGCACACAAACCCCACAGTGATAACAAAGGAGCCTTTTAAAAGGATTTATCCACCTATAAAAGCAACTGGGTTTTATTTCCCACTATGGGCAAAGAACACCAAAACCAATGTGTTAGGACATCAAATCCCCTTTAAAATTTAGGGCAGGGAAAAAGGAGACTCAGAGCCAATTCGGGGGTAATAGCATGGTGTCCCCAGCAGTGGGACTGGGTCCTCAGCAGAGTCCAGCTGCAGGCATTGCTTATCGGGAGCCAGTGGCCTCCCAGGCTAATTGCATTCTGACAATTGTTTAGCCTTGATAAACACTGCAGTTTATCTGGCTACCGGTTCAGATCTGGACAGAAGCAGATGGAGCTCGCTTGCAATAACCTCAGAGATAAAGCTTTCCTATCTCAGGCAGTTGATCTCTTCCTTCAAGGGTCATATTGTCCAGCAACAGACGCCTCGGAAAGAAGGAAGTGGGGGCAAGCCACGTGTGCACAGTGGGCCTTGCTTGTCTATAACTACTCTCCCTGCTAACCCTACAGCTAACCTGCCCAAGACATCAGACGAGTCAGTAAATAAACGGAGGAAATGCGAAACTGGACCCCAAAGCCAAGGTTCCCTAACATAGCCTGCTTTAAAATGAATCCTTCCTCAACTTGCTTTGGCAAAGGAAGAGAAAGTTAAAATTTACCAGCCAAGACAGGAAATGAACTATAGCTCAGAAGCTCCCGGCACTGCTAGGCCTCAAACTCACCATGTGACCAAATACAAGTTAAAACTTTCTGGACTGACTTCCCTCAGCACCACAGTGGACTGAGCTAAATAATGTCTAAGACCTTCTGGACCTGCTGCCTAGCCCTCAGTCAAATGAGCTGGGTCCTTATCTGTCTCACATGTAAGGTGACAACCAAAAGTTACTACAGTCTACCTACTCCAAAACCCACTATTTTTAAAACCCTCCAGGAGAACTTGGGAGGCCCAGTAGCTCGGCTACGGAAAGAACTGTCAAAGCGCAAGAGTAGGGAGAGCAGATTCTCCCATCAGGCTCTTCTACCTCAAGAAGTTCCAACTAGGAATCTCTGCGGCAATCTTCACTTTGGGGATGAGGGGAAGGAAAGGGAGGACTTTCCTGGACAGAGTCCTCCAGGGTTGAGGTCATCCCTTTATCGGGGGCGGGTGGGTGCTCATCACTCCTCTAAGCTCCAAGCTGGTTCTGGCTGACAGTGGGTATTAATTAGGTCTGGCAAACAGAGTGGGTGCCGGTGCTGACAGATTTACACAGTGTATGTAATCAGTTACAAAACTAGATGCCAGCCAAGGCTAGCCCCCCAACCCCACCCTGTAGGGCTGCTCTACTCCTATTTGCCACTCTAGCCAGCCTCTGGCAACACTGTTGCCCGGTTCTGAGCCCCACCCCTGCGGGAGCTCTGATCCTCACCCCTATGCCGGGGCCTGTTTTCTGCCTTGCTTTTGGGCTGTGATTCACGGCAGATGGTAGAAAGGAAACGACCCTCTTCATCCTTCTACCACCGCTCTTATCTTTACAGGGTTCTTACAACTCATGTATGTGATGTCACACACGGATGCGCTGTTGCCAATCTGCCACAAGCACCGCCTTCAATACAGGAAAGTTCCAAACAAACGCCAGTGTCCGTGAGGACTCCGTGGGTACAACTAGGGACTGGCTAAGAATAATGGGGGATGGGGAAGGGGATATTCACTTCCTGGGGCAGGTGGAAAGTTCTTTACCCTCTTGTCTGCTGATGTCCTGGACGTCAGCTTCGTGCTAGGCCCAGCCCCATGAGAAGCCAGCTCAGAAATGCAGAGTCCTGAAGGGGCTGTCCACTGCCAAAGCCTTAAATGGCTATCCTTCACTTCCCTAAAAAAATAAATCAAAAACGGGGTTGTATGTAGCCCAGGCTGGCCCCAAATACACTATATAAACAAGGCTGATTCTTTTTTTTTTTTTAAGATTTATTTTATTATTTTTTTCCTAAGTACACACTGTTGCTGTCTTCAGACAAACCAGAAGAGGGCATCAGATCTCATTACGGGTGGTTGTGAGCCACCATGTGCTTGCTGGGATTTGAACTCATGACCTTCAGAAGAGCAGTCAGTGCTCTTAACCGCTGAGCTATCTCTCCAGCCCTACAAGGCTGATTTTGAACTTCTGATTTTTCTGCCTCTGCCTCCCAGGTACTAGGATTAGGTCATGAGCCACCATACCCATTTTTGGAGTTCAGTTTTGAATACCATAAAAGACACACAGCAGGAAAACAGGCTTTCCTGAGGAAGCCATGGAGACGAGGTCTGTGGTTGGTTCCTTGGACTTTGAAGGATACTCAAGGAACCAACCATAGACCTCGTCTCCATGGCTTCCTCAGGAAAGCCTGTTTTCCTGCTGCCCATCCCAGGGTATGGGTACCATGGAGATAGGTCTAAGACAGTACTTGCTACCACTGTGTGGTAATACTAGACTTAATGGCTTCCCTTAGTTACTGACAGCTCTTTGATTGTGTCTGTCTGTCTGTCTCCCCCTTCTCTCTGTGAGTGTGTGTGTGTGTGATAAGTGTTGATCAGAGGAAAACTTTTAGGAGTAGGTTCTCTCCTTCTATCATGGAATACAGGGCACGGCCTCACTTCAGCAGGCTTGACCAGCAAGGGCCTTTACACGTCAAACCACCTCATCAGCCTTCCAGAGCTTTTCAGTGGCCAGCATCTCTTGCCCCTCAGTGTTCAAACAAAAAAGACTCCCTTATTGGGAGAATTCGGACCCATTTCCCTACGTATCCCTATATGTTCTGTTGACCCTCAAGCAAGGCCTGAAGGGTTCTTTCTTCAAGAAGGGAATGACAAAGGGTGTGGGAGCTGTATCTCCGTGTCTGTGCATGCACTTGCCTCCTAGCAACTGATGAAGCCATATTGGATGGCCCTATGGAATCAATCACTTGACTGGAGAGCTGTACCTGAACCCACTTGGCCTGCAGCTCACCTTCCAAGACACCAAACTGATTTTCTTTTCTCCTGCTTTCTCTCCCCTGCCTATTCACAGCTTCACTCAAATTGAAAAGTTCAAGTGTCTCTACAGGGCTAACACTCGGTGGAACCCACGCACAACCCCAACCGGAGTGTCTGAAGGCCCAGTACTCCATAGAGTGAAGTCACACAGGCCAGGAAGAGAGCAGCTGCGGCTGAGGAGGTCCTGTTTCTTCCAGGCCTCTTTCCAGCTCTGTTCTGGCTGGGCACGTGGGCTCATTTACATGGCTGGTTTGGAGCCTCTTGGCGGATGAAAGTGCTGGAGTAGCTTCTATGTGTTGCTCATCATTAAACCTCCCTTCAGGCTTTCTCACCGCCTTTGGTTTGTGTCTCAATCTGGAGCAAATTTAAGCAAAGGTTTGGGCCTCTACATTTCCTTGGTTTAATTAATAATTCATAATAAAAATTTAATCAAGGCGTAAGCTTTTGTGAAAGGTTATAAAACACTCTTATTTGCCCTGGAGATCAGAATGACCACTTTTAAAATCTGTGAAATGATGGTCCCCCCTCCCCAAATGAGGAAATTTTACTCTCGACTGTAAATCTCAGCTGTTTGCCATATGTAACCACAGAGAATCTGTTTATTGACTTAGTATATTAGAAGTAGTTAGGCAGGAAGAAAAATAAACCCAGACTCCAGATGGGAGAAAGTGTACGGAAGGAGTGAAGAGCCAGAGTCAGAGTTGCAGAAAACATGAAGCTCAGAGAATAGCAAGAAGCAGCAGACGAGGAAGAGCCCAGCTCTCAAAGAAGAGGTAGGCGATAGGAACCAGGGAGGTAGGAGAACCAGAAGGTGCTGGGGATGGGGGTGGGTGGATGGTAATCAGTCCCAGTCTTTGCAGAGGGAAGACCGTGGCAGTAAATGGAGATCAGACTTTGGGAGGGCTCCATAGTTGGGTGGAGTCCTGGGTGAAGTCTGTAAACACAGATGCGTTGACATCTCCCTGGAACACCAGAAAGACCTTCTTGCTATGGCAGAGAGATGTCTAGACCAGGGCTCACCCAAACACCCACCATGAACAACGCCAAACTGCTAGGAAAGCTACCCAAAATAGACTCTCAGCCTCCACCTGAAATGCCTGTGAAGCCTGGCCTGGTATGGCACATGCCTGCGAACCTAGCGCTATGGAAACCGAGGTAGGAGGATCGAGAACTCGAGGCCAGCCTGAGTTACAAAGGATGACCCTGTCTCAAAAACACCAAAGCAATCAAAACTAAATGTCACTCAAAATTCTTCATGTGCAGCCAGATTTCAGGGCCACTGGTCCTGACCACATTTTGGGACCCCTAAGCACTAATTCTTTGGGCTCCCCTTCTATTTGGTGAAGAGAGACTCACAGAGCTGATGTAGAAGAACTGGGCACCACCCACATTCTCAGCGGATAAGGTAGAATAATCAGTTGATCTCCCTCCGTCTTAATCTCTGGTGTATCGGGTCATTAAGTTTGTGGTTACCGCCAGGCGTGGTGGCGCACGCCTTTAGTCCCAGCACTCGGGAGGCAGAGGCAGGCGGATTTCTGAGTTCGAGGCCAGCCTGGTCTACAGAGTGAGTTCCAGGACAGCCAGCGCTATACAGAGAAACCCTGTCTCGAAAAACAAAAGACGAAAAAACAAACAAAAAAAGTTTGTGGTTACCTCACCCCACTTCATCTGTCAGTCCTGAGAGAAAGGTGTCAGCAGTGCAAGGGAGAAGGGAACGAGGGGCGAGGACAGCCTGCACACCTCTAGTGACATCAAGCACCAGTTTTCAGGTCTTCTGACCACAAATGGCAAACGCAACCCTTAGAGCCCCCAGACCTGTCTTCCGTGACTGAGGACTAAATGAAACACCAGAGGAGTTAGAGGGGAGGAGGAGAAGGAAAAGCCCAGAAAGCTCTTCTGCACATCCAGCTACCACAGGTTCATGGTTCTAAAGATGAGCCAGGCCAGCATAGGTCAAAGGCATGGGCTCCTCTGGGCCCCACACCACCACCAAACTCCCATGTGGAAGAATGGCTCCAAGAAAAGTAACGCGGATTCTGGCTTGCTAGCATTCAGTTTAAATTTAGAACAGTTTGGGCTCTGTCTGGCTCCAGCCACTCCTCCCAACTATAACTCTGTCCTCAACCCTGGTGCCTCCCTACACATTCTGTGTTTCCCACACCCGGATGAAGAGCCATTGTGAGAACAGGTGTTGGGTGTGTGTCATCCCCCAAAGGACCACGTGTCCCTTAATAGACATGTCCCTTTTGAGAGATGTAGTAGTTTAGATCAGTATATGTCAGGTAAGAAAAGTTTATGGGTTTCCACACCAGAAGGACTGTGCTGGTTGGGAGGAGAATGACCCCAATAGAAGGCTTGGTCTCTAGCCTTCTATTGAAAAGGATGAGGAGGTGTGGCCTTGTTGGAAGAAGTGTGTCATTAGAGGGTGGGCTGTGTGGTTTCAAAAGCCCTCTCTATGCCTGTTACCCTCCCCCTCTCTCTGCCTGTCTCTCTCTGTTTATCTCTCTCAGTATCTCGGTGAATCTTTCTGTGTGTCTCTCTGCCTTCAACGTGTGGGTCAGGACGTAAGTTCTTAGCTACTGCTTCAGCACTATGCCTGCTGCCATGTTCCCCTCCCACGATGACCCTGGACTCACCCTCTGAAACTGTAAGCAAGCCCTCAGTTAAATGCTTTCTTCTATATGTTGCCTTGGTCATGGTGTCTCTTCACAGCAGTAGTAGTCCTAAGACTGCAACCTCATTGGGGAGAGCGGGATCTAGAAGACAAGACTAGCTAGCAGTGATGGCACCCACTGCCTGAGCCATAGCTAGCAGTGATGGTACCCACTGTCTGAGCCATAGCTAGCAGTGATGGTACCCGCTGTCTGAGCCATAGCTAGCAGTGATGGCACCCACTGCCTGAGCCATAGCTAGCAGTGATGGCACCCACTGTCTGAGCCATAGCTAGCAGTGATGGTACCCACTGCCTGAGCCAACAACGGTGAGTTCGGTGGTCATGATGGTCCCAGCAGGGGTAAGCATGCCAGTGACTTTGAGAACCACGGTCCCAAGCACTGGGTCCAATCCCGTAAGGATTGTAAACCCTCCTTCATTACAAGGGTTTGGAGATGCCATACAGAAAGGACTGTATGAGAAATCACTGGTAGTTACAAGTTACAAAGAAAACATCAGGCTTTACACAGACTGAGGAACTTGGTGCAAGACTGCAACAATATCTTCCCCCATATTTGTTTTGGCTAAGGCACAGGTCTGGTTTTGTTTTCTAGCTGTGGTTTCAAAATAAAAATGTTGGGGAGGGAAACATCTGACTCATGAGAGAACTCGGTGGCCATAGGGTAAAAACATGGCAGGGCCATAAAATAAGCCAGTCGACAAATACTGTGTGTTGGCACCTACAGGAGGCTCTAGAATAGTCAGATTCAGAGATGAAGTACAGCGACAGCAGTGGAGGCCCGGGCTATAGTAAGAAATTTCAGTTCTAATAAGCCTGTTTAAACGATGCAATCCAGATATTTTATTTATAAGACATAAGCCTAGACTGGGCAGATCTAGGGCTATGCTAACTTACTCCCCAGTTACACAGTCCCCTTCTTCCTTACTGCTTCTCCTAGCCAAGTGGTTCTTGTCCATGGCGGCTTTCTCCTCCTCCATCTTCCTCCTCTCACCTCTCTCTACCTACAACCCCCTCTTCCAAATTCCCAGTTCCACTTTCTCTCTCCACTGCCCAGTCACAGGCTCTAGCCTTACACTGACTAGTTATGTTGGGGAGAAAGTTCACATGGCATCGGTTGAGTATGTGAGGGTACTATGCACCGAGAAGAAACTACCATGGGCCATAAAGGACAAAAAAGGAGAACAGGCAGAGAGGGCTGAGGACGAGACATTGCCTGGCTTTAGAATTGATCTTCTCACTCCCACCAGGGTGTGGAGCCAGGGTAGGCAGATCTTCAGGTCTTCAAAGCTTCCAATGCCCTCTGGTTGGGCCGGGAATCAGGCCAGGGGTTTGGCCAGGCTTGCAAATGTGGGGATCTCCCCCATTTCTTCCATTGTAGTGGGACATCTGCAGAGGAATGGCATACTATGGACCTGAGTTTGGAGTGGGTCAACTGCCCCAAGTTAGCAGAGAGCAGGAGAGTAAGGGAGGGAGGGAGGGAAGGAGGGAGGGAGGGAGGGAGAGAGATAGGGAGGGAGAGAGAGAGAGAGAGAGAGAGAGAGAGAGAGAGAGAGAGAGAGAGAGAATATCACGTCTTGAGGAACCAGTATTAATTATTACAGTACAAACAGCATCAGACTAACCCACTACCCAAGCCAGAGCTCAGGGGAAGGCACTGGATTCCCAGTTTGGGAAGAGAACCATGGGCTAGAGAGATGGCTCAGAGGTTAAGAGCACTGGCTGTTCTTCCAGAGGTTCTGAGTACGAGTCCCAGAACCCACATGCTGACTCATTGATAATAAGATTTGGTGCCCTCTTCTAGCCTGCATGTATACATGCAGGCAGGCAGAATACTGTGTACATAATAAAAAATTAGAACTTAAAAAAGTCATTCTGAATGAGAAGAAAACCATGGAGGTAGGTGGGTAATGGTCAACATTGTATTTAATGCAACTGAACTCCACACATGAGAATGTCTAAGATGGTGCAGTAACATTGTATTTAATGCAACTGAACTGTACACATGAGGATGTCTAAGATGGTGCAGTAACATTGTATTTAATGCAACTGAACTGTACACATGAGAATGTCTAAGATGATGCAGTAACATGGTATTTAATGCAACTGAACTCCACACATGAGGATGTCTAAGACTGCATACACCTCAGGAACCACTGTAAAATGAGAAGTGTCTCCTTAGAGCCCAAGGAGATATTTGAATTATTGAATAACAGCTCAGCTCCCGCTGAGAGTCACATGCTCCTTGGCCTCAGCGTATGCCTATAGCCTCGTACTAGCATGTGCTCAGAGTACAGCTGGGACAAAGGACATGACACACAGCCTGGGGACCACACTGGTCCCTTATGATGCTGACAAGGCCATTATCTCACAAGGTTTCAAAAAGTAGCTTACCTATCCCCTGGTTTGGTTCAACTCAGGGTGTCTTGTGTCAGATCACCCATGTGCAGGCCCTACATGAGTGTTGCTAGTGTACTCATAGGCCACAGTGAGAACTAACAAGGATATGATGCCAGTATTCCGTTTTCCCAGGCTTCACAACCTGGCTCTCCCTCAAAGGCTCAGATAACTGGATACACACTGAGAAGCCAGCTGCTTCCACATGTGGCTGAGGACCCCTGCGGTCTCACGGACAGAACAGAGATGGGGCCTCCTA
Source organism: Mus pahari (assembly GCF_900095145.1). Taxonomy (NCBI): domain Eukaryota; kingdom Metazoa; phylum Chordata; class Mammalia; order Rodentia; family Muridae; genus Mus; species Mus pahari. The sequence continues at coordinate 131,910,810 of NC_034593.1, forward strand.
GCCTCTTGTCACATTCATTGCCCTGGATGGCCCAGTGCCCGCTTCAAGTCTCTGACTCCTCTGGGTCACTGGAGGGCAGAATAATCAAAACAATAAACAATAATCAATCGATACTGACAGATACAGAATTTATCTGTGGCTAGCAAGGTGGCTCATTGTGTAGTGGTACCTTGCCACCAAGCCTGATGACTCTGGTTCAGTCCCTGGGACAAGCACTGGGAGAAACCCACTTCCTAAAATTTGACCTCTGACCTCCATAGGCATGCCATGGAGTTCGAGTTTGTGCAAGTGCGCGCGCGCTCACACACACACACACACACACACACACACACACAATGAATAAATAAAAAGCCTTTTTAAATTTAATGCAAGTAAAAAGTAATTAAATATAGAAACAAATCTTTAACCCCTGGCTGTGATGCACCAGGAACCATTCTACCTTGCTTCCCCATGAATGCGTCAATGTTCCTTCTGAGGACGTTTCCCGATACCTTTCGGGGTCTAAAAAGCAATAGATATGTGAAATTAACATCCGAGATGAACCTAAGCATCAAGAAGTCAATGTCAGATCACTTCGTTCTTTGACTCAATTACACCCAAGGTTGACTTGCGCTTGCCCCAACCCCAGCTAAGTACTTTCCCCTCCAGGGTGCATGACCTAGGTACAGTGTGTCTGTCCCCGGTCCCGTTCTGTTTTCAGAGCTACAGGCACCTTCTGAATGTAAGCAGTCTGACCACCCACTTCCACTGTGGCGGGGCACTGAGTCACTCCCCCCATGCTACCCAATCCTTCCAGCACCGGGCAGGACAGCTTGAAATGGTTGTGGCTTAGTAATTTGGGGGCTAATTTGCAAGGCAAATGCAAACTACCTAAAATTAGGGCTCAGTGGTGTAGAGCACTCACTGAAGGCTGCTTTTGTTTTGTTTGAAAACCACAGTCTTGCTTGACAAGATGTTATCACCAATCTGGCAGGAGAATCGGAGAATTGGATCTCTTTGTTCACTGTGGAAAATCTATCCCATTCTTCTGAGTGACAGAATCCTATGGGAAGAGACAATGGAGGCAGGTCACTGGCCAGTTGCAGCCGAGAACAGGGCTGAGAGGGAAAGGGTTGGATTAGAAAGCCGCCCCTGGGAGCTGGTGTCGACAAAGGTGCAGCTCCCAACAGGGATGCCTTGGGCTCCAATTCCCCTTAGAGAAGTATGCAGTAGTGTTTGGTCAACTTCAAACACAGCTTCTTTAGATCTTTATTTCAGATTCAACCTGAGTCTATTCCAAACTAGGGGGGTATAGACGGGAGGGCCAGTAGGTTGGTTCAACTTAGTTTATTCTTGGCAAAACAGATCTTCCTGAGCCTCAGAGGTGGGGGGAAGCAGCTTAGACAAATGTAAACAGGCTCTAAGGCCCTTTGGACATCAAATAACACTAGCAAAGCAACGTGTAGATGAGTTAAGTGTAAATCAATCAGAAACATATGGACTACATTTTCCTGAAAATACACAGAGGTTTACAAATTGCAGGCATGAGGGGGGGGGTTGGGGGGGGTTGGCAAGACGAAAGACTCATTTTGCCAAACCTGAAGTGTTTGGAGAAGACTTAAAGAAAGCAGACTGACCCAGAGTGCCTTCAAGTCTGCCATCCTTGACGCTGGTCACATCCCACAGAACCACAAATATTTAAGGGCATGGGTTTTAAGAGATTTGTATGTTGGATAAACTTAACTGCTCAGAACATGCGGTGATTCCTTACCAGAAAGAAATGTTCGCAGAAAGGTAAAACTGCCAAGTACCGTGCTTACAAAAGGCGAGGGCATCTACCTGAGTTGGGCTGAGTGGGTGGGGACACTTAGGCTTGAACAGAGTGGGACACACTGAGACACGCTGAGGTTCCATGCCTGCAGCTGTGGGATCACCGAGGGTAGACCCTGCTTTTCCCAGCATGGGCAAGGCTGCATGTTGCACTCACTTGTGTGGGGACAATGCTTTCACAGACACACTCACTGATGTCTGTTGCGTCATGGCTCTCCACATAAGGCTGGCCCAGAGAGCTACAAGGTATTTCCATGCCAAAGGAAGGTTGCCCAAAAGAAACTAAAGAGCCCAAGAGTCATTCAAGCGTTTAGGTTTTGAGATTCAAAAGTGAAGGCCTGGACTGGGAAGGTGGCTCACACCTGTAATGCCAACCCTAAGGAGGAGGAAACACAGAGCCCCTGGAATTCGTTGGCCAGTCCATCTGGCTAGCTCAGTGAGCTCCAGGTCTCAGAGAGAGATCCTGTCTCAGTAATTAAGGTGGAGGGCAGGGCATGTAGCTCAATGGTAGAATGCTTGCCAAGAATTTTCCAAGTCCTGGATTCAATCTCTGCTCTACAAGAAACTGGGTAGGGGAGCACATTTAGAATCCCAGCACCAATCGGGTGGATATAGGAAGATCAAGAGTTCAAGGTCACCCATACCAAGCAAAATTTAAGCGAGCCTGGTCCACATGAGACCCTGTCTCAAGAAGGGAGGAGAAACTAGGAGGAGGGGGAGGAGAAAAGATGGAGAGCAACTGAGGACTGAGGAAGATACCCAACATTGACCTCTGGTTCATACACACACACACACACACACACACACGGAGAGGGGTGAGAAAATTCTGTCAGGTGTAGAGGCACTCATATATACTCCCACAACTCAGGGAGGGAGATGGGTGCTGTTAACGACGTGACCCATGTGACTGATGCTGTAGCTTCATCCTGAGGTGGCACCCAGGGCTCAGACTGAAGCCAGCAGAGGCAGGGCAGCAAGTAAGGTCATGTCCTAAAGGAGTACCATGGCTAGCACCTCTTGAAGGAGGCAAGGATTGAAGAGGCCTTCAAAGAGATTCAAGGACCCTCTGTCCATCTTTGGATACCTCACGAGCAGGGGCAAGAATCCATCCACTGTATATATCCACATCTGGAGTCTGAGACAGTCCCAGAGATGCCACAGGGCTAGAGAAGAGTGGGAAGTCCCCAGGTCCTCATAGAGGCCCCTACTTAATGAACAGCTGTGTCTGTCAACAGGATCAGTAAACAAGGACTGAATTACACAGAAAGATGGGTCAACCTGTGCCCACAGACCACACACATCCCAAGGTAGATAGCTGTGAGTCGGCCACACACACTGTAAATGGCAGTGCTGTGGTTTCGACGTCAACAGGTTGAATGCTTCTGGTAGACACAGGCTAGTGCAGGATGGCCTGGCCCACAAACCACTGCCCCTCCTTCTCCTTTTCTTCCTTCCTTCAATGAAGGACAGCCCTGGGGGTTAAATATACCACCTAGTAGTAAGATTATCAGGCACCGAGGTAAAAGAGGACTTGCACACCCACCTCCTAAGACAACGTGCATGGTCCCTTGCACGCTAGGCCACCCTATGCAACCTTGCCTTCTCCTTAGTACCTGGAGGTGATGATGTTGATTAGATGTTGATGTGTTTATAAAAAGATAAAGAGAGGAGGAATATGTTTTGGGGGATACGTGGTGAGGTGTGGGGAAGGGGGTGCCTCAGCAGGCCCTCAGGAGGGGAGGGG
>NC_034593.1:131914559-131974378 GCF_900095145.1 Mus pahari
GGCAATGAGTACATGGAGAGAGGGGGAAGGGGCGAGTGGACAGAGTAGGAGCAAGAAGGCAAGAGCAAGAGAGAGAGGAGGGGGCTAGTGAGTCAGGTAACTGTTTCCAGGTAACTGTGGGGCGGAGCATAGCTGGCTGTTGCCAGGTAACTGTGGGGTGGAGCTTAGACAAAATGCTAACTGATGTGACAAGTGGTTTAGGCTATGCTCTAAAGCAGAGAGTTTCCTCACCTCATTCTATCCCAAGGGGGTGGGGGGAACAACCTAGACGGGGTCGTCAGGAGCGGGCTGGTGTTGGAGGGAGAAAGGGTAGAGCCACCTGTAGATTTGAAAGGAAGGAGCAAAAGGACGTCCCTGGAACAGGGCAAGTAGAACGGCTTACACCTGTGAATAACCGACAACGGGCAACGGGGTGGATCCAGAGACACCGCAGGCATCCAGCCCTTTTCATGCTGCCCTAGAGAAGGCAAGAGGACCCCAGAAAAGGCTCTACAGCGAAGCATGTGCCCAGGCAGGACGGGCCTCAGCCTCCCTTAGGGTCATAGTAGTACTCCTTCACCCCTGCTCACATCTCGCACTCTCCTGCCCGCCAGCACCCCCTGCTCCCTTTTGGGCTTGGCATCTGGCTGTCAGAGCCTAGGAGGCCTTTTTGTACCACACAAAGAGTGAGGGGGCAGGCAACTGCTGGCAGTAGGAGTGACAGGGGCTTAGTATTTCCTGTGACAAGGCACTGTTTGCTCTCTAAGCAAAGACATGCAAATAAAGGCAATGAAAAATGCAGGGGAGGTAAACTTGTCCTGGGAGGAAGCAGAGGTTTTCTTTGTTCTAGGGATTTCCTTCAGTGACTCCCCTGTCATGCAGATGTATGTTAAGTGTCCCACCCTGGTCCTGACCTTGATGACACTAGCTAGCTGTCCAAATGCAAAGAGGATAGCAAAGACCCTGGTGTTCCCCGCAGAAAGTCTTCATTATTTAATTTTTGTACGGGGCCACTTCATAGGAAAATATTCCAATGGCTCCATTTTATAATAAACAGGAGGTGCAAAAGGTATGAACTTGAACATTACGAGGCAAAAAAAAAAAAAAATCATATAATTGAGTGTTTCAGGTTTTATATTTAATGTAGTTTAAGTCATCATTATAAACATGCATTAATTTTTTAGTTTGAACAAAGAAACACATCATTTGCTTTGGAAATTTTTAATCAAATGATTGCAGAACAGCATCACAGTCCTTGCTTTCCCAGCCAACAGTATAAATGGGGCATTTAAAGTTTTTTCTTTCAACTAATTAATTTTGTATGTATAGTATGCTAGTGTGGATGTGTTTGTATGTGAGTGCACATGTTATGTGGGTGTGTGCACATGTGTGTGCATGTGCGGTGCCTATGCGTGTATATGCACCATGTGAATGAAAAAGTGTAACATAAAAAAAACTAAAAGACTAGGCCTTTAGGCCCAGGCTTGAGAATGTGACCTTTGTGACTCAATGCTCCAAGGCATGCTAATCATAAAAACAGATATCGACATTCCTCCACCCACTTGCTTCCTGGGTTCAGGGAGTGTTTGTTCAAAAAGAGGTCACCCTGACCATTGCTGGAACCCGCTATGCAAATGTGCTATTGTTAGAGGCTCATAAAAACTGTCTTGAGAAATAACCACACAATTAGCAGGTATTATTCCTTGTGACTTCCACTTCCTCGTGACTCTTAACTGGTATTTTTGGTATTTTCCAATAATGTCCTCCCCACCCTCTTGAGTTGTGTTTTGTTTTTTTGTTTTTTGTTTTTTTTTCCTTTTAATACCCCCTTCCCCAGCTACTCGGGGCTCCACAGTCCTCTACCCCTGCGCAGTATACAACTGTGGGTCCCAGAGTGCACCTGGAATAAAAAAAAAAAAAAAATCCTCTTGCAGTTTGCATCAAGATGGTTTCTCGTGAGTGATTTGGGGTATTGCCTCTCCTGAGTCAGAACGTGGGGGAGTCCTCACTTTGTGGGTCTTTCATGGACACCAGAAGCTCACAGAGGTCAGAAGACATCAGATCCTCTAGAAGGAGAGTTAGGGGTGGGTTGTGAGCCACCATGAGGACCCTGAGAACAGGACCTTGATCCTTGAACTCTCAACCTCACCAGCCCTTATATCTGAGTTTCTGACAGATGTTCTCTCACTGAACCTGGAACGCCAGGAATCCACCTGCTTCTGCCTTCTTAGACAGTTACAGACACAGGCCCCCTGCCCAGGTTTTACACAGGCCTTGGAGAGTTAAACTCAGCTCCTCATGTTTCAGTGGCAAGCTCTTTACTGATTAAATCCTCTCTCCAGTCCTGAAGGAGCATCTCATTGAGTATTCAAGAGCTCTATGAATTTCCTTGACAGTGTCTCTTGTTTGATTCATCCATTTGTTTCAGGATCACTATCTACTTTAATTATTTCTTTCCCATTGGGACCTGCCCTGCTCCTGCTGTGCCGCTACATTTACCTGTTGGCTGTGATGGGAGCAATTCTGTCTTCGGTTGTCCATGCCATCAGATTTTTGGAAGATCTGAAATGGAACTTTGAAGTTATCCTGCCAGATGCTTACTGTATCCCTGAACTCACTGAAGAGGAGACTGATCCAGTGGGCTTCCTGAGGTGACTGAGAGGGGACCACCAGTGATTATAGAAGCTAGTAAGTAAGTATTTTCATGAAATTGTGACTTTTGTTACAAAACTTTGAAACTATGAGGGTATGAATAATTAGTATTTGGATAATCTCTATCCTTTCACTCATTAAGATGGGGAAAGAATCAGAAAAGGAAGTTCTCTATTTTTACTTGACTCTCCCCTGTCATCCGCCCAGAGCTGCTCATTTGGAGTTGTCCTGGGTAAGATGTTAGGGTTTGAATATGGGGTGTGCCTTGTGGATCTGTGTTGAATGCTTGGTGCCAGAACAACGACGCTACTCTGGAAAGCCCCAGGAACTTTAGAAGGTAGGTCTGTCTGGCAGACAGAAGCACATCACTCTGTGTCCTTAGAGGCCGTTTCCTGTCCCCAATTCTTCTTTGTCTGACTGCTTCCTCTCCACATTCCACCACAGCTGTGATGTTCCTTCATTGTGGACTCGGAATCAGAGCAACCAAGGACGATGAACTGAAATCTCTAAAACCATGAGCCAAAATAAATCCTCCCCCCTCCACTCTGACTTTCTTGGGTATTTGGAGGCACAGCCTAGAGCATGAAGAATCTGCTGGTGGCATTGCCTTCCTGTCCTGTCCCTGAGTCTCTGGCTATATATGTAGTATGACCCTTCAAAGATGGATCACTAAGAACTCACATCTCCCACATGTTGAGCAGCTCAGACTAACTCTGCTAATATGTTCTCTCTTCTCCTCCTCCTTTCTCTTTCTTTTCCTTCCTTTCTCTTTCTTTTCCTTCCTTTCTCTCTCTCTCTCTCTCTCTCTTCCTTTCTCTTTCTTTCTTTCTTTCTTTCTTTCTTTCTTTCTTTCTTTCTTTCTTTCTTTCTTTCTTTCTTTCTTTCTTTCTTTTTCTTTCTTTCATTCGCCCTAGCTGTCCTGGAACACACTTCGTAGACCAGGCTAGCCACAAACTCAAAGAGTTGGGAGAACAGCGATCACAAAGGACAAAGCAGGGACTTTGACTTATCTTTATCTGCAGTTTAAAAAGACAGTTTACCCAAAAAGCAGTGTCTGGGTCTCTGCCAGGCACTCGCCCTTCTTTACCTCTGACTACAAACCCCTTGAGCACTCAGATGTCCTCCCACAGGGATTTTGGGGGTGCCACTTCTTAGACCAATAAAAATCTGCCTCTTCTTGCTGTCTGAGGTTGAACTGGGTCTATCCCCCCCCCCCCCCCGCCAACTCCCAACACTTGCCCCTCTGGAAGGGAGAGGCTAATTAACACTTCTCAGACCACAGGATGGGAACTAACCTGCGGATGGGGACACATTCTTCAGGACTGAGCATTGCCCATCTTCAGATAAGGGAAGTCCTTGTCACTTCATTCCCTAAAGACCAATCAGTTTAAAGGGTGCACTGTTCCGCCAATCATATTGTGCCTAGTTGCTGATGCTCTATTCTGTCCCTGGAAACCATATAAAAACTTGCTGAATGGGTGCTGGTGGTCATAGCCTCTCCTTCGGGTCTGGGACGACCCCAGTGCACTGGAACAATAAATTCCTCTTGCTTTTTGCATCAGCCCAGCTCCACGTGGTTCACTCAGGTTGTTCCCGGTAAGCTGAGTCTTACAGTATCAGGTTAACCAAGGCACCAGTTTACATCTCCGTCCTCCAACTAACTCGTGTTTCAAACAGGAAGGTCAGTGGCAAAAGGTGGAGGAGGGTGTGCTGACCTTCCTGCTTCCTACACCAGCACCCATATTTCTAGTCCCCCCTTTCCCTCACTCACCAAAGCCCATTTGGAGTGACTGCAGCAGGAGAGAGGGAAGAGGGTGGAAATGAGATTTAAGTCAGCACATTCTGCCATTGCCTCTTGGTCACCACTGAGGCAGTCTATAATTTACTATCTACACCCAGACAGTCTTGAGAATTCTAGTAGGCTTCATACACATATCAGAACAAAACAGACAACAATAAATCCAGGGCAATGGACATATCTAGCAGTCATCCCAGTTAACCATAACTTGTCCAGGACCCACTTCCTCCGCAGTCCGACTGCTCATACCATACAGCCACCACCTGACTCAGGTCCCCAGACACACAGACTCATTCTGGGCCACCCACCCACTTCTGTAAGAGCATCCACTGTCCTGTATGTTAGGTCTGAAGGAAAACCCAAAGTACCTCAAAAAGACAGGTCTACTATGTCCAAGATGATAAGCTTAGCTCCCTTCAGGCTGAACACTGACAGAAAAAGCACACAGATTACTGCTAGATACTTTCAGCATCCCTCAGGAAGTGTGAAACTTCTCTCTCCTGGGGAGACCCACTTCCCTATTCCCTTCTCCTGAAGGATGGGGCATTTGGCTCCCTACTGAAGTATACCTATGGTGTATACCAAAGCCAGTGCTACCTTCCAAATTTCTCAGGTCCCTGTCGGGCTGCCCAGAACCCTGAAGCTACTGGTTTTTCCTCTATAACCCAAAAGATTTTCCCTTGCCCCCACTCTTCCCCCTGCTCTTGGGAGAGATATGCCTGACCCTTGCCAGTCTGCCTCTCCCCTCTCTTTGCTGGGAGAGGTAGTTATGGCTGCTTTGGACATCCCTGAAGCCTCTGGGTATTCTCTTGCTCTCATTATCTATAATAAAAGCTGTCTCGCCCCCACTCCCACCCCATGGATCAGTCAGTTCCAAGTCATCGCCCTGCACCCTTGCTTACAGGGCACAGAAGGGAACGTGTGCAGCAGAGCAGGTTATTTTCAGACTCACGGGGTCCTACCTACCTGATTCTGGCTCCCCAAGATTGAGATTAAGACAAGGTACCAGCACCCCTGCCAGTTTCTGCTTATAACCTACTGAGCCACCTCTCCAGCCTGCCTCACCCTCTTTTTTTTGAAGCCTCTTGACTAATATTGCATTTTTTGTCTGGAGACCTTGCCATACATACCAATCAGCCAGTCATGGGGCAAGCAGCCAGAATTTAATTTCAGTCCCATTAAGACTCCAGTTGAAAGTAGGGCCACAGGGTCCATCTGACTGGTGTTTTGTAACAACACAACTAGAAACCATGGGAGCTGCTCCCCCTTTTCGGTGATGTTGCAAAGGCAAGGAACTCACTAGAGAGCCTCAATTGGTCCTTAGGACAATGCCAGGAGGCAGATACTAGTCTACCCACATTCTAAAGATGCAACCAAAGTTTGGAGTAGTCAATCAGTAAGATGCTCATGAAAACTGTAAGGGTAAATTAATTACACCTCTCCACAGTGTATGTTTAGAACCAGTTAAGGGCCAAACATCTGCTAGTCCTGAAAGCTAGGTTGGAAAGTAAAATGAACAAAGCCATGGTTCCGCCTTTGTCCTCTGAGTCGACTGGACCCAACTACTTCTCTACCAGCCAGAGGCCCACTAACAGGGAAGACAGGGCTCAAACACACTGGCTACATGGGGTAGCTAGCATACAGGAGGGAAGCCAGGTGAGAGGGTATGTCTTAAATCAGGCCAACATTCCACTGTCTCTCACTGGACTTCTGCTCCTGAGCTTACAGCGTCTACCTCTGTGCCAGGGGCAGAGAGGCAGGCCGAGAGACTTGGGTTCTGAAATAGTTGGCCAGTGAGAACTGGGAGCTGCTGAGGTGTGAGAAACTGCAGGGAGGATCGTGGGGTAGTTCAGAGGTGCCGTTGACTCTAAGGGGCTTCCCTGCAACCGGAAAGTTACCTGGAAGAGGAGTCATCTAGTCAGGAGAACCCTGGTCTTTTCCCTGCTTACGTGGCTCAGAAGAAGGTTCGAGGGCCAGCCCACACTCTTCTTACTCTCTGATTCTTGCCTGGGGGTTAGAATGGGGGTTTAGGTTCACAGGGCCTGAAGCATCTCTGAAATTGTTTCCAGGTTCAGAGATACATTTTTGAGGCAAGATCTCACTCTGTATCCTGGCTGGACTGCAACTCACTAGGTAGACCTTTTTTGCACAGGGCTCAGCAAGCATGAATGTGAAGGGAAGCTAAAATAAACCCACTTCCCCATATTCCTTTTCTATGCCCTAAAAATTATGATAAATTTAATGACCTAACTGTACGCATCGATCATCTTATAGCTTCTGAGGCCAGAAGACTGGAAGGTTTCAATGGGCTAAAATCAAACCACACTAGAGCTCTTTCTCTTCCTGGTAGGCCAGGAGAAGTGGTTTTGTTGTTTCTTTGCGAGCTTCTAGGGCTTGCTCAAGCTCCTTGACTCATGTTTCCCTACCATCACTTCTCATTTCTATGACAAGAAGCAACTTAAAGAATGAAGGGGTCTGGAGGGCTGGTGAGATGGCTCAGCGGGTAAGAGCACTGACTGCTCTTCCAAAGGTCCTGAGTTCAAATCCCAGCAACCACATGGTGGCTCACAATCACCCGTAATGAGATCTGACACCCTCTTCTGGTGGGTCTGAAGGCAGTGACAGTGTACTTATGTATAATAATAAATAAATTAAAAAAAAAAAAAGAATGAAGGAGTTTGAGGAACTGCAGCCCTGCATGGCAGCTCTTGATTGGGAGGGCATGGACTCTGGCTAAGGTGTCCTAGAAGTTTGCTCCCGGGTGACTTACTTCCCCCAGTTTCCCCAGCTGGGTCCATGCTCCTCCTCCTCTTCCTCCTCCTCCCTCTTCTTCCTTTGAAACAGAGTTTCTTGATGTAGCCGTGGCTGTCTTGGAACTCACTACATAGATCAGGCTGGCTTTGAACCTACAGAGATTCCCCTGCATCTGCCTCCAAGTGCTGGGGCTAAACGTGTGTGCCACCACACCCAGGCCCTAGATCCAATTTCTTAAACTCTTAAAATAGTGCCAACCACTTGGGAGCAAATCAACACTTGGAAGATCGAGATCCAAAACCTAACACAGCCAAAGCCCAATCAATCCACATGGTATCACCTGGAAACATTTTTTTCATTCCATCTTTTTAAAATGTGTATGTGCATGCATGAGCACGTGGAGACCTGAGGACGTGGAGGCCTTGGGTGTCCTGAGAAATTCCATCCACCTCCTCTGAGACAGGATCTCTCATTGGCCTGGAGCTCAACAGGCTGTTGTTGAACACAGGCTGTTCAATGAACCCCAGGGATCCTCCCTGGCTTCCACGGTGATTCATTTTGGGGTATCCTGGGGATCAAACTCAGGTTTTCCTGTTTGCAGGATGAGATATCACCCAGTTCTCACCTCTTCAAGACTCCCGTGGTGAAACTTTGTGAGTCAGGTCCATCTAGATAATCTAAGATACAATCACCATATTTTAGGGTCAGATGCTAAGTAAATTTAATCCCATCCACTGTCTTCATCTATCCTCAGCAATATCAGAGTATTTGCAGATCTTAGAGATTTGGTATTGAGTGTACATTTTGGTGATGCGGTTATTCTGACCAGTACATTCCCTGCAACGCAGCCAGGCAAACACTGTTTGACACACACACACACACACACACACACACACACACACACACACACACACACACACATGTATACATCCTCAATGCGCTCCCAGACCCAAAAGTGGGCCAATGGGCTTACTCATTTCTCTTGCCTTCTGTAGCTGTTGGATTTTTGTCTCTCTTCTCTAAACAGACATCAGAGACCCCCTACCTACTGATTTTCATCTTCCATTAACTTGGAAATCACTTTATTTAGCCTCATTTTGGAGCAGCATATAGTGCATTTGGAAGCAACCCTGAGCCAGGTCAGTATAGCTCCCCTAGCCTCTACACCACTCATCCCTATAGCTGTGCTCAGGGCACATCCCCCTCCCTCCCCCTCCCTCATCCCCACTCCTCCCCTCCCTCATCCCCCATTCCTCCCCTCCCTCATCATCCCTCCCCCACTTCAAGCCTCCTGCCTCCTGGCTCAGCAGCAGCTGTAGCTTTCAGAGAGGCTTCCTAGCACTGGAAGTGTTAACTGCACAACTGAGATGATGAGAATAATTATTTTGTATTTTTAAAATCCCACAGTTATCGATCTTTATTATAGAAAACATATGTGCTCCTTCTGTAATAGACTGTTCCTGACTGGGTATATGTAAATCAAAATCTTTGTAAATTGAGTCATATTTTAAATGCACCAGGGGAGCTGGCTATTTAAAGGGATCCTGCTGTGAATCTTTTTGTCAAGCCAAGAGGCTGCTTCTGATGCTAATTTTCACCCTTAATTTGCCTGTTTGGTAGGTTCAGATTTTCAGAAAGTCCCCAAATTCATGTGTCAAAGCAAAGCACACCTGGATGCTGGATTTCAAGGGTAGCTTTCTCAGGAGAGCTTAAAAAGCTGTCAGGTGTATTGTCTCATTCATCTCCCCCAAAGCATTGGGGCAGTCACTATTGTCCTCAAAGGAGGTGTAACTGTCTCCCAACCCACCTCACAGGAGGGTCCCTGAGAGGAGGAGGGAGCTCAAGGGAGAGCTATTTATTTTCCAATTAACAATAGGTTCTGTCCCAGGAGCTCTCTTCAAAGCCTAGAATGTCCTTTTTTTGTTTGCTTTTAAATTACTGTCCAGACAGAGAAACTGAGGAACCAAGACATTCAGTGCTTCCATGCACCATGTGATTGGGGTGGGCACCTATACCCAGAGATGACATTGAGGTTCAATGAGGAACTTGTATAAAATGGCCCAGACTGGCCCACTGCTGAGCTAGTCATCAGTGAGAAAGACAGGCAGACATGATCCAGCAGGTGTGTGGAACCCGCAACCACAGGTCACCTCGAATGAGACTCAACATACAATCATAAACTTACTTAAAACACTGTAGATATCTGAGTTGGAGGCCAGACTGGCATATATAGTAAGTTCCAGGACAGCCAGAGCTACATAGAGATACCCTATCTCAAACGATAGAACAATTAAAAAACAAAACAAACTTAAAAAAAAAAAAGAAAGAAATACATTGTGTGTGTGTCCTGCTTTGTGTGTAGTTGGACTGGTGGTTCTGTTCACTTGTTTTGAGACAGGGTCTCACTATATCATTATGTAGCCAAGGCTAGCCTGGAAGGCAGATCGACCTGCTTCTGCCTCCCATGTGCTGAGGTTAAAGGCATGCACAACCATGCCAGGATGGTTGAAGGGTTCTTAAGCATGAGCCTTGTAGGTGATGATATCATGTCACAGTATCAGAAGGTTTGACACCCTTGATAGGGGAAGCATGAGGAGACACGAATACTATTAAGTTCTTCAGCTCATCTTACAGATGTGACATCATTCAGTCCATACATAATGTAAAGAAGAGTTTGGTCCCGACTTTTTGTAGGATAAATAAACAAATGAGTGCTTTTCCAAAAGCAACATGGCCGGTGAGGGGCAGAACAGGACCACGATCCAAGTCTGCCTCTTTCAATACTTGTGACATGTAAGAATTTGTAACACGTAACATCGTGTGTGTGCTCAAATACATTTTCAACAATGAGCTGTTTTCAAGCTCGGGTTTTACGATTAGGGGTGCTCAGCCCAAGTATAAATGGTACTCTCCCCCTCAACAGAAAGAAAACAAAACTTTGTGGCGCTGTCCAAACAGAGCTGGAAGCTGTACCACTTATGCAAACACCCTTGCCCCAGCACAGTGACATGGAAGGCAGGCAGGGCCTGGCCAAGTGTAGCTCCAGCACCTCCTTCTCCCCCTGGACCAGCATGGCCAGGCACAGAAGAAAGGGAGGTTTACATCACCCTTGATGTCTTCACAGATGTAAATGAAGCATGGAGTCCAAATGTCACTCTTGCCTTTTAGAATGCCACTGTCCTTCAAGGTATCTGTCATTCTAGTCTATTCCGAGCCACGTGACAAAAAGCTGGGCTAGCACTTGCTAGACCTCTATGTGAGCAGGCTGGTGATGTGTGTGCTTATCAAACTGTCTTCTAACTATGTGTTTATGATGATAGGTCAGCACTACTGTCAGCTTTGGTCAGAGGAGCTGTGTGTGTGTGTGTGTGTGTGTGTGTGTGTGTGTGTGTGTGTGTGTAATGGTGACTATTGCTTCAGAGACCTATAACCTGTCAGCACGTTGAGAACTGACTGATGAGGGCACAGCCCTCTACACAATGCACAAAGTGGGCATGGAAGTAGAAGCCAAGCCTCGCTGGGAAGAGACATAGAATCAGCCAGTCAGAGGGAGACAAGAGAGGGTAATGAGGTGTGAACACACTGTAAATGTGTGTGAAATGTCATAAGGAAAGCAAATTATATAAAATTAATACAAGGAGCAGAGATGGCTTAGAAACTGTTCATTGTGCAGGCACAAGGACCTAGGCTCAAATTCCCAGAAGCCATGTTTAAAAAGCCAAAACACTGTACCATGCGTGCCTATAAGCCCCGCACTGTTGGAAGGTGGAAACAGAAGGGTTGCTGGGGCTTGCTGGTCACCCAGTTAGCTCCAGGTCCAGTGAGAGGCTCTGCCTTGAGAGAGTAAGGCAGATAGTGACAGAGTGGGACACAGGCATCCTCCTCTTGCTCCTGTGCGTATATCCTCAGACACACATGTTGAACTCAGCTACCCAGATGCAGCACTGAAAATGCTCAGCTGCAACATCACACAAAGAAGATGCTGGAAGCTGCGAGGCAGCATGAAGCAATAAGAAAAGCTCTGGTCTCCTTTTACCCACTCCACGCACCACCCAGGTTTATACATTTTTAAAGATCCAGTCTTAAAAGCAAGTAGGCCGAGCCGTTGAAAAGACTAGACTTGGAACGAGGTGTCTATTTTCCTTCAGTTTCTAATTTTGGGGCCTGCAACATTATTCCTGCATTAGTTAAAGACCTTGGGGCTCCTGGAAGAAGAGAATTTTAAGTATAAAAGGCACTATAATAGTACTGCTATTAGCAGAAGTAGGGTTTGGCAGGAAGCCTTGGCCACCCAGACTCCAGAGGCCTAAGTGACTAAATGGGAGGCTCTGTGTGACTCAGAGGGACCCAATCTGTCAGCCAGAGAGAAGCTGGGAAACTACCCTCAAACTCATAAAGAGTTCTGGGGCAGCATCCTTCCTACCCACTGGACACTACACCACCCTTCCCTGGTCTAGGATGCTTGGACTCCTCAAAGGCAGATGTGCCTGATTCCTATACACTGTTACAGTCTTCTCTTCCTGCCCTCCTTGTAGAGCTTAGGTGATGAGAGTCTCTCAGGACTTCTCTTTTGAAAGACTGTCGGCATATGATGAGAGACATAATCTGAGCAGTGAGCCTCAGAGGAGAGTGGAGAGATAGACACTGAGGAGATCCCCTGGGCCACAAGCACTCTGATTGGTACCCACATTGAAGCTGGGCCCAGCCTACTTCATACAGTTCCCAGGTTCTCAGCATCTCTAAGCTCTAAGAGCAGCCTGGACATCCTCCTGCCGTCATGACTGCTGTGCAAAAGGTAAGTTCTGAATGTAGAGACCATGATAAAATTGGAGCATGGAGAGAATTCGTAAACTGATCCTGGGAATGAAGGCTTGGACCTGCCCCCTTCACCCTGAGGTAGTCAAGGGCACAGAGCCATTTTCCAGCCCCGAATCTCAGTATCTGATGGCAACAAGAATAATGCTATCATATACTCACTGGAGAATGACGCGTGATGTTAGGAAGAGATCAGAAAGATGATCAGAAAACACAAGGGCCCCCACGTTCTCCTCCTTGTTTCTTTCAGTTGAAGGATACCACTGAGGTACAGCCCCAGCTGAAAGCCATACAAGTGCCACAGCACCAGGCCCCACATCTGTTACCCAGCCCTGTGGGGTTGAAGCCAGAAAGACACATGGGAAGACTTTCAAAGTGAACTGTCCTCTGCTACTCACAGCCTGCATGGCTCTACCTCTTTCTAGCCATGTGTCTGACAAAGTGTCCAGCCTTGCAAGATCCTGGTTTTCCTCACCTGCCAAATACAGCAGATGGCTGTATCTTTCTTAGAAGATAGGGATTGAAGCAGGATACTAAAGGCATAGCGCTTACATGTGAGAAGCAGTACATGGTCTTTTCTCTCTAAGCTTTATTTTATATATTTGAGTACACTGTTGCTGTCTGTCTTCACACACACCAGAAGAGGGCATCAGATCCCATTACAGATGGTTGTGAGCCACCATGTGGTTGCTGGGAATTGAACTCAGGACCTCTGGAAGAGCAGTCAATGTTCTTAACCGCTGAGCCATCTCTCTAGCCCAGCTTTTCTCTTTCAAGAACGTGCTTGGGAGACATGCTGGCCAAGGTGGCCTGCCTCTCTGTGACCTCTTCTGAGAACAGGTGGAAGGGAGCCTGTTGGTGGGGTGGGGATGGCTTTGAGTTACCTGGCCCATTCTCGAGGTATGGGCTAAACTTCAGGTTGTGGGCTTTCATTTAAAATAAAAACAAAACAAAACAAACACAAAACCCGAGGCAGGCGAGATTTGTGATAACCAAGTGAGTAACATCCATGTAAGCCACTCAGCTCTTCACTCCACTGTGACCACTGGCTGGAAATCACTACCGGGGAGGACAACACCGAGCATCCCCAGGCAGCTGTAGATCCCACGCTACATCATCTCAGAGCTCTAAGGAGATTGCCAAGGCCAGGCCAAACATTCCTTAGCCATACAACTCATCAGGTACAACAAGGAACATCAGAACCCAAACCCATCCACCATAAGGAAGACGCAGACGCAACGTGCTTACCACGGATGGTCGGTTTGGGTCCTCAGCTATCTATCTGGCCTTTCACAGACATTCCAGAAACTGTGTGCGGAGTCTAACTCCTGAGAAAAAGAACTTGTACATCCAGAAGAACAGAGACATTTTCTTCTAATTCCTTGCTTTCTTCTTCCTCAACTAGTGTCATAGAAAGCAAGTACCAAGAATGAGAGTACTTGGTAGGCTTTTGTGTTTTTGTTTTTTAAAAATAACCCTACTATGTGCAGTACAGTACCAAGTACTGTAGCCTATACGGCAGCCCCATGAAGGAAACAGAGACTACTGGGGCCAGATAGATCTGGGTTCAAGTCTCAGTAGTGTTGCTATGAGTAGCCTTGGTTATCTATCCAGCTAGGTCAAACTTGCTAGACTCCAGGTTTTTACACTGAACTGCCACTTTCAACCAGTAGTTCCTGGGCTTCATGCCGGGTCAGAACTACCTGACTGGCTGGGACTTCTTATGTCTGGGCATGAGTTCCCAAGGGATGCTGATGTGGCCAGGAATAAAGTCCTTGCCCTCTCAAAGGGCTGACTATAACAAACAGGACAGACATCACCTTCTGTCTGCCAGCAGTTGTCCAGTGAGGACAGTGGCGGTCTCCTCTCATGGGAATACACTGCAAAGTACCCTGTGAGGTCATAAAGTTCTAGGGCAGCATACTGGAGTAAAGAGGAGTATTAGAAATGTTAAGAGGCAATGGTGCAGAGTCTGTACTGCAGCTCTCAGCACATAGTAGGGTTATTTTTAAAAAACAAAAACACAAAAGCCTACCAATAATGAAAACTAGCCATTTGCTTTAGGTTGGAGCCACCAGCCTTTGTCACACATTACAACAAGAAATGGAAATTAAGTTATAACACATGAAGCTCGTATTGCAATCGTGGGTGGCAGGGACCTCCTTCATGGCTTCCCATCCAATTCATTATTCAAATCCTTTTACCACGGTCTGCTCCACCGCTCAATGTGGAACCAGCTGTGGATCTTGATAAGAGGAGAAAGCTGGGCTGTTTCCACTTGGCTCCTGGCAATCCTCAGGCCTCCAACAGAACTTTCTTACAAAATGAATAGTGCTGGCTCCCAGAGAGACCAATCTAATCTCATCTTGTCCACTCAGAAGATCCATATCAAATGCTACAGACTGTCTGACTGAAGGACTGCAGCAGAGGGCATCTAACTCCATCTGGGTCTGCATCCGTCTCAGTGCCTGTGCACGGAGCCATCAGGGAGGTGGAGGCAGAATATAACTGGCTGGCGTTTAAACTGCTCCTGTCTATGGTGTTCTTTGGAGAGCCCCACCAGGAAATACAACAGAAACAGAATGAGCATCAGAGTTTAATATCCACAGCCTCCTCTAAATAGGCCCTGGATGGATCCAGACCCCAGTATGACTGTTTACAGGTCCATAACCTGATCAGATTCCGCAGTATGTCTAGAGACCTAACTTCCTAATCCTCCTGAGAATTTTAAATTAATTTAAAAGGAGGAGAAATAAGTCTCTGGCGACGCTTGTTGGAGTAACACGTGACTTATTCCCTCTCGGCCAGTTTCTGAAGGTTTGGCCTGCTTCAAACGAAATTACAGGAGAGGCTGGTTATCCAGAAGGAAAAAAAATGTAGCCCTCCCTCCGCCCCCACAAGTATTAAGGGGAGGATCCAAGCTTGATTACCAGCATCTCCATGGCAACCTAAAACTACCTGTAAGCTTCAGCTTGGGGAAATCTTACACACACACACACACACACACACACACACACACACACACACACACACACNCACACACACACACACACACACACACACACACACACACACACACTCATACATACTCACACATGCACACACTCACACACATACACACACACATACTCACAAAGGAAAATTTTTTAAAAAAAGAAGAAGAAATCTTATTATTTTTGAATTTAAAGACAAAGCGTCAGGGCTGGAGAGCTGGCTTAGCTTGGTCTTGCAGAGGGTGCTTGTTCGGTTCCCAGCCTTCACACGGTGGCTTACAATCATCCATGACACCAGGTCCAGCCTGATGTCATCTTCTGACCTTTGTGGGCACCAGGCATGCACACAGTGCATATACATACATTCAGGCAAAATATTCATACATATAAAATAAAACAAAACAAGTCTTACTTAGTCTTGCTAATCTTAAATTAAATGAAATTAAAGGTGCACACTACCACACCAGACAAAATTAGTAACATTTATTTCTTGGTTTTGATTTTTCTTAAAGACAGGATTTCACTATGTAGTCCTGGAACTTACTCTACAGACCAGAATGGCTTCAAACCCAGAGATCACTATGCCTGTCTAAAGTTAATAAATCTTTAACAGACAAACAAAACGCTGACCTTGTGGTGATCTCTGGTGGCACTGCCGCTGTTCTCAAGATGTAAGGGCCATGTGCTGCCCTGAAGACACAGCTCCAAGTGCTCACCAGACTCACACGCCCCATCCTCTTATCCCAACAGCCTGCTCCTGCTTTATTTCTTCCTCCTGCTAACTGAATGCTTAAGTAGACCTTATATCTCTCCAATTTGAAATGTCAACACCGATGACTAATAAACGCAAGGCAACAGAGGTCAAAACATATAAAAACTTGTCAAAAAATTAAGCTACCAAAGCTCTGTAGGTGGGTGATTGCGCAGGGCTTTCTGGTGACAGTATCTGAGCTCTCAGGTGACACCAAACACCAAGTCACTTTAGCATCAAAGCAGCAGCAAACAACACTCTGCCAGGACAAAGCCACATTCCCTCACTGCAGGACACGGAGCCAGCCACGGAGCCACATTCCCTCTTCCTGCAGTGTTGATTGGATAGCTTTCCTTCCAGGTATCAGACAGAAACACTAAGTGGCACAGAGGTGTAAGAATGCTGAGGAAAGGGGGTGATTATCTCTCCAAGAGATGTGACAAAGTCGTTTCAAGTTGGACAGTGTAGCATAAATGACAGTGGTGGGTAGAGAGGGCGGGGAGAGGGGAGGAGAGAGGACAGAGGGCAGGGAAAGGGTGGGCATGATTAGCTGAAGTCTCCATTCACCATGTGTGTCTCTACGCTACACTGGACCCTGACTTAGAGCTGCTCTCAGGACCTCACTCTGGCCAGGCTGCAGCAGCATGTCACATGAGCATGAGAACTCACCTTTAACAGGTCAGAACCATCAGGGTCCATTTCGTAAATAGCACTGCAAAGGTCACCAAGCCACATGGCATTAAAGTCTAGGACGAATCTGACCAAATGGTCACCCAGCCCCTCGAATGTCTTTCCTCTTAGGAGACTGCCTGCTGAGCAGTCTGTCCATACTCCCCCATCCCCGCCCCTGCACCTAGCGACTCTGTCCAAAGTACAACACTGCGAAGGCTTGACAGCAATGGCACCAATCCGTCACAAAGCAGAAGCATTTGAGCTCCTAAAACACAAGTTTCATAGAAATCTTGGGTTCCAGATACTCCCATAATAAAGGCTCCTGGGATCACAGCTATGTCTGAAAATGATGGCTGGCAAAGCTGGCAAGATGACTTATACAGATGGTCTCTGAGCAGGATTTTTTTTTTTTTTTTTTTTTTTTTTTTTTTTTTTTTTGCGGCCCCCCACCCTCTGAGCAGGATTTTAACATAAATTAAAACACTAGCTATGCATTAGGGAACTGGGCTTTAGTTAAGTTCTCTAGTACTTTTAGATTTTTCAAAAATTTCATTTTATTAAAAAAAGAGAGTTGTCATCTATAAACTATTTCGTATCCATCTATGCAAATACAACATCAAAATACTCTGGTAAGTTCCTTGATGGAGCAGACAATTTTAGGGTTTTCCAACAGGACACATAATGGGGAAGATCAATAGAGTCCAAATTATAGGTACTAGCTGGATTTTCAGAATAGAAGGAAAACGCAAGGGTTTAAAAAGCTGGCAACTTGGAGTTTTGTGGGTTTTAGATATTTAAATCCAATCCTTAGGAGGCCAGAAGCAGTGGATGCTAGGGACTGTGTGACTATCAGGGGACACAGAAGCAGCTCCCATGCGGTGCTTCAATGTTGCTATCAGATATATTTAAGTGACGCTCTAGAAATTAAAGCCAGAGGAGATCAAAATATACCCTCCCCACTACATTTTAAAACACAAAGGTTTATCAACATCGGCCATTTCTCAGCAATAAGACGACAGTTGGTACAAGCTGAACACAGAAAGCTACCTCTTCTTTTGTTCTTTTGTAGGAAATAAACATAGATACATACACACATTGACATTATCTTCAAAATTCAAAGTGGTTATTTTGCTTTACTATCATATAAAATCCATCTTCCTAAGGTCAAATTACTGAAAAAGCACAAAGGCCAAAAAAAGAAAAGCATTTGCCACATGTAAAAAATACACATTGTCTCAGTGGTTCTAGTCATTTGATTATATAGTTATATGTTCTAAGGACTCAGGCTCCCATGACTTGTACAGAAGCAAGCCGGCCCTTTTCTTAGTCTCCAGAAAGGACACTTGGAACCCATTCACTCCAAAAAGCGAAAAAAGAAATGTCCCGAATCTGTACCGGTGACCTAGGAAGACGAGTCACCTGACAGCCAGGTAAGACAGAAGGAAGCTGGGGAGAGACTGAGTCATAAAGCTCTCCTTGGGGGGGTCATGATCTGGGAGATATGGGAGGTAGAAGAACTCTTTGGGGAACGTGGTCCGGACACAGACATAGCTTCTCCATGACAATCCCTCACAGGGCGAGCGAGGGCTTGTGGCTTATGGTTCATATCTAGTATGTCTTCTGTCTTGTAAATAAAGGTCTTACTAAGCTATAACCACGGCCCTTTGCTTCTCCTGTCTGTAACAGCTTCTTTCCAACAGTAAGAGCCGCTGCACAGAGACCTGACATACTCACTCTGGTCTTTTATGAGAACAGTTTAGGGAAAGTCCCAGTTAGTGTTCTAAGTGCTACCTTAACTACCTAAGAGTTTAGTGCGAACTCTCAAGAATAACCTCAGATTTACTCAACAGCCAGATGCCTGCCTCAACAAGGCTCCTTTAGCTCTGGGCAAGAAAACAACTTGTTTTTAGCAGAACCTAGAAACATTCACTGGAAAGGTGGGAGGGGGAAGGGAAATGTTGCTACGTTCCCTTACTACTTTCGTCTTGGCGGCGCCTGTGACTCAGTCATCCCTTAATCTTGCTAAGTGCTTGCTGATACACAGTGCTCTTCACTCCTCCTACTACACAATAAATACTTTAAAGTCTTCTGTTGAAAATGCTTTGTTTGATGAGGTCCTGTTTAGAAACATTTAAAGATATAAATAATTACACCTTTAGAAAAGTGTGTCTGAGAGGAATCTGAATTCTGGATGTAAAGAAGGTGAAAAATTAAGAGAGAAATCAAATTCTACAAAATACACTTTAACAAGCACAAGTGTAAAATAGCCACCATTTTTGGATGACAAAGTTAGATAAAAACAAGAACATCTTTCAAGTTTACAGAAGGCTTTCCTGCTCCTCATCAGCTAATGACAGTCCCGAGTCTCTCAAGTGCATAAGCAGTTCACACTTCAATAGTTGCTGAAGCACAGAAGATAAAACACTTAGAAGATATTTATCAAACACAAATTCATATCAAGAGAAAGTTTTTTTTTTCCCTCATAAAGCTTAAAAGTGGATTTTCCCTTTTTGTTGTTAAAAGAATGGAGACTATGAAACTATCAGCTAGAGATACTGCTGTGAAAACACCTCACATCTGACCACCACACCACACTTTCAAAGTGCTCTTCGCCATGCTCTTTTTCCTTAGTCCTCACAACATCCCTGTGAGGCAGGGAGAGAAGGTCTTAGTGTCCTGATCTCAAGATGAGGACACTGAGGCAGAGAGGTCAGGTGACTTCCTAACATCACACAGCAGGAAAGTGCAGAGCTGGAACCAGAGATCACACCCTCAGCCTCTACTCTTCTTATGCTCACTACTGCCTCAGGCGTGAGCACTGTTCTCTATCAAATTTCACAGGCTACGTTAGCTCATTTTAGTGACATCATAACAGTAACGTTAAAGGCAAAATACCAGAATAGGATAGGAGGTCTGACGACTTTACTGACATAGTAAAACGGGTGCAACACCACTGTTGTCTACTTACTTGTAACTTTTTGGTCCAAATACATAAAATATGCAATATTTACAGCATTTTTCTTTTGTAAATGCAATGCTTTAAAACACATTATAAAGCACCGTAGTAAAAATAGTCTACAGGTAAAAGTACAGAGTAGGCAAATCCTACCCACATCCCAGCTCACTGATGGAGTCGCCATGTGCGTGATCACAATACGCCAGTGTTCAGGGGTACAGATATGCCATGAAGAAACAAGTATTAAACTCACTTTTTTGATATTGGTATGTGGAAATCCTTAAGAAAGCCTCAGATAATGTCCACATTCTTGGCAATACCATCCCAATGTTGGGTACTGGGGTGACAGGAGTCAGGAATACTGCTTGAACTTTTTACCTTCTTACAGTATTATTCAGGGTTTAAGTTGATTTAATACTAATGATCATCAAACAAAATAAAATAAAGCCTACATAAATATGGGCAAACCCAACTGTAGCAGAAATGTTCTGAGAAAACATGATCGAACATTCTAACAAACTTTGTGAGACATGATTCATACAAATAAATCAGATACTGCCAAACAGTTATTAGCACTATCCAGCAGAGGTGGCAGCACAAACTCCAGAAGGGTAAGTGGCAAACGGACTCATCTTCATTCAAGGAGAGGTGAAGAAATGCTTATCCAAAGCACGAGAGTCAGAACCTTTTCTGAAATGGAATTCAGCCTTCTGACTAAACTCCCATGTGTGTATTTTAGGTAATGTAAGTCCCCCTCCCCCTGCACCAGGAGAAGATTATAACTATCATGAAAATGAAAACAAAACTACAAAAAAGTAAAAATGCCTGACAGTTAAAAACTCCACAGGACTCCGCCAGCCCGCCAGCATCTCATTTCTTGACATTCCTGTCTGTCCCCAGCTCAGCGTGGCTCACAGCTCGCACACGCATCAGCAGGAAGCTGAGAAGGGTGGTGACACAGTCAAGTTCCGGGGCAAGAGCGCTCTGGCCACACCTGCGCTCAGTTCGACTTAGGGTAAATCTTTTCGTAGAAAAAGTTCTGGGCCAGGATGTAGAGGTCCCCGTCTTTCTCTCGGACAGCGTGAGCTCTGATGAACTGGAACTGCTCCAGAGCAAACTCATAGAACTCGTTCTCCATTTTCCAAATGTCAGACTGCTGCAGCTTCGCAATAGTCTGCTTGGTGGGCAGCTTCTTCTCTGTGGTTTTCCTAAGGTGAGATTTCTTTCCTACTTACGATGGAAAAACAGGGAACATAAATAATTCTTACAGAACACACACAGACATGCCTCTTTACTTGAAGAAGTGGTTTCTGTTAATAAGACAATCTGAAGGGCAAGTAACACATTACCCTATAACATTAGTAACATAATCTAGAAAAATCCAGAAAGCTAACCTCATCAGAGGCATCTCCATTACAAGGTGAATCCTTAAAACACTTGACAAAATGCCCACATAGTAAACTCAAGACCAGCATTCAGTAAGTGGATTCTCTCACCCTCTCCACTCTAAGAATCATTTACTTATTTTTTAACAACAACCACTACCAGTGTCCAGGTGTGTGTGTGTGTATCCCTGGAGTCGGTCCTTTTCTCCTATCACATATCTGGGCTCCTGAGCAAGTGCCCTCACACTATTGAGCCAGCTTGCTGGCCCTCCCTTAAATAAAGCCTATATCTAGTTTCCCACCACCTATATTTGCTACAATAGTGGAGAATCAAGGGTAGATGCAAACTCTGAGTTTGAGGGATGGTATACTGTCACACAAAATTATCAATATTCAATGGACTCACAATGGTCTGGACATGCCCTGAGACAAGCGACTGCAGTTACAGCCCATGATGGCTATTCTTGTGTTTAGCCCTCCCAACCCACCCCTCTTCTGGAACTGTAGTCTACTTTATCACAGAGTAAGTCAGTGAGGGCCGTGGAAACCAACCTCCCATGCACATACCTGTACGGTAGAGGTCGGTAGCGCCCCGGAAGAATCGGGGCAAAGCTGCCTCCAGCAGCATGATGAAATCCTCGAGCTCCTCGGTGACTCCCACCAGGAAGTACTCATTAATGAGGTTAGACTTAGCCTGGTCCATGGCCCATCTGCTCCCTACATTCCTGAGACCACAGAAAAGGAAAAAAACAAAAAACCAAAAACTTGGTTGTGAAATCTGCTAAGTGTTATGGAGGAAATAGGGAGGCAGGTGCGCAGGTGAGCGCAGCAGTAGCAGCAGCACGCCCTTGGGGGCACCTCTGGGAAGATGAACTGGATTCTAACTCTCCCCACTTCCACAGAGACACTTAGACTCTACTAAAGGGTTCTGGAAATGAACCAACTTTAAGGACAGGTTGTTTGTATGTCCTTTATTTGTCTTAGTGTGCACTGTGCTTTAAAACTACTCTAAAACTTTGTCCATTCTGAGAGCCCCTTTGGTAAAGTAGAAGCAATTTGTTTTTATTGTTTATCTTAATTTGTAAACTGTGTGTCTTTTCTTTCCATAAGCTTTAGTGTTTACTGAAATTCTGAGAAACAGAAAGTATGTAAGAAGAGGCTCCGCTTATAATCTTTTTGTTTACAGTGTCAGCTAATGTTGTTAACGGGTTTCACCCTAAATAGACTATACTTCTGGGACCTAATTAGCACCAACATTCTTTACGCTTAACTCTGGCTCTGCATTTTAAGTGCCAATGTGATCCCAAGGCTGCGGCTTCACTCTTTGTTTTCTCAACTATTAAAACAAAGTCAGAACCACAAACCAAAAAACTAGGTATGGTTGTACATTCATGTTATCCTAGCACTTGGGAAGTGGAGACAGGAGGATTACAAGTTCAAGGGCATCCTGGGCTACAAGAGATTTTACCTCAAAAGAACCTTAAAGGGAGGGGAGGAAGAATGGCTCAGTTGATTTCTAAGGTCTCCCCAAGTTGTGTATGAAATATAGTAAGTAGTCTCTCTATTTAAAACTCAAAGCCGGGCGTGGTGGCGCACACCTTTAATCCCAGCATTCAGGAGGCAGAGGCAGGCAGATTTCTGAGTTCGAGGTTAGCCTGGTCTACAGAGTGAGTTCCAGGACAGCCAGGGCTATAGAGAGAAACCATGTCTTGAAAAACAAAACAAAAAACAAAAACAAAAACAAAAAAACCTCAATTAGGCAATACTTTTTATTATTCAAAAGCAGGGCCTGGCAAACTTTTTCTACAAAAGGCAGAGAGTAAATGTTTTAGGCTTTGTAGGCTATATGGTTTAAACCATATTGTTTACCTCTGCTATCTCAGCAGATGGTAAATGTGCCAGTATCTGTGGCTGTGCTCTATAAAGCTTTATTCACAAAAAACAAGTGCTCTGCCATATCTGCGCCACAGAATTAGTTTCCTTTTCAGAGAGAGTGGTTCAAACTCGAGACTCTCCCAATGCTTTCAATTCCCTTTCTATGATGACGCTTTGGAGCAGTCTACAGGCAGGACCTTGAACTTTCTGCCAATCTACATGGCTCAAATCATTTAGAAATCTCTTGAATTTCCCAGTATAGTTTAAGAAATATACTAATTCAGAATGGATTTTGTTTCTGTATTTTCTATTAAAATGATTGAGTAGACCAAGTATGGCAGTGCATGTCTGTTCCCAGCAGTGAAGGGGCAGGAGAAACCAAAGAGTTCAGGAAACCAAAGAGTGGGGACACAGCCCGGTGGTACACTACTTGCCTAGCTTGTGAAAAGCTCCAGATCTGATCTTTAGAGCCCCCAAAATAAATGGTTGATTAGAATAAATAAATGTGTACAACTACTTAAAGAATTTGAACACAGAACATTCTGGGGATATAAGGTTTTTTTAAAAAGTAAAATCTCTTCTGTACTTTGTGTTTACTACAGACTATATTACAACCATACGTTTTAAGAGTATTGTTGGATACTTAAAAACTCAAAATAAGTTTAACAATAAAATCAGAAGAATACTTCTTGGCTTTATTTGATCTACTTGAAGCAGTAAACTTAGGACAAAATAAGGTTTCTGAAATGACCTCTGACCTCTAAGATCCTCTGTTGGAATTGAGCAAAACAGAACCCCAAAGCAAAAATATCAACTGCAGTTGATAAGCCACACCATGAGAGTATGTTGACAATGAACCTTTAAAACCATTTAGAGAAAACAAATCTAGATATTTACATGTCACGTGTGGTTCGGACTCTCCTAATTCTCTATCTAGTCCTGGCTACTCCACCCCTGCTCATGGGATGTGGGTTATGGAGGTAAAGAAGAGGCCCGCCTTAGTTTAGTTTATTTTCCTACCAGCATTCTGAGCTGTGGCCACAGAAGAACGGGATCTGAAGCCAGAGCTTCTCTGGAGCACAGTCTGAGCCGCCCTCAGCCACACATTCATCGAAGGTCTGTAGCAAAGAGAAGAGCTAGGGCAAGTCAAAAACAAACAAACAAACAAACAAAAAAAAGAGAACTTACTCTCTAAATGCACGTGTGCTTGTAAGCGTAGGCACGCCATGGTGTGCACGAAGGTCAGAACAACCCTGCATGTCAGTCCTTGCCTTATGTCTTGTTTGAAACAGGGTCTTTTATTCGCTGCTCAGGGCATTACCTGGCCCACAAGATTAAGGAATTCTCTCGTCCTCACAGTTCCCATCTCACCATAAACCATTGCGAGTTTAGATGGTCACCACCGCACCCAGCTTTACGCGTCGGAGGGAGCTGAACCCAGGGCTCCACACTGCAAAGCAAGTGCTCTACCCAGTGACTCATCTCTCCAGCTCTCAAATCGGTAACGCAGTAAGTTAGGCAGGAACGAGTGCAAGTATGTGGGATGAGGCACAGGAGCAAGGGCTGGGGAGTTGGCTCAGTGGTTAGGAGCACTTGTTCCTGCAGAGGAGCGAGTCAAGTTCCCAACCATCCACACATCTGACGTCCAGTGAGAAACACCAGTGAGGTCTGCTCCCTGCCCTGCCCTTCAGCAGCGCTGCCTGGTGTGCTTCCAGCAGGCAAGCCCTGCTTACTTCTGACAAGGAGCACCTGCCCTTTCCAGATTAGTCTGTCCTTCAACGTAGGACATCTTCAACGTATTATGGTGCCCCAAATCTCTGTAACTCTGCTAAAATGCTCTTTCTTCCTTGGTAGACTGATTCTTCCAACCGAGGTCACATGAGGCCAGGCTTCTGGCGGAAAGGCGCCTTTCCTCTTTTGAGTTGTCTATGCTGCCTTGCTAACAGCCAGCTCTGAGGAAGGGTACACACTTGTCTGCACGTGTCACCTTTCTGTCCATAAGAAGCTTCATGTACTTGTGATATCACGTGATATCATGTGTCTTGCTCCTCAACTATGGTCAGAGCCTGAAAAGATCATGCCATGTGCACACTGCATGCCAGAGCACACTGTACGGCGCCACACAACTGAAGGCAGAACTAACTAGCACACGGAGGTGCTGCTGCAAAGGCCTCTTTTTGGATGACAGTACTAGAGGAAAGTGCGGTGAGCTGGAGACAAGGCCACTCTTCACGACACACGTGAGATCGCCCTCACCGTTTCCCTGGATGTGCATTATGTATGTGTCGTCTGTCTAAGTGGGAAACGGTGCCCTTGGCCACTTGGTTACTTAGGCCTTTCCCTAGCCAGTCTGTGTGAGGGCGAGTTGTTTTTATTTTTTTAATACAGGATCTCACGACTTAGACCAGACTGTCCCTGAATTCAGCGACCTGCCTGCTCCTGCCCCCCACGTGTTGGGTAAAAATGTGTTTAAATTAGGTTGGTGTCTGGCTGTGCTTATGGGGGTTATCTCAGGTGCATAACTGCGGTAAGAAGACCTGCTTGACTGTGCCGCAGGGAGGGGGCAGGTACATGGAGGGCTTGGAGGCAGGAAAGGGAAGGAGGAAAATAAATTACTTATTGAACTAGAATGTGAGCTGAACACAGCATGAACGTGTTGGTTAACTAACCGTCTCTACAGCTGACTACAGACGCCATCCTACAACCCAGAATCCCGGGAAATGATGGCTCTGACCTGGAACTGTGAGCCAGCCCTTTCCTCTCAGGTTGCTTTTGTCAGCATGTTTTGTCATAGCAATAGGACAGGAACCTAAGACAGTCTGGTTTAGCTCTCCTGCTGGAAGCCAACCCCCAAAGTGGTTTTTACCACAAGCCAAGTTAGCTTAAAAAAAAAAAAATCCAGCAAGCACACGTTATGTCTCCATTTATCTCTATTGTACCCCAATTTTCACAAAGAGTGTGGCTCAAGGAACTAAGTGTGACAGGTTAGAAAGTGTCTGATCCCATGACTGTTTCTAACAGGCTGTAGCTTGTGGCATGTCCCCTGTAGCTCAGTACACAGGCTCCGCTTCATGACTGTACCAGGCTAGCGTACAAGGCAGAAGTTGAATAACTTACTAAACAGCCTCACTATCCCCACAGCCATCCCATGTGTGCCACACGGCTGTGTGTGCGACATCCAAACACGTTAAAAAGGTTGTCTTAACTGCAAGAAAGTAGCATGTTAAGGAGACTGCAATACTAAAAGTTTCCACAAAATTAGCATGTAGACAGTGCAGACTATGTGCAGACAACTCTGGAGATCTCATGCGTACTATTTTAATTAAACTGAATAATCATACTGCATGGCTATTTTAACTCAATTCTTTAATTAGCAAACTCCTAGATCCTGTGTTCTTCAAGTATTTTAGTCCTCCAGGAAAAGAAAATTTAGAACATCTTCAAGTCTGTTTTTAGGCAGTGTTTTAAATCTGCTACCTGACTGGGGCAGACTAAAGTTACCTCCAAATCAAACTTTCTGTGGGCCAGACTGTTAACCTCTCTTGCATGGGATTCAGTGTGGCCATACGGTCACAGGCTCGCTAGTGGACTGATGGCAAACATGGACAACTTCTGGGTCACCTGCTTCGGAGAAAACCACTTGCCTCCCCTTCCTTTCTCTCAGTAGGCCACAGAACAGATGCAATACTGCCTTGAATTCAACAAAGCATGAAGGTGTCCAGAGGAACAGTAGACAGCAATCTCTGAGGTCACTGGGCACAGCGTGCCACAGAGCTTCCTCAAGAGTCTAGATCTTAACAGGAGTGCTAAGTACATGCGCGCAGTCCCGCCACTTGGCAGGCTGGAGGCCAGAGGTCAGACCATCCTTCAGGCTGAGTTTGGTGCTAGTCCTAGCTATGGGAGCGCCCGCTGAATTACAAACACAAACACAAAAAGACAAGCAAAACAATAACTTAAAAAAAGAAAGTTAACCAGGTGTAGCGGTACATAACTTTAACTCCAACACTAAGGAGGTGGAGGCAGTGGGGCAGAGAGGTAGAGGCAGGTGGATCTCTGTGAGTTCCAGGACAACTGGGCTACCCCCAAGGCTTCTATGTGAGCATCTTACCTGAATTGTTTGCTTTATAGTGTTTGATGTAATTCACTCATCAAATGTGGAAATACGGTTAGGCTGCGCCCTCTGTGTTAGCTAGTTTTATGTCAACAAAAGCTAGAGTCCTTTAGGTAGAGAGCTTCTCAATCTCAATTGAGAAGATGCCCCCTGTGGGCAAGTCTGTGATGCATTTTCTTGATTGATGATTGAAGAGGGAGGGTCCAATTTGCTGTGGGAGGTGCTACCCCTTAAGAAAGTAGGCTGAAGGGCTGGAGAGATGGTTCAGCAGTTAAGAACATTGACTGTTCTTCCAGAGATCCTGAGTTCAATTCCTGGCAATCACATGGTGCCTCACAACCATCTGTAATGGGATCTGATGCCCTCTCCTGGTGTGTCTGAAGATAGCTACAGGGTACTCACATACATTAAATCAATCAATCAATCAATCAATGGCGGGGGGCAGGAAACAAAGCAGGCTGAGTATGCCACGAGGAACAAGCCACTAAGCAGTACTTCATGGCCTCTTGCTCCAGTTCCTGCCTTCAGGTTCCCGCCCTGCCTTCAGGTTCCTGCCCTGGCTTCCTTGGTTAATGTACTACAAGCTGTAAGATGAACTTTTGTTCCCAAGTTGCTTTTGGTCAGTGTTTTATCAGAGACAGATGTAGAAAATGTTATGATGTATCTTATAATCCTACAGGCCAAGCAAGTATAGAGAAATCTAACAGGACTTGAAAGGAAATGCTCACAGAATATAAGGAGGAGATGGTCTCCCAACGATAGTTTAAATAATGCTTCATTGACTTTAATTTTTTGGGCTGCCAATGAAACAAATAACTGCTAAAATACATTGGCTTATCAAAAAAGTTGCTGCACTGATTTAAATCAGTCCGTTTCTATGTGGAGGGAAGGAAACGTGTTACGCTGGGGAGAGGCTTCGTCTCTGTTCCCATAGGAAAAGCAAAGCTGTGCATTCCTTCCAAATTAATAAAAATAAAAGAAAATAAAAAATAAAAAACAAAACCCCAAACATCACATTTAACAGTCCGGGAGACTCCCTGAAGACCTTGGCTGCAAACAGAAAGAAAGAAATCATGAAGACCAACAAAGCAGGTAACTTGTATCCCTCTACATGGGAACAGCACTGAGACAGTCTGAGACATGACAATGTCTCCAGACAGACTTAAGCTATGAATACGTAGGCAATACATCTTGTTGGCTACAGAACCGTCAAGACATATCACATCCTTTCAAATGGCATAGACAGAAATTTATATTATAGCTTAGTTATACAATCCAAACTAATGTATAAAGAAAATAGATGCCTTACCCAGAGCATCATCAGAGAGCAGAGAATTATCTTTAACTGAATTGTGCACACTGCACACTCCATACATATGTTATTGAAGAAATGTATATATTACCTGTGAGAGTTCATGTGTTTACAGGCACCAATCAAGTCAATGCTGCTCTGATAATATCTACCCTCGGAGATGCTGAGACATTGAGACATACTTATTCCAGCATCCTGTTTGAGCTGACCTCAGACTGCCTCAATGCTGTTTTCTTAAAATTCTGCATCCAGGACAATTTCGAATCGGCTAGCCAAATCGTCCACCATCATAGACTGGCCCAGTCAGGACTTTAAACCCTGAATTTTCTCAGCATGCAGAAACTGGACAGCAAATGCTATAGCTAGCTTGAAGACTGACCAATATCATTTGCGGGGAGGGGACGAAAGGAAAGCGATGCCCCAAATCAGCAGGAAGCAATTTTTAGAGAGTGATGCCCCATTCTTAAAAGGCAGGCTGATGGCTTCTGATTGTTCAATGAATTGTGGTCATTAAAGGTGGGTTGGTTACAAGTTGTTAATGGTCTTGATAAAATATAAGCGATCAGACTCAGGGATTTCTTTCTTTCTCTTTCCTTTATCCTTCTTTCTTATGCTAAAGGGAAGGGGGGGGGAGAAGGGTTGAAAAGAAAAAAAGAGGGAATATAGGAATAACAGGAATAAAGGGTTGATTATTGAATCTACTCATAAAATATAGTGCCACCTCAAGCCAAAAATCTTACATTGGTATAGATCTTTGTATATTCACACAAAATTAAGGTTATATTTGGTTACAACACACTATGCATCAACTTATTTTAAGGTATTGTAATTCTATGTACTTCTTAAAAATGCAATGTTAAGTTCTAGTCTTTTTGAAAGCTGCTATTACAAACTGTTTAGGATATTAAGAAATGCAAGCTAATCATTAATTAATTAATCAAACTTATGGTCATGTTAGATACCAGTCTAGTTTTTATTACAGAAATATATTTCCAAGGCTGAAGAGATAGTAAATAGCTAGACACAAGCAACATTTGCATATTCAGATATATGACAGACAGACAGATGGGCTCCCCCCAGACAGAGATCTATACAATATGACATTTAAAGATGTTTTATTAATAAAAGGCCTTTTTTGACAACTAGACATGTCAGCTCCTGGAAGCGCCCCACTCTACTTCAAAGAAGATGATGAGCATTGAAGAACCTCCAGATGGAGTTAGCTGCAAAATGGCCAGCTAGCCACTGGGCACGGCCAACTGCTGATGGGTAGAGCAACTTTCTAAGTACTCATTTTTCCTTTATCCTACTAGCTCCCAGATAAATAAGACAGAAACTACTAGATTTATTTAATAAAGATTCCAAGCACAATAACTGAGCAATGTTATTAATCTGTTTTAATCCTCTAAATTAATCTGGCTACCTCCCAGCCAAAAATCCCTGAGATACTTGTATTTTAGTATTGATCTGGCTCTCTCTGCTCCAAATATGTTCTCATGGTGTCTTCCAGACCCTCTCCACATGGTGAATCCTCTGGTCTTTTTTCTCTCTCCCCACCCCCTCACTGGAATCAGAAGTCCAGCCCTGATATCCCCCCTGCTCGGTAACTGGCTCATCAGCTTTAAATTGACAAATCAGAGAATAAATAAGCAGCACTGTTTACACAACGCTGAGGCAGGAGATTCTTAGAATAAGCATTACAAGGTCATGTCCGGATTGCAACCAGATATGGGGGTGGAGCAGAGAAATAAGCATTTGAATAATACAAGGATAGTCTTTACAGAGTGCATAGTAACATTATGGCAACAGCTGACAGTCTGCCGTCCAAACTGGACAAACGAGGCGCAGGGAAGTTGACTGCTAAGCTTCAATACAACAGGGTAGGCAGTCCTTCCTATTTCCTGCTTCACAGAAAGTCTGTCAGACATTCTGGGCCATAAGACTGAAGCTGATGCTTCAACACACAGAGAAATTTGGGGGACTGTTCAGGAAGCCGGCTTGCTTGTCATTCCTAGAGTTTTGGAAACTGCTTGCTTGTATTTCCTGCTCAGCTCTCTGATGGAAGTGAAGACTAGATGGTTATAGTTTTACCATTAAATTTATGTTGTTTAGGATTTAAGAAAATGTTTTCAAATCTAGGAAGATGTTTTAGGTTGATAATGCAAGCTTTGATAGAAATTGAAAGTATAGAACTCTGAACTCAAAAAGATAGGACAGAGAGTAGAATACTTTGTCCAAGGTTGCCAAATGTACATGGACTGGACATCATGATAGTTTTCCTAATTGTTATTATTATATATGGTCTATATTGTTAAGAGTAAGAGACTTTTATTGGACTAAAAGGAGGAAATGTGGAGAGAATCTTTTGTGTACTGTATGGAAGCATCACCATCAATTAGAAAGCTGTTGGCCAATTAGCTTAGGCAGGAAACAGGATGTGGGAATTCTGGCAGGGAGAGAGGATACTGGGTTAGAGTCAGCTGTGGGAAGAAATTCACCCCAAAATGGAGATGGTCACATGAACCTGAGGAGATGAACTAGCATGTGACAGGACTTATCCTAGAATAGAATAAACAGGTTAAGTTATGAGCTAGCTGGGGAACACTCCCAAGCTTATGACCTAGGTAATTATTCATAGATAGTAAGTCTCAGTGTCAATACTTCAGGAATTGGGTGCAGTTAGAAAAGCCTGAGGCTACAGTAGCCTGAGGGCAGTGCTGTGTAGAAATTATAAATGGTGAGAATTAGCAGTGCCAGATGTTTGGAAGCCACACAAAGTTGTAAACAACAACTGAGAATCAATGGGACCCCAGAGAACATTTGGTGTTTGGTGAAGCTTTCTTAAAAGGAGCCAATTGTGTCACTTGAAAGGAAACAGCGAAGACTGTATCAGTGCGTGGTCCTCACCTTGAGCTGTGCTGGTCTCTGGTAGCTTTGGCTATTCTCAGATGACATTGGCCATGCTTGGAGACATGCTGAGCTCTTATCTGAGATGTAGAAGATGCTACTAAGTAGAGGCCATCCTCCTTAAAGCAGCAGACAATCTACAGGGCATTGAGCATCCCTGTCAGTAACAGATCTGCTGCTAATAACAGATTCTACACAGGCATTATCCGCAACAGCTTGGAGTGCTGGTGAACTTAAGGTTTATGGTAGCAAGTACAAGCTTCCAAAATGCAACTTCTCACAGCTCTTGCTGATAGTGGTTTTTAGTGGGATTAATGTAAATTTTTGATACTGTATAATCAAATGCATTAATCCTTGGGAGCCCTGTGTATTATTGTGTAAACAATGAAGGATGTTTGAAAACTGCCTAAAAGACCAATTCCAAGTACAACATCAAATGCATTAATAAATTTTAATGTGTAAAAGTTCACTGTGGCTTCATGCTCTACACACTGACCTTCCATTTATCAAATCAACTGTAGC
This sequence comes from Mus pahari, assembly GCF_900095145.1. NCBI lineage: Eukaryota > Metazoa > Chordata > Mammalia > Rodentia > Muridae > Mus > Mus pahari. The sequence goes on from NC_034593.1 coordinate 131,946,042, forward strand.
ATTAAAAAGTAGCCTTAATTTTTGGGAAAGGCTATTAGAACTCTCTTTTCCAATTGCATACCTGCATAAAGCTGGGTTTCCTTTCTTTATGTACTTAACCAAAAGAAGTGCAAGTGAATGGCACTCTCTTCGCTTTTGTAGGAAGGCTTCTTCACACCAGACGTCATGCGTTACCACGGGTCAGGTGTCCTAAAATGACCCTTTAAGGAAGCCCTCTGGCTAGTGAGATGGCTTGGCAGGTAAAGGTGCTTGCCCCAAGCCTGAGGACCCAAGTCTGACCCCTGAAACCTCCATAGTAAGAGACCAAATCCAACAAGTTGTCCTCTGTCATGTGCTCTGTGGCACACACATCCTTCTCAAAAAAATAAATTAATATAAAATAAATGGGGAAAATAAAACAAGCTAAAATTATCTATGTAAACTGTGAATTTACTCATACTGATAAACGGTAACAGTTGGCTACATAAACAAATGTTCTCTGGGGTCCTAATTTTCTTTACTATTTGTGTGTACATGCATGAGTGTGCTTACACATGCATGCACGTGTTCTCTCCCTACCCCCAACAGCATGCATACTGCACACACATGTACATGCTTGCCGAGGCCAATCCCCTGGGGCTGACATTACACACAGTTGTGAGCTATAAGTTCTGCAAACCAAACCGGGGTGCTCACAGGGCAGGAGGTGTTCTTAAGCACCGAGCCATCTCTCAAGTCCTGGGCCCTTTATTTTCAGGTAACAGAGCTAACACTTGACTTAGAAAACGCTGTACGCAGGTTGTACACTACACCAACTCTGCAGCACTTTAATATGCACACACCTGGCTGCTTGGGGATTCACCGGTAAACTAGGCTCTGTGACAAACTTTGGGGTTTAAGCGTCACAAAGCTTACCACATTTGGGGAACAGAACACATACACAGAATCTGAATGCCATAAAGTAAATGCTTTAAAGTGGAGATCTGAACAGGAAGTGAATAGCTCAGCTTAGGAGCTGCCACGGTAGAGGTAAGGTCAAAGTTCAATCGTAAATGTAAACAACGGGGGTTTTTACTGAGAAAAAGTATGAAGCAATAATAAGTTCCAAGGACATCTTCATTTTGGTGGCTGAAACACTGGCTGAGCACATGGGATAATTGAGCTACAGACAGGTGGGTATAAGATCTTATTAGATTGTGTCTCCTAAGCCTTAGGTAATTAAATACATTTACATTTATTGTGTGTGTGTGCACATGCACCACAGCAAGAGACCAGTTCAATCCTTCCATGGCGTGGGTACCAGAAAATGGACTCAGGTCATCAAGCACCTTCAGTGGCTAACCCACCTCTCTGCCCTACCCCGGAGAATGTTTGAGCAAAGAAAGCTATAAAAGGTGTTCCACTAAAAGAGAGCAAACCCACTGTGGTTCTGAGAACTGGACTCGGGTGACACTCAGGAAGAAATGATGCAGAAACCCCAGGTCTGTACCTAAGATATTTGACTCTGACCTTGCCAGAAGCTGCTTTAGCAAAACGATTTCATAAACTCATGACTACAAGTAAATGTAGACTGCCATTTTAAGACTAAGAACCAAAATAGATGAAAACAGGCTCACTGATAATGATTGCCTAGAAAACTGTTGGCAGGTGTAACAGTCAATATTGATTATCAACTTAAATCACCTTGTAGACGAAGTTTTGGCTTTGTGAAGGCATCTCCAGGGACGTATAACTGATCATGTGTAGCAGCACCTCATAGTGCTGTGTGTGTGTGTGTGTGTGTGTGTGTGTGTGTGTGTGTACTGAATAGAGGGGAGGAAGCAAGCAGAGCAGAGCCCAGCACTCACGGTCACGCCCCTCCCTCTCCTGTCCCTTCCACCACACACCTCCCTGCCCCACGGACTGTTTCAGACTGTAGCTGAAACAATCCCTCCACTCCTCAAGCGGCTTCTGTCATGGCACTGAGAACAGTAACTTACATAGCAGGACTGTAAGAAGACAAGCATGCAGTCACAGAACTATGTGTGTCCCTCTTCACTGCTTCTGTACAGTCCTGAGCTCCTTCCAAAATGTCCACAGTAAAGGAAGAGTACACTTAGGATCAGCAGCAAGCGCGTTACCTTTTTGTCTCCTTGTTTCCGCCTCCTTAATCCTGGTCTGTAATCGTCTCCAAACCTCAGAAAGTAATAGTAGGAGACTAGCCTCTCAATAGGGTCCCTGATGACATTAATGTAAATCGGTTTCTTCTTCACACCGAATCTGAAACAGCATAATTCCAGTGATGAGGTCAGTATTTTCATTAGTTCAGGTTCACCCTGAAATTATATGCAAAAATCTAAAGTACTGGTGGGATACAGAAATAATAAAATAAATTAACTAAAATAAAATTGAGTATGTGAAGACTGGGAAATATTTCATATTCAGGAAGCAACAAAGCAAATAAAAATAATTCAAGAAACAATAGAGAAAGTCTACCTACGCCCTCAAGGAGTAAGGAGGCATCCTGTCCTGAGGGACTAGGCCTAGTAGACACCCTGGGGGTGAGTGCAGACCTGGCAGGCCCTGTCCAGCCACACTGTGCCTCAGCGGCCTATTTTTGCCTTTATTTATTGAGGAGTTTAAGCAGCCACACAGCCTATGTTGAGACCAGACCCCAGGGAGCCTATCACTAGTTTCTCATTCATGAGCCCTGTGTGGCACTCAGACACTGACACATGCCCCACCCATCACTGTGCATCCCATGAACAACTCAAATGCCATGCAGCCTTTAGAAATTGTGAGTGCCATCCTATGGGGTCACATCTGCTGTGCCTGACTTGCCTCGGCCTACCTTGGAGACCTCCTACCATGTAATCTGTAGAAACTGGCAGGTGCCCCGTGCCTGAAGCTGCATGTACTATACCCAGGTTATGAGGGTAGCTGCCCAGCTTTCTTACGAAAGCTGCCTTCTATCTGCTAGTACGATCCCGCAAGACTCGCGAGAACATAACAAACGCTGATTAGCTGAAATAGTAATATCAACTCTACATTGAGAATTCTCCGAGAACCAACCAGCCTGAGACACACATCTTTGGACTCAACGCTAGGAAACTCTTTACCTGCAAAATGGGGAGGAGGATGACCTGCCCGATGCACAACAGCAGTGCAGAGAAGTGGAACAACCCACTATCAAAACCAAGGAAACAGTAACAGAAGACAGCAATGCACTTGGTGGCTGTCCTGTGTCCAGGGTCTCCCCTGTCTATTCATCTGGCAATTCTCAACTGTATCCTAAAACACCATTTATTAGTCATCTGCTCTTCGGAATCCTGAAATAGACCTCGTTGATAGCTGAAATCGAACCTAAATGTCTGGGACTTGGGGTCCAGCCTGACTAGCATGTTCAGGGCCCTAGACTGCGTCCCTAGCACCACAGAAATAACATGGTGCCGAGCCCGCCCCAGCTCCTCAGTCATCTTACATCTTAGATGCTACCTTATTGTTTTCTTGAACTCTTTTTGTTTGTTTGTTTGTTTGTTTGTTTGTTTTGAGTCAGGGTTTTGTTTTGAGTCTGTGTAGCCCTGGCTGTCCTGGAACTCACTCTGTAGACCAGGCTGGCCTTGAACTCAGAAATCCACCTGCCTCCTGAGTGCTGAGATTAAAGGTGTGCTCCACCAATGCTCGGCTCTACTCTAGGCAGAAGTTGTCCATCCGCAGTCAGGCCTGTCTTCCCACCTCATCCCGTAAGCCACTCTGCTCACCCGTATCTACAAGGCTGCTCTGGTTGGCTTTTCCTCCTACTGCCTCACCCCTTGCTTTTCCGGAGCTAACATTTTCCTGGCGGCAGAGACAGTGTGTATTGGTGAGCTCTGATGGCTAAATACGGACGGCAGCATATCAGTGAGACAAGAGGAAGGCACCAGGGCCGGGGCCAGAGGACACACACAGCTCACAACCACTTTCCACCAAGCCATCACTGACGTTACATACAAGGGACACATGCAGATATGTGGTGAGGAAAAGCATTCTGACAAGAGGGAACCCCAAGGATGAAGGTCTTGAAGCTTCTAGTGCCAGCTGCTTGGAGAGAGAAGAATGTGGAGGAAGCATCAGGGAGAGTAAAAGGCGACGTGGTGAGGAGAGGTTGGGAGTGCAGGCATGTGGGCCTTGCAGACCGCTCTAAGCATTCATTTCTGTGAGTCATGTGTGAGGTCACCGGCAGATTCCAGTATAGAAGTCCGATGATTCGTCTCTTCAGAGGTGGGTGGCTACTGTTTCAGAATGAAAAAGGTTGTGACACACTCTTGTGACCCCGGTGACCACCATGTAACAGTGCTATTAGCCTTTGTCAGACACCTGCGGTACCTGTGAGCTATTAGGCTCAGGGAAAATCAACTCTGAGCTTGTCTTGCTAACGTCTGCCCCCAGCTGCACGATGTCTTCTGAGTGTCCAGAAAGCAGCAACGATTAGAGAGGAAGCAAATGCTGTAGACGTGTAGCAAGCACTGTGACCTAAGGAGCAGGAAAGGCTACAGAATGGCTGCGGCTGTTGTGCTTCTGTCTGGGACTTTATCACAAGTGCGGCCATGGCCAAGCACACAGGGGCTGGGAATTAATTAGCTGGGGTGGACAGACTGTGGGATCTAACCACTCACGCTGTTTTGTGAGAGAACACCCAGCAAGACACAGGAACCACTTCAGGTTAAAGACAGACATGTAAGAGAAGCTGCAAGGAGGGAGGACACAGGGCATGGTGGCATTCCTTAGATGGTGGTCCTAGGCTTGGACACATGGACCAGGGGGTGAGGTGACAAACAGGACACAGCACATTACAAACCTCTCCCTAGCCAAAGTACAGCTGTCTGAGGACATTCTGGGTGGCATTTGTTATGTATGAAGCAAAACTTTAATGAGATGATCAGTGAATTCATTCTGAAAATAGGAATGGGCCATTACTTATAATTGCGGAAGGGTTATATAGGCATAAAGATCTGGAGGCAAGGGGTTGGAACAGAAAATGGGCACAGTAAAAATGGCATCTGGGACACACAGCACAGCCGAGTAAGAGACAAAGCTAACAGGGTTTAACCGGTTTAACCTCTGCTGATTATACAGCTTATATGGGGAGAAAAGCAAATTCCATGGCTGGAGACTCTTCCTTCAATCCTGCCCAGGGAGGAAGGGTAGAAATCTATTTCTGTTCAAGGAGAGTAAACTACTGACTGGCAAGAATGATCCCCTGGAAAGAGGGGTCCACTTGGTGGGTGTGAGGTGACAATTTTCTAACACAGTTACACTTATATCTACCTACCTACCAGCGGGCTCTCTGGAAGACACTTCAGAAATCTATGCGTGTCAACTATGTGTTGCCCAAAAGGAGCAACACTAGGACCATTTCTTTACCACTACACGTGCATAGCCTGGATGGAATAACCAAGAACAGCTTTAAAAGCCAGGGCACACGTAGGCTATCTTCAAGGAGCCCAATCTACTGGCTGGAGTCTAACAGAGAGGCAATGAGGCTGGAAGGAGACAGCCTTTGGGGAAAACAGCATTTTGAGACTTCTGCAGTGTATTAGATTTAGCGCCAATCTTTAAAAAACATTATTGTTGTTGTTGTTGTGCTGTGTGTGCCTGTGCATATGTGAGGTCAGAGGATAGTTTGCAGGAAAAGCTTCTCTCCTGTCATGTGGGTCATGGGGACAGGCGCCTTTACCCTGAGCCTCCTTGCCAGCCATTAATTTGGCTTCTGTCTGGCTAGGGACAGTCTTATGTCATATCTCGTGCTGTACATATTTATGTGGGACTCTTGGCCACAAATGGCTCATACTAGTGGCAGACTGCTTTGCTTAGTTTCAAAAACTGAGTGACCTGTTGGCATCTGCTCGCCTCACTGATAATGCTGTGGGATCAAGGACAGCTGATCTGTTAGGGTGACTCCTATTCAATAAATGCTACTGATGCATGAACAACATACATTTATATAGGACTGTTATAAATATTGTCTATTTTAGTAAGGCATAATCTCTTCACTCCAGAAAGAAGGGGGTTTCAATGAACCTATCCTTAGTCAAGAACTACAAGTATTCAACTTGATATTAATCCTGGCATCTTGAAAATGTCCACCCTATATAATTTTAAAGTGGAATGTTAAAGTCAATGGCATTAATTTGTCATAGCTCAACTCTCTGAAGACTGCTCATCACTAGGAAGAAAACAAACAATGACTGAGCACTTACAGGTGAGATGCTTCAGAAAACCACAAGGTTAAAGCAAAGGGCACATGCTAGAACCCAAACCAAAGCTGCTAGGTACAAAGACGTTTCTCTTCTTCTATCCTAATACTGTAGAGAAAATACAAAGGAGGACTTGATCGAGACGTCTGAACTAGAGTGTGTACTCCTTAGAAGTCAGTCCAAACACAAAGGATCTTTCACTTGTTGTTTTTCCACATTCTTTTCCTGGGTCTCCAGAAAACTCAACTATGTTTCAATTTTTATTATCTGTCTAATAAATTGAAAAATTAAACACCTTTCCCTCCACGAATTTACCATTTTTTTCTATAACAGCAAGTGACTTAGGGAATCCCACTGAGCCGAGGACGCTTCCCGCCAAGGACACGGGAGACTGTTCTCCCTTCTCTGTCCCTTTTTGAGACCTTATTTATTTTATGTGTAAGGTGTTTGGCCTGAATGAACTGTGTACCATGTCTGGCTGTGAGGCACAACGTGGATGCTGGGAGCCTGACCCACATCCTCTGGAAGAGCAGCCAGTGCTCTTAACCACCCACATACAGTATTTTGTGTGTGGTAGTAACAGGGACTGAGTAAAACCAGGGCTTCTATCCTAACTATTCTACTACAGAGCCACAGCTCAGGAAACATGTTTTTACTCTAAAAATCATTTACCTGTGTTGTGCATTTGCTCTGCGTGTGAACACAGGAGTACACGTGTCACGGTGTACGGCGGTCAGAGGACAACCTTTCCTGTCGTCCTTCCTTTCCCACTCCTTTGAGACAGGGCTCTCCTGCTGCTGTGAGAAGACTCACTGGCTGGTAAGCCGCCTCCGTCCCCCACATCTCTCCATGAGCGCTGGGATCATATGCAGATGCCCGAGCTACATACATGGTTTCCACCTGGGTTCGAGGGATTCAAACCTGGGTCCTCACAATTGTGACCCAAGCAATTTTACCCATGGAGCTGTCTTCCTAAACCCTCACTTTAAAATGTGAAATGGGACCTCACTAAGTTGTCTGGGCTGGCTTCCAACATGCAATCCTCCTGTACCAGCCTCCTTGGTAACTAAAATTACAGGTATGCGCCACCATACTCAGTTCAATAATATGTTTTGAAGAATAAGGCACTCTAAAATTGGCAAATGAGGTTTCTCTCTTCCTTCCTCAATCATGGAGTTTATGACTATCAAGCTAAGGAATGGTCACATCTATAATATTTCTTGACTATATACATTAGAACACATCAAACAATTTCCTCTAATTGATTCCATTTAGCTATTTATTTAACATTGTCATTGTATTAAAATTTTTACAGTATATTTTTATTTCCAGTAACATGAGCCACTATGAAAATATTCAAACCCAGTGTTGCTGTCAGTGTTTAATAAGATTATTCTTTTAAAATGCTTTATCCATTTCAAGTTCAAGTACCTCAGTGAACACCAGAGCTTTGTTCTACATGCAAGCCTGTGCCCAAAGCAAAAGCACTCAATATATAATTTTAATAATGAAAACCTACAATATTAGAATCCAGGCCATGCAGAGAGAAAAAAAAAGCCCCAAATCATTTAGGTGAAAGGTAACAAACACTCAGTGAAGGGTAGTGCAGCCCTCAGGGAACAAATGCGTATGAATGAAGTTTATGAAACTGGTTCAGGGCCTCTGCAGAGAGAATTTTTAGTTTATTTTAAAGCCACCTATAAAATGCTTTCAATATTGCAGTATGAATTATTTATAGAAAACTGTACATTTAACTTGAAAGTTACAATGTTACTGAATGAAAGATCTTAGGGATTATGAGGGAAATCAAGATATACACTTTATGTGTGTAATATTCGGGAAATTCTTTAATTATATGATTTCCAGAGAAGCTAGGATGTTCCCACTGTCTGACTCTATGGCACATCATTCTGTTCTTTTCCTTTTCCAACCTAAAAAGTGAAACTGAGACAGAGCGAGCTTCACTAACAGTTGACACCACTGCTAAGGTAGAATTGAGCTGTGCATGCCGACTGTCGACAGTCACTTTCTGTCGTCTCTGAAGTTAACAGAGGATTATTAGCAGAGCATTTGGATGTGAGCTTTTATTGTAACAGCGCTATGTGTTCCATGGAGAATGTTCAAACGGGTCTTATGTTTAGACTATTCCTTTTAACCAATTTTCTGATTACTCTTTAAAGATGCAAGGGCTCCCACGGGGACCACAGAATGCTTGAACACTGTGTATTCTGCAGTCTTTTGAACTTTTCTTTAAGAGAATTAAGACAAGATTGCCATGACTTATACAATCATACTCAAACATAAAAGAAAATTCTTAGTTTTTAAAAAGTCTCCCCTTATATGTCATAATTTCAAAGCTGAAACACAGTGATTCAAGGAAAAGCATATTAGGGAACCAGAAACTGAGGGGGGGGGGTTCTTTGTTCTCTGTCAGTGACCTCGTGAGCCCGTTTGACTGACCTCACACTTGTGGAGTAATCAGCCAGCCTCCAGTACAGGTGAAAACTGCCACAGAATGTGAACTGTCATAATTAGCTCGAGACGTGTCCTTTTATGAACACTAGAGGGCAGTAAAGCACTGGCAGGAATATTTAAATCATCGGTGTCCAAGTGGCCTGTCAGTGTGTACTAACCCTGCTCACAGGCAGAGGACAAACAAAGCACTCTTCAGTACATCATTTTGGATGCTACTTACTTTGCAAAATCCAAGTAAGAAATGTGTCCGTGATAGAAACCTGGTTTCATCTCGGTCCAGGTGGTTATATTCTTTACAAAGCGTACCTAAAAGAGGAGGACATTCTCATTACCTCACTGCAATGTAAAGAAAGCAGATTCTGTCAACAGCAAATCACCTCCCATTCAGTCCCCGCATCCATGGAGCTGGAAGGCAGGTTTGAAGTAAGAACAATCGGTGCAGTCTGAATGCACTACCTTACCACGGCCACGAACACAGTGTATCTACACAGGGTGGGAGGTAGACGCAGGGGTGTACTTCACCCCCATGAGGGCAAATCATCATTGTCAACTTCACTACGTTAGAATCAGTAAGAGATAAACGGCTGGCACAGATGTAAGAGACTTCTTGATGGGCTTATCTGCAGTGGGACGATCTGCACTAGGTACATACAGGCAGCATCTTGAGGCATATGGAAGGAGGTATACGCAGATGGAGGACGCCTGGGGAAAAGGCGGTATTTGCCCCTCTACCTTTGCACCTTGATAGAGAGTTCATTTATCCTATAGTTGTCTGTACTATTGCTGTACTGTCTGCTGTTGCTGCTCCATTAGAACCTGGGTTCTTCGGGCTTCAAACTTGAACTGAAGGTAAGTTGCTCGTCAGGAACCCTCCAGACCTTCAGAGCCAGACTGGGGTTCCTGAGGCACTGAGCCTCGTGCACTGGGCAGTTGCAGGGTTCCCTGTGGCTCCAGTGTGAAGGCAGCCATTGTTGGACTACCCAGACAGCACTGTGCAAGACATTCTAACACTCGCTCTCTTTTATAAGGTTATTTATATGGATGTGCATGTATCTGCATGTTTCTATACATATATGTACAGAAGCCGTAAGGTATGGAGCTAGAGATATGGGTGATATGAGTTGCCCACAGTGGGTGCTGGGAGCCAAACTCAGGTTATTTGAAGAACAAGTTTTCTTAACCACTGATCCCTGATCCACTCCAACCCACTCCTGTTAACTATAATGCGTATACATAATGCAAATGTAAAATGTCTGTGTCTTCTTTCTTCCTACTCTTCCTGTAGAGGACCCTGCTGCCTTCCTTAGGCTTTCTATTGCTGTGAGAAAGCACCATGACCATACACAGGAGAGAGGGCTATTTCACTGACAGTCCAGCATCAAGAGAAGTCATTGCGCGAACGAACCAGGCAGGCACTGATGCAGAGACCTGAAGAATACAGCTTCCTGGCTTGCTCCTCATGATGTGTTCAGTTTGTTTTCTTATACAGTGGGCCTTCCCTGCAGGCCAATTCTATGGAGGTGTTTCCTTGATTAAGATTTCTTCCCAGATGAGCCAACCTTATGTTACGTTGACATACAAATAGCCAGCACACAGAAAAAATACACCCCCTATCAAAAATACACACTGAAAAAGCAAGCAACATTCCAATCTAAGGAATTCATTCTGTGTGCATATGAATACATGTATTATACAAACAGGGATTCACACCCCTGGCTAGCCTCATGCTCAGCACATCCAGGGTGATGTCACATTCTTGGTCTTCCTGCCACCGCCTCCCAAGGCCTGGGCATACAGAGTTCCACCATACTAGCTCATTCTATATATTACATATTTTCTTCTCTGACACAGCATTCGAAAAGTAATCACTTAAAGGACGTTCTTTTTTATTTATGCCTCAACAAATCAAAATATGACTAACAAAATGATTAAAGATGATTGTAAGGTTTTAAAAAGTGGATCTATAAGCTTGTTCAAATAAAAACATATAAAGTAGCCAAATATCCAAAATTTTCTTTTAATTTTAATGTGTGGGTTTGTGCAATGTAAGTGTGACTGCAGGTGTCTGCAGGGCTGGCCCTCGTAGAGCTGGGGTTAGACTGTTGTGAGCCGCCTGGTGAGGTTGCTGGGAACTGAGCTGAGGTGCTATGAGAGAGCAGTGGGCATCCTTGGCTGCTGTGGCAACACTCCAGCTCCCAAGCGCTTCCTAACTTACTGGAATTGCAAGTATGCAAAAAGCTAACATGAGGAATTCTGTAAGTGTCCATTAATTATTTTTAAAGAATCAAGAGAGAATTTTGGGCCCTCTTCTGGAGAGAGACACACAGGGATGGCAGGGCCCACTCCTCTGCACTGCAGGGACACGAGCTGCAGCTTCAGTCCCGGGAATCAGAGCCTACACTTGCAGTGAGGTATCAGTCTTGCACCGACATGTAGATCTGAATTACACTCTATAGCACTGACCTCGGGCTGCAGTCATTACAGCTGCTTCCTACAGAAGGCCTGCTGTGGTTTACAGACAGGACAGATGCAGTCACGCATTAGCCTGTCTGCTGGGGAAATACGGTTCTGGGACAGTTTAGGTTTAAGGGGCTACATTATTAACTGATACACTGATGTAAATGGTAGTAACACTATGAGCCAAATACATACAAGTGTGTGTATGAGGTTCTTATGTTCTTTCCTATTCATTCTTCCAATTACACACTAGGCAGGATAAAAATATAAAATAGAGAATGAAGAATAAACTGCACGATGACATGAAATGCACTTGTTATTGTTAATTATGTTGGTTCCTACAAAAACCAACTACAGTATTTCTACCAAAAATGAAGAGTGGCTAGAGATGGCCCAGTGGTTAGGAGCGCAGTTTGGTCTTTGAGAGGAACCTGGTTGGGTCATCAGCACCTACATGCAGGCTCACAACCACCTGTACTTCCAGTTCCGGGGCATCTGATGCCCTCTCTGGCCTCTGCAGTCACCAGCCATGCACATGCCACACAGACACATATGCAGGCAGTACATGGGTGGGGGAGGCAAAGTGGTGGTCATTTTCAGAGCTGGAGGCATACTCAGAAACTCAGCTTTGTTTTCCAAAGCCGAGATCTCATGTGGATGGGGTGGTTCAGGAGGGAAATGAAAATGGTGCCAGATTAAATTCTAAGGAAATGCCGAGGCAGAAGGCAGAGAGGTCAGAGCATACAAATAGGGAGAATCACAGAACTGGGAACCAGGCGAACACTGCAGGCATCCTCTCTTTCCCCCAAATGTTCCTGAGGATGGCCCACAGGAACCTGAAGTACCCTGAGGGTGACTGGCACATTCCACCCGTGTCCTTTAACAGGTGGGGAAGCCCATGAGGCTGGGTTAGATTGCTGTAGGCCTCTCAAATTTCAAAGTGCAAAAATCAAACCACCTAGAATTCCTGTTGAGACAGACACATACACAGCAGGTCTGAAGCAGTTAGAGCCTGGAATTCTACATTTCTAATAAGCCTTCAGGAAGTGCTGTCACTCATCCCTGGACCAAATAAAGACCACGGTTTCAGAAGATGTGGGCTTAGGAGCTAGCTCCTAACCTTATTAATGTGAGGCTTCTTCCGCGGCAATTACAACAGAGGTCTGAGGGCTACAGAAACTCTTGGGCACCTTTATCCCGTGCTGTTTCAGAAGAGTACCCTGAATCCAGCAGGGTTTGCGATAGTCATCTAAGTACTACAGTACATAAAACAAAGAGGAGGGCTGAAGCGGTGACCCTGGCTTCTGCCACTTATGAATCCCACCGCTCCAGCAACGCCTAAAGCACATTAGATGCAAGCATTTCAGAAACGGTTCACAAATTAAAGTACTTCCAGCTGCACTGAGCAAGAGTTTCTTAGAGGCGAAGAAAAGGCAGAATATTATGCTATCAGCAATCTTGAACTTATTAGCAGGGTTAGAATTTTAGAGGTAGAAGAGATCAAGGAAATCCTGTAGCCTTTACTTTTATATAACTGAAAACTGAAAACCATTAATCATTTGCCTATGCAACTAGCTAATTATATGTATGTTTGTGTGTGTGTGTGTGTGTGTGTGTGTGATTTAAGGAGGGATATTGGACCAACAGTCTTGCAGACACTTGCAACTATCCCATCAACTCAGAAACTCTATCTCTAGCCTCTCCACTTACCACAGAACAACTTCAGCAGAAAAACAAAGGACTTGAAGAAAAAAAAAAAAAAAAAAAGGAACAGACATCATGTCTCAAGGACTAAGAAGAACTTAGTGACAGACTTCTTTCTAGCATATGCAAAGCCCTGAGTTTAATCCCTGGTGCTACAAAATCAAAAGAACTCCAATGCAACTTAGTTATAGAAAATTTCTGATTTTGCTCACTACTGTGGTAATTCCTCAGTAATCACAGATTCACCACTGGACTGGGAGTATAAATCAGGGAAGAGTGTTTCTTAGTTTGGGTTTGATTGCTGTGAAGAGACACCATGACTAAAGCAACTCCATTTAATTAGGGCTAGCTTACAGGTTCAGAGATTTAGTCCATTATCATGGTGGGAAGCACAGCAGCATACCCTCAGACATGAGAGGAACTGAGGCAGATGTGGAGAAGGAGCTGAGAGTTGTACATCTCGAAAAGAAAGGCAGCAGGAGACTGTGTGCCATACTGAACATAGCTTGAGCATAAGAGACTTCAAAGCCCACCCCCCAGTGACACACTTCCTCCAACAAGACCACACATACTCCAAAAAGGCCACACCTCCTAATGGTGCCACTCCCTATGGGCCAAGCATTCAAACATGTGAGTCTATGGGAGCCACACCTATTCAAACTGCCACAGAGCACTAGCTAGCCTACCATGTGAGACACTTAGGTTTGACTCCTAGCATTCAAGTAAATAATTTTCTCCCTTGATAGTCTCAAAGCAATGTTGCCATATTCTTCATTCCTTATGAGCTTACCCATCCCTTCCATCACAACTCAGCATCTGATCCCCTACAATCACCGCCGCCACAGCCCCACACACAGCCCCACACACGGACACTTCAGCGCTCACGGGGAGATGGCTTGTTTCACCGTTTTCAGTCACGTGGGCTGCTAAGCACTGAGTAGTGAAACCAAGAGACCAAGTCCAGGTATCTGTGTAGGACTCTAAGCTTTACCTAAACTTGACATTACAGTTGAGGCAATTACTACTTTTATATTCCCCAGACTGTTACTGCTGAGCTCTTCCAGACACACAGGATCTCTTTTCTGTATAATGTGTTCTGGTCAGCTTTGCATTCCTTAGCAGATAACTCAGTCACTTTCCAAGGGGGAAGTTTATTCTGCCATAAGTTTATTCTGCTGTCTAATTTGGGAGTTTACAATCAATCAGTCCTGTTGTTTTAGGTCTGAAGTGACCACAGCACACCCAGAGGGAACAACAGCTGTCCCTGACACCAGGAGCAAAGAGAATGAAAATCTGCAATAAAGAAAAGGGGCTGTGGCTTAGCCTCTCTATAGCACAGAGGAAGTGTGAGTAAACAAGTGTCAGCAGGGCTAAGCAGGGCTTCCCTCTCTCCTCTGGAAAGCACCTGGGACATGCAGGAGTGCCATTTATGGCCAGAACTCTCGTACACCCTTCCTCAAAGCCGGTCTCCATGGAGATGCTGTAAGTAAGCCTTTTCAGAACAGAGGTTCTGAAGGCTTCCCTTTTAAAGTATTGATTGAGCCACTTTCCCTCTCAACCATGGTTAATGCTCATCCTCTCTCTTAACTGTTTCCATCCCACCTTCCATCCGCTAACATGTCCAGTCAGTTCCTGCATCTGTCATTTTCGGCCTTTCACTCCTGCACTGCGTGGTTTGTTTTCTTCTGGTGTTCTACCACGGGGGTGGGGGGGTATGCGCCAAGGTGGAGGGCAGTAAAACCCAACGGCATCAAATGATTTTTAGGAGGCTGAAAGCACTGTACCCTGGCACAGATGAGAGAGAGTTCCGACACTCTGACTGAAACACGCTATCAAGAAGGATGGCTCGGAAGGAGTAGTTAGATACAGCACATGAAAATAACACTTTTATGGCTAGCCTGGAGCAGATGCTAAACTATGACTTCTGTCAGGTTTTATAACTCAAGCAGAGCTGGGCTAGCAAGTAATCACAACACACCTCTAGGGAAAACATAAGCCGTGTAGGTGGTGGGACATGATTTATTAGCTTGCTGAATCAGACCTGAACCAACACTAAAGGAAAAAAGCCAAGACAGCACCATTGCAAGAAGGCTGGCCTACATTTTCAGTAAGTTCAACTCTACATTCTGATATCCGCGATCACAAAAGAACCCCTTTCCAGTGTCTGAAGGAGTAGGAGTCGTCCTGAATGCCCTGGCCTGCTTCCAACTCTGTAATTACTATCTATTGAGATGAAGACTATTATTAGTTTGAGTAATTACTATACACCAACTCCTACTGATAAATTTACTTTAAATAAATATTTCTTGTATAGCCACAGGCATATTTTTTGAGTCTAAACCAGGGAGAAGATTTTCTATACTAAGGGGAAAAGGAGTGTGCAGACAGAAAGGTAAGGAGTTGGCCTCTAACACACAGCACTGGGACTGAGGTTCAGATCTGAGCTGCTTTGGGGGATGAGTCCTAAATCACCCAAGACGGAGAGATAAACTCTCATCAGCCAGAGGATTTACTCTGCTTATAGCTGTAACCATGGTACTAGGGACAGCTAAGGACCACTACCAAAATCTAGAGTGGCTCATTTGCTTACCCAATCATCAAGTAACAAAAATGTATCAAGTATCTTCCATGTCTTGGTCACTATTCAAGGCACATGGCATGAGGCATACAGGGGACAAACAAGATGTCTGCCCTTAAGGGGCTTACACTACAATAGAGGAAAACAGGGAAAAGCCAAACTAATATGTAAGATAACTGAATAAAGTACCCAGTACTAGGAGTGATGTGGTCCCAATGCCTCAGAAGTGGTAGTTAAACATAACACAGGATGGCTAGGCAAGGTCCAAGAGCCTGTCACTCAACAAGAGACACCAAACGCATAGCATGAAAACTACTGAAGAAGAAATGCACTCTTCAAAACGGTAAGAACAGATGTGCAGAAAGGAGAACGGCTTGGCAGGGTCGATGACCTCAAAGGCTGTTTCATCTACTGAGTGAGAGCTTGATGCAATAGTCAACAGCTTCCTTAGAACAGGTGTACTGGGCTGGATAAGAAATGTGAATACTGTAGGGAAAGCAAGAACATGAATTTAAAGGTAAGTAAAACTTCCCAGGAAGATCTTAACACGCGCCTTTTTATGTCTACTGAATTGTTGTTCTTCATCACTGTTCCATGAACATCAAGTGCAAGTAGCTTTCTAAAAATGTACATTAAGCTCCATTTCGGTCCGACATAGTAAGAGCCTGCATTTGAACCCATACTCAGCTTACATATTACATATTACAGGCTCCAAATGTTTAGCTAGCTTGCTGCTCTGAGAAGTATCTGTAGCACACAGCAAATGATAAGCTCTAATAAAAATGAACACGAGACAGCTTGAGATTAAGTTAAAGAAACACACACACACAAACACACACACAGAGAATAGATTTATATTACTATGTGGCCCTATAGGGCTAGATACTTGTAATGTTTAAACCAAGACTGGTCACATATAATCAACTTAAAAATATGAGAACAGCATGGATTTAAGAAAGACCACACACCTACTAGGAACAGTCACAAAATATTCTCTGAAGTAAAAACGTTTTTTAACTTCTTAAAAAAATCTATTTTATTTCTGTGTGAATGTTTTGTCTGCATGTGTCTGTGGATCACATGTGTATCACATGTATGCCTGGTGCTCACAGACTCGAGAAGAGGGACTGGGATCCCTTGAAACCTGAGTTACAGATGGCTGTGAGGTACCATGTGGGTGTTGGAAATCAAACTTGGGTCCTCTGAAAGAGCAGCCAGTGTTCTTAACCACTGAGCCACCTCTCTAACCCTTGACAATTTTTTTATATAATCTAAACTAAGGGTCACCTCAAAAACCTAAGTAGCAAAAGTCACTTCATTGTAACTACTTAATTTCTTGTGTTGTGTGTTCTATTAACCTCCTTCAAAAACCTTTCTTCTTCCTCTGTGCCAGCTGCTTCATTCCAGAGAGGAGGCTGGGGCAGACATCCCTGCATACACTGTGCCCATCCTGGCAGAAAGAGGGCAGTCAGTACACAGCCTTTACACTACCCGAGTGGAAAGGGTACGGTGCCAGCCCTGGACTCCAACTGTTTAGACAGTGCAACTGCCAGGACATGGCGTCTCTACGTTCAGACATACTCACTGTTCTCACGCATCTGAGCATGGCACACATCCACACTTCATTCTGAAATGCTGCACTGTGTACGGTTTATGAACAAGGACAGTTACAGATCGCACGGCGACTTGGCTGTCTGCGCCTCTCAGTCTCCCGAAGCCTAACTTTTCAACCTAGCACTACGTCCTTTGGTTGTCACGACACTGAAACTTTAGAAAAGATGAGCAGAGTTGTTTTGCGGGAAGTTCTACGATATGAATATGTGCTTTCCTCGGGTTATGTCACATAAAACATTTCAGTGAGATTATCATACACTGATGTTTTAATAATCCTCAATTTCTGATTCTGTCTTAGACTCCCAAGCCAATAATAAAAAAGCTCCTTGAAAGGTATGTGCTAACTTTTTACTTTATTGGTATCTCTCCCAAAGAATGTGGCACAATTTTGTATATATATCCCTTGTGCGGTAAGGTAAATGAGACACTTGAAAGTCTCATTTGAAAGCTGCCAATTCTGCACGGATGGCTGAGAGGCACTGCTGTCAGCTCGCTGGACAAGCTTTGTATCAGACTGGAACGTTTGGAGCGTTGCTGCTGAACTGTAAGTAGGTAAGCATGTAAGTAGTTTAGCATGGTGTCCCGGGTATGCAGTGCTTACAGGCTGCTGAAGAGGAAGCTGACACATAAGGATCCAAACAGACCAGCATCTCCTACTGCAGCCTCGGCTTTCTTCACGAGCGGACTGGGCTGTAAACGGAGGCTCTGCACAGCAGCTCACTTAACAAAGCCAGGCATCAACCTGAAGCTATTTGCTCAGAGAAGAGTGAAACCATCCTAAGTTCCTATGACTCGGCTGAAAATTACACATCAGCACAGCAAAAACATGGCATCAAAGCAAAAGTGTAGTATAGAAGATGGAGCTACTTGAAAACTAACTTTGAAAGTATGGTGGCTTTCAGTTTACATTCAGATGAAGCTTCCTGGGTTGAATTAAAAGCCCTCTACACACGCTGTGCTACGGACAGGGAGCTGGACATGGCTTGTTTTTAGAAAATGGCTTCTGTACAAGAGATCTGTATCAGAGGACACCATGTAAGCCACTCCTGATCAGGGCCAGGTTTTGAACTACCAGCTGACATTTGGAATATGCCATTTAGTGCTTGAGACTACTTCCCCAGAGTGTTCTAGACATGAAGGTCTCGCTCGGTGCTGGTCGCTGTACAAAGCAACTGCTTTAGGGCGGAGAGCCTGTCTCTCGGCTGGGTTCTTCTAGTGTATAAATGCCAAGCCGCTGAACAGAAAACAAGCTGCGTCCGTTCCATTCACATGCAACTGGAAATGCATCTACACGGTCCTTAAAAATGTCATGTGTGCTAAGCGTCTCCACACTTACATTTTATGAAGGGAAAAAAACCACGGATGCCATTGCCAGATACCTTGTGGTTGCCAGAAAACTCTGGAAGGTTGGATACAAAAAAGTAAAAATTGAACAAACAAGTTAGCATTTAAAAAAAAAAGTGCTGCTGAGGAGACCTGACATTATTCTTGAGGGTCAAGCCAAGCTCCTTTGAAATCAAGTATGGCCTGCAATGCACCAACACAGACCTACTACACCCTGTGCAAAGGTGACATTCAGTGTGCCGCCCGCCCCTTGAGATATACAGTGAACGGTTTTCTTCTTTTTTTAAAGACCAACATATTTTAAAAGCTTGTGTTTCTTCTCATTTACAGAAGAATTATCTGGTCTGGCTAACAGACATATATTTTTGGTTCTATACAAACATAATAAACGATCCTACAGATTCCAGGTAGTCAAAAGCAGATGGGTAGTGATAATCATTAGCCTTCAAAAACAGCTCTCTGGCAAGAACACATATGAGCTTCATTCCCCGTGCAGTGTAAGTGCTATAGATGAGCTAACAGTGGGGAACAGTCAGTGTATAAAAGAGCAGCTTCCACCGCTTCCACACAGCTGAAGACCTCGCTGCAGCAGGTAGGGAGGGTTACCTTCTAGTGGAGCTTCTCCAGTATGGCGTCTGTGGTTACCTCGGGTTCCATCGCCTTTAATATATACAAAGTGAACTTTATCATTATAGTCACCACTCCAGGTTTTGGAGAGATGGATAAGCTAGATTTCACTTGACAGTATCCTCTATTTTAAACTCCCGTTCGTTTATCTAAGACCCCTGACTATTAAAAGGTGAGGTTTTGCTAAAGACACTGCCACCATGTGTTCTCCAGCAGGTTGATTTATGGCCAGTATTGACATGAGTTACTGGAAATGGCACTCAGGAGGGTATAGAACGGGTACAGGTACTAAGCCAATACTTACTTATCATAAAGTGAGACAATAAAACAACTGCTGAAGTGCTGAAGCAGGAATCTTGTCAAGTTTTTTTAAAAAAAAAAAAAAAAAACAAAACCAAAAACAATTCTAAGCCAGGCATGATGTGGATAGATGTCTGTGAGTTTGAGGCTAGCCTGGTCTACACGGCAAGCTCCAGATAGCCAGTTACTACCCAGAGACCTTGTCTCAACAAACAATAACAAAAAGGAGATTCTGTACTGAAGAATATCAAAACTAATACTTCTAGCTATTTATCAATTTACGTACTTCACAAATTTTTGACTACAGATTAGATGCAAGAAAATGTGTCAAGTGTAGGAAAGCTATATATATATATATATATATATATATATATATATATATATATATAGTTAGTTAGTTAGTTAGTTAGTTAGTTAGTTTTGCCTCCTACCTTCTCTCCACCCCCAACACTTCATTCCTTGCAATACCAAATTTGAGGAGATATCAGAAAGTATTTGTGTATTTCCTACATGGTAATTACCTGATCTTGCAATGACATTACTGGGTTATTTTTGGTAGTGTTGATGTGAAGAACATGGTATCTATTCTTTGCACACAAGTCGTAGGCGATATTGGTGAACGAGGTGCTTGCAGTTTTGGGCACTCTGTTATAAATGATGACTATGTCGTCTTCTTCATCCAGAGTCGCATCCTGCCGAGGGCCGTCCATTGTATGGCGCTGTTCAATTTCTCGGACTTCGTGTCTTGCAATTGCCCTTTCTGCAAGAAAAGGAAAGCTGAAAGTTCTTTACCTTTTTTAAAATTTCATTTTTACAAACTTTACTATGTAAAAATAAATAAATAAATAAACCTTACCAAAACACACACACACACACACACACTCACCAAAATTAACCACCACACCCGAAGTCTATACATCCCAGTGAATGTCTATACACTTTGTATAGCCATTCTGAATGTGTTCTTGATAGTATTACAAAATTATGAACAGATAACTTCTGATTATCATAAGGTGAGAGAAAAACAAAAGAAAATGAAAACAACAGAAGAGCAAGGCAGCCGAGTTTAAGAAGACATCTAGCTGATCTCTATAAGCTGCAGCTCAGCACACGTTTCCTTCCCAAGGCCTGAAGGAGAATGGTTGTTAAAGGATTGTTTGTAAAGGATTCAGAACTTCTTCTGCAGGACAGAAAGATGCGAAATAAGAACAAAAGAACAACTAGTTCAAAGTGTGCGTCCCAGTTCCAGAGTCAGCATCTGTCCTAACGGAATTCTCATTGCTGCAAGTAACCCTCAAACCCACACCAGCCCCGCTGCTGTGCAACGGGATATGAAATGTCCCCAGTAGGCTCCTGCCTCTGAACAGCCAGTGGCACTATTCTGAAAAGTTACAGAAGGTTTAGGAGGTGGGACCTAGCTGAAGGAAATGAGTGGGTTTTTAGGGTTTCTATAGGCAGGCTCCACTTCCTGTCCCCTTTCTGTTTCCTGAGGTAAGATGTTAAGGTGAACAGGCTCTTATTCGAGCTGCTACAGTCTTTTGTCTGGGTGGACTGTATCCTTCACACAGTAAGTCAAAACAAATCCTTTCCTAAGTTGCTTCTTGTCAGGTGTTTGGTCACAGCAACAGGAAAAGTTTTTAAAAAATGCAGAAATTTCACAAATAAAATATACTTAGAAAAGAAGTTATCTTATAGAAACTGCTTTAAAAAATCTGTTTAGGATTTACTTACTCCTTAGTTAATAAAATGTGCCAATACCCAGGCATGGTGGTGCATGCCTTTGATTTTGACTCAGACCTAGTCACCATGCATAAAGAAAGTGTCCTTTCTACCATTTTCTTCTAGACCCCACTGGCACCAGGACACATGTGGTACAGACACACATGCAGGCAAAATGCCCACACATGTAAGATAAACAATAAAAATTTAAACAAACCAAAAGAACCAAATGGAGATTTTAGAGCTAATGTCGTATAGTAACTGAAGTAAAAACCTTGTGAACGGGTTCAACAGCAGAAGCAGCGGCAGCAGCTAGAGCAAGGAACAAGGGATGCTGTGGGCACCTGGGCTGTGATCTAACAGTGATGCCACAGTCTAAGAAAGGAGAAAGAGGACAGCTAAAACAGAACTCAACAAACCACGGCTAAAACCAACATCTGGCAGTAGACAGACATTTAGAGTCAAGAAACCCCATAAGATAAAGCCCAAAGATATCCATCTAGTATAATTAACAAAAAATTTTGAAAGCAACTTGAGGAGATGAAGTCATATCTGCAAAAGAATTGGAGAACTATCAACCACATGATTCCCGTTGGGGACTACAACGTGGGCACGTACAGTAATGGGAACTGTGGCTGAAAACCCTGTGTCTGGAAATATGGTTTTCAAGAATGAAGAGGAAGATAATTCTTGTAGGTATGAAAGAAAAAACACATTTAAAATGTTCACTGATAGAACCAGCTTAAAAGGTTGGCTCTAAAAGTACTCTAACCCAGGCATTCGTGAAGAGGCCCCAGCAGAGGCACTGCTGCCATGCCTGCAGACCCCGGTTCAATGTGTAGGACGCACACACAAGAGAACTAACTCCTGTAGTTGTCCTCTGAGGGATGCATGTCCCCCGTGTCTACACACAATGGTTGGTTGGTTAAATAAATGAATGAATGCAGCACACAGGTGCTGGTCTGAGCCCTGACACACAGCAGAGGACTGTCTGGTCTGGCCTCAGTGAGAGAAGATGCACCTAACCCTGGAGAGACTTGAGGCCCCAGAAGGGGTTTGGGAGGCCTGGTGGTGGTAGGAGGGTGAAGAGGAGACATTCTCTTGGAGATGAGGAGGAGGAGTGGGATGAGGAACTGTCAAAGGGCAGACCCGGAGCGGGATAGTGACTAGAATGTATAAAAAGATTAAAGATAATTAAATAAATATGGATAGCGCAATGAACTTTCCCCCTTTTGAGCTTTTGAAAGTGTATTTAAACAACTAAAGCAAAATTATAATATGGAATTTGGTTCAAAATTCATGCACAACAAATACTTAACAGGATGTTCTAAACAGAGATAACAAAGGCTTAAGTGGACCAGTGGCTCCCACACTTCCTGTGACTTTATAAAACTATATTAGTAAAGGAAACATGATGTTTATATAATGGAAGACATACTGGGAAGCAGCTATGCAAAGAAACTCTAAACACTCTAGGATAAAATCATAAAAAAAAAAAAAAAACATCAGAATTCAGAAGACAGAGACACACAACAAAGCCACTGGAACAAAACCCAGAACAGAAAACAAAGTGTCAAAAAGAATTTTAAGAATACATTTAAAGTGGATAAAAATGAAACAAAGTATCTATATTTGAGATATAGGAGTAGAAATCTAAAGCACACACACACATGAGAATCACATTTAATAAAGATGATATGCAAATTTTGATACACATAAAGAGATACACATGAACAGTCACGGGAAAATGCAGATCAGAAGGACAGTGACGCGCCACCTTGTGTTCACTAGGATGGCTATCATTAAACAGTGTTCGTGGGAAAGCCGAGGAGCCAAGGCCCTCACAACATGGCTGACAGGACTGCAAGTGCATTTACAATGGAAAACATTTTCACATTCCTCAAAGAATTTAAGTACAAAGCATGACTTAGCAATTCCACCCATAGGTAGATGCTTCAAGGAACCGAAGACGGCATTTAAGCAAATACTTATGTATAACAGCACTTTTCTCTACAGTCAAAAGACGAAAACATTCCAGAATTTCATCAACAGGTAAATACTCATGGTATGTATACAGAACATACTATTCCTCCTTAAAAAGAATAAAGCATGCATCTCAAAATAAGTGAAAAGGATAAAGTCATCAAACAAGAACGCAGACTGATGGCTACCACAGGAGGAGGAGGACCAGGGAGCACTTCTTTAGCTGT
The DNA here is from genome assembly GCF_900095145.1 of Mus pahari. Taxonomy (NCBI): domain Eukaryota; kingdom Metazoa; phylum Chordata; class Mammalia; order Rodentia; family Muridae; genus Mus; species Mus pahari. The sequence continues at coordinate 131,969,264 of NC_034593.1, forward strand.
ATGTTTCAGCGTTTCCTTCAGGGGCATGAACATTGTCTGGAAGTCAACAGAGGCAGTGCTTGCAACACTGAACGGACTAGATGCCGGTAGACTGCTCACTCTAAGATAGCTAATTTATGTGAATTTCACTTAAAAACATATCAAAAATAACAAACTACAGTTCATTTTAATAATATAAAAAACTACTACAAATTTATAAAGTGTGTTTATTCATTTGTTTTGAGACAGGACTGCCATAGTGGCTCAGGTTGACCCTGAGTTTGTGATCTGCCTACTTCCCAGTGTGCATGCATCTCTGTCCTGTACCCATCTCACGCTTTATTCCTGAATGAACTTCAAAAGCCCACTGTTATCTCCATTTAGTCAGGATCTGAATGCCACAGATGTGCCCACTGGCTGATTACCTGTGTGAGGACACAATTCCAGGTCAGTCTGACCCCTGAGTCTGTGTTCCACTTCATACTGGTTGAAATTTAGTATTTTTTCTCATTGTAGTTAGAAGAAGGGTGCACAACTTTACAGCCAACTACTACGGGACATAGTTCAGAGGTATACTCTTTAAAACCCGCTTACAGAAAGTGTTTTCTTTGGGGATTTGCCAAGCATTTTGTGGCTATTACAGTGAGACAGATGGACAGTACTCAGCTGTTTTCTAGGGACTAAAAAGCAAGGAATGCTGTATTATTTTTGGAACTTCTTGCTAGTGTATCATTAATTTAAAAAATCTGATGTTAAAATCAAAGCTAAAGCAACATAATTCTTAAATTCCTACCACTTTAATAATCCATCAATGCATAACTTTCTAATTACCACTCACAAGTCAGTGTTTTCTCTAGTGTGTGGTGCATTACTACATGGACAGGAGAAGGGGACAGACACTTTATGTAGAAGAGTCTTCCTGACCCTTCCTTGCCTCTTTACCAGTCAGTAACTGTGCCACATACATATTTTGTAAATGTAAATTACTGTAAAATTCAAGTGCTGACTTCAAGCACTGATCTTTCCTCATTCCAATGACCTGGATAAAGCCCAGTTCAGCTATTCTGTTTCTTTTTCATGAGCTTTACAAGCTATTGCATCTCAAATTATTTTTCCAATTTTAGGGACATCTTAAGTGTTCCCACTTCGGTTACCATCTTGTACAGAGCTGAATGAATGTCACTGTAACAAATACTAGGAGAACAAAATACCATCAAATCCTAGAATGGGGAAGGGGTGGTCTGAGAAACACACTTCGTCAATTGAGCCTTCAAGGGTGGGGACTGTGGCAACGACAGAGGGGGAAGCATAAAGCAAGGGTGGAATTAATAATCCTTGTTACTATTAATGCTCACAGGACTATAGGACAACAGTAGTGGGAAGCAGCTAAAACGCATACTGCACTTAGACCATGGGCCAGGAACAATCCCACAGGTTAAGTGAACCCAAATTAGTTTAATTTTTAAAAGAATTTTGTATGTGGTAATACTGTATAAAGCTGGACTCAACAGTAAGCACAAAGTTGTTAGAAATCAGATCTTCACTGGACACTGAGGCCTACATCCCCATTAAAATTTAGTAATTGCTTTCTTAAATTACTAGAAGGGGCAGTTCTTATGGCGTCTGTATTCAATGGCACAGGGATACATGACATTTCAAGCACACACTAACTGGCATACATGTGGAATGTGTGTGGACTAGATCATCATGCTGCACACGAGAGAAGCGGTTAGAAAGTCTACAGTGGATGAACACATCGTGAACTATCTGAAGTGACTGAAGAACGGGAGATCCCATCTCTGTTGTAGCATCCTAGGTAGACTGGCTCGGCAACAGCCCGGAAACTGGTGCTCTCAGAACCCTCCTTGAAGCATTCTGTTCAGACCCCACCTTCAGGATCTCATTCACAACTTATGGCGTCTGTATTCAATGGCACAGGGATACATGAGGCAAGCTTTCCAGGAGGCCAGGGCGGGGTCAGGCTGTTAGTTCCTGTTGGCACACACACTGAGGGCCAAAGGATAAAGCCAAAAGGAGCTTGGATGGAGCTGAAATGGGGACTCTCTGGGGTAAATAAACACTGAATTCCACGAAGCAAAGCAAGACAGAACCAGAAGTAAAAGTGGGCTTATGACAGCTAAGCAGGAGGGAGTGGGTGCTGAAATCACCACACCGTCTTGGGACAATTCAGCTTGAGAAGTCAGACTTCATGTCCTCCCTCTTGTTCCCAATGTCCATGTTTACATCTCTGTTAAATCCTTTTCTTAAACTCCAAATTTGCCTCATAAGATCTATCTGTGTGTAGAAGATTGCTCTCATGATTACTTTAGCAATTCCAGGAACTGAGCAGTCATGACACTCTGTGCAGCTTTAAGTGATGAGGACATTGTGACCATTTATAATCAAGTCATTTTGTACCAGGTTTATTAACTAATTATTACTTCAGATATTGGAGACAGACCTATCCCTGGGAAGTCTGATGAGGTTTTTATAATAAAAGTGTGAACAAGTCAACACAATGGCTTGCACTTGTGGGCCTAGAGCCAGGGAGGCCGAGGCAGGGAGCACCTCTGGAGCTCAGGGAGTTTGTGGGCAGCCTGGGTAACATCACATACTGTCCATCAGACAGTACAGCACATGACAAAGCTGCAAACACAGGAAGGCTGCAAAAGGACAGGCTGAGAAGAGCAAGCAAATGACACAGGGGAGGGTCAGGTTGGAGCAGGTTTGCAGTAACAGTGTAAGCATAGGGACAGCATGAGCAAAGCCCTGGAAGTGGCTGTCAGAAAGCCTGGGCATGGGGGAGGGGGCAAGAGGGAAGTGAGGCATGAGGTGACAGCTGGGTCATTGTCATAAGAATGTTGGAAACACCAAACCAGGAATGTGTTTTGTTTATCACTTTGTTGTTGTTGTTGTTGTTTTTAAATAAGGTCTCACATTTGTAGCTTAGGTTGGCTTGAATCTCACTATGTAGCTCAGGCTGACCTTGAACTCACAACCCTCCTGATAGCATGCTGTGAGGTGACATGCATAGGTAGAATACAGTTACAGAATCTTCACAGAGGCACACAAAGCAGGTTCAAAGCAGTGTCTATCACTGGTTCTGAAAGGAGTCGGAGAGCAGGGCCATTTCTCCAGAAAGCACAGCGCCAGCACTGGCCACTCGGGGCTGTGGCACTGACAGTTTCTCTCTTGGGGCAGCAGCAAGAATAATAATGCCTGATTAGAGATGGAAGCTTGTGGACAAACAGGTGACTAAGCAGATGCTTAGGAGCAGAGGGAATTCTGCTCTTTCATTACTGAAAGCACACATGAGATTTGAGGACGGGGAGGATTCCACTAGAAAGGAGCTTTAATGGAGAAGGAGGCCCTATGCAAACATCTGTGCTCAAGACATAAAAAACAGCCTCTTAATGTCACATCAGACCCCACACACATTCTCTGGGCGAGCAGGGGGAAATGGGATTAAGGGGTTTAGATGAAGAAATGTCTGGATGGTAATATGTGAATGTCTGCAGATAAACATCTCAGGATACATCTGACCTAAAGACAGACCACGAAAAGTCCCAACACAGCTCATGTTAAAGTTGTGAATGAGTTCCTGAAGGAGGGGTCTGAACGGAATGCTTCAAGGAGGGTTCTGAGAGCACCAGATTCAGGGCTGAAGACCCCCACCTCCCTCACTACAACTGCTCATATCTGGATACGAGTTTTACAATGCTGCCCACCATTAACACCCATATTTAGTCTAGGATGGCAGAGAAGCACCTATGTGACACACAGGCTGTTCTGTGTCTCAGGGATGCTGCTTTAGGATGTTCTTTGAAGGCACAGAAACCCTCACTACTGCACACGGCACATAGCCAACCTGAAGCTCTGGTGGTGAACTACCCCACTTGCAAGTAAAAATGAGGATACAAGAGGCACAAAATAAATCACGCTGGGAAGACACTTAGAAAGTTGTTATGACACAACCACCAGTGGAAAGACACAAAACAGTGGGGATTCAATTAAATGTAATAAGCTTTGTAATCCAGCTAAAATATTAATTTTGATATTACATAGGCAAAAGGATTCAAAGATTTTTTTTTTATATTTTTAGCATAAGTACAAATTCCCATTAAGTATATGTACTTTGGTTGTTGAGATAAATACCACTGAAGATTAAAGCCTTTTCAAAACTCAAGGAGGGAATGCCAGGACTGTCTACAAAGTTGAATTCTTTTCACAGAGCAGCAGCTGCACCTGGGACTCCATTCACTAGTAAATAACAATAATAAGGAGTAACTAGGACTCAATTCCAGCTGGGCTTGGGCTCATTATCGAAAACTTAATGCCGCAGCTGTTTGAAAATTAGTGAGCATGTTGAAAGCTCTATATTTCACCAGTTTGAAACGCATCACACTCCAGGGCAGAGGTTCTCCATGTGAGCCTCCGTCAGGGTCACCTGAAGTGACTGTGGCAGACGCATGCCTCTCTAACTCACTTGCCTAAGGAATGGCATATCGCACTCTTGGAAGCTGATTTTTTGGTTTGACGGTCCAAGAATACCCAAGAATCAACCTTTCCAGGCAGTATCTGTCAAACAGTGCACTCTCATTTCTTCTTTTCCTATAACTAGGAGATATTCCCATTAACTTCAAGCTAAATCTAAAATCAAGTCTACTCATGACATCGACTGCCTTCTAATACAAAGCTCTACTTTGGGAAGTTACCTTATTTTCAATTTATTTGTTTTTATTTCTGTATATTTTATATTTAGGAGTATGTGTCTGCATACGTTTATGTGCACATGTGTGCAGGTGCCTGCAAAGGACAGAGGTTAGCAGACTAAAACTGGAATTACAGGGGCTGTGGGCTGCCCGGGGTAGGTGCTTGGCCTGAACTCAGTTCTCTGGATGAGCAGCAGGTGTTCTTAACTGCTGAGTCATCTCTCCAGTCTCTCATTTTATTTTTAACATACTCCCAGTTTCTTAATTTTGGGTGGGTGGTCTAAGATAACCTAGAAATATGTCTAAGTATAAGAAAGTAACCTTACAGCACTTGGGAGGCAGAGGCAGGCGGATTTCTGAGTTCGAGGCCAGCCTGGTCTACAGAGTGAGTTCCAGGACAGCCAGGGCTACACAGAGAAACCCT
>NC_034593.1:131974436-131978558 GCF_900095145.1 Mus pahari
AACCTTAAATTACATTTTAGAGATAGAATTATTTGATGAAATTGCTCGTACTTTCAAGTCTCATTTTAAGAATACTAAACTTGATAGCTATATATTACAAGTAAAAGGCACAGGCTGGTGAGCTGCCTCAATGGGTAACAGTGCTTGACACTTAAGCCTGAGCTTAGACCCTGGAACCCATGCAGAGTTAAAGCAGAGAGAACCAGAACCAGGTTCTCCACGCTGACCTTTGACCTCTATATCATGCATGCGCACTCACCATACAGTTAAGTAAAAGATCCAAACATGCTAATGAAAAGACATGACGATAAAGGACTCATCTATATAATGCTATGAGAAAAACATTTTAAGGGAAAGAAACAAGTGAATTAAATACATGTGAAAGCAATCCACGAGTATGAGAGATTTCCCCATCACTTCATATATAAATTATCTTTGTGACAGTGTTTTCAGTGGCCCCAGCTTCCCTAGTGCTGAGAGACTAAAGAAGTATTTTTACAAGTGTATGCAATGAAGTTTCCCCCTTATCTGGCCCCATCTTCCCAGTTTGCATCCTCTACAATATATAACCATCATTTTTTTTTTAAAAGATTTATTTATTTATTTTGTGAATGTGAGCGACAGTGGTCACTGTCTTCAGTCACAAAGAAGTGGGCATGGGATCCTGTTACAGATGGTTGTGAGTCACCATGACAACCACTGTTTTTAATTACCTATTGAGTTTATTTCATGTATATGTAAGCAAAGAAAATAACTGCATAGCTTTCTAAAACATAATGTTAAGATAACACATTGCTCAGCTCCCTTGTAAAGTTATTTATTGATTCTTTATATTAATTAAAGGGAGAAGCTTAATACACATACCAGTACTGTATCAGTTTCTCAACATTTCAAACCTTGATTTCATTTCAAAATATGATTCTGATTTCTAAGAGACTTGTACCACACTACAGTGACAGTTTAGAAAGTAGAGTTCCTTGGATAGTCAAATAGGTTGGCATGTTTATAACTCAAGAATTGTAGTCAACTTTAAATATTTAAAATTAATTTTAATTTTATTTCCGTTAATACAGGAATGTCTTGCCTGCATGTGTAGCTTTCGGGTGGTGTGAGGCCATGTGGGTGCTGAGAACTAAGCCTGGGCCTCTGCAGGAACAGGAAGTGTTCTTAATCCCTGTGCCACCCCTCGCCCGCCTCAGATTTACAACTACAACCTTAGAATGAAAACGATTAATATAGCTTGTGCAACAGAGTTATCAATCTACTGTTCATTTATTTTCCTCACTATGGAATCTGAGAAAACCAATTGTAATAATCATCTTGGTGGCTCCAGACCAAAGAAATAGAAAAGGAAAATTAAAAAATAATAATTAAAAAAAAGAAAAGAAAAGGAAAGGAAAATAAAACTCCTCAAGCATACATTGCGCCCTTGGGAAGGACTGCTGGGAGCTTCCGTTCCTTGGAAGCTTGCAGGGCACTTTCTGGTACCATGAAAGCCAGTCCTCAGGGAGGCTGCTAGTCCTCAGGGAGGCTGCTGGTCCTCAGGGAGGCTGCTGGTCCTCAGGGAGGCTGCTGGTCCTCAGGGAGGCTGCTGGTCCTCAGGGAGGATGCTAGTCCTCAGGGAGGATACTGGTCCTCAGGGAGGCTGCTGGTCCTCAGGGAGGATACTGGTCCTCAGAGAGGCTGCTGGTCCTCAGGGAGGCTGCTAGTCCTCAGGGAGGCTGCTAGTCCTCAGGGAGGCTGTTGGTCCTCAGGGAGGATGCTGGTCTCCAGGGAGGCTGCTAGTCCTCAGGGAGGCTGCTAGTCCTCAGGGAGGCTGCTAGTCCTCAGGGAGGCTGTTGGTCCTCAGGGAGGATGCTGGTCCTCAGGGAGGATGCTGGTCCTCAGGGAGGATGCTGGTCCTCAGGGAGGCTGCTNGTCCTCAGGGAGGCTGCTAGTCCTCAGGGAGGCTGCTAGTCCTCAGGGAGGATGCTGGTCCTCAGGGAGGCTGCTAGGTGAGAGCCTGTGCACTCCAAAGGAAAACTCGCTGCCTACAGAGACTCCCCAGTGCTTTGTGCTTGGGAGTATCCACAGGATTCTTGAACTTCATCTGCTCAGTTTTTCTTCTCTTGAGAAACAGTTACAAACAAAATGGTATGAAGCCTGAGATATCCCACAAACAAGTAAAGATACAGGCAAAATATGGCCAACTGTAAGCTGATGACTGCATAGCTTGTGAGAGATATATAGGGATGCATTTTATAATCCTACTTATATCCTGAACATATCTGTAATTATTTTTAAGTGCACAAAAAGCTCAGTTCCTAGTATTTACTAAACATTCAAACAATGTCATCATCACCATCCTGACTATAGAATGAAATTATAACAAACAAGACAGATTAGGAAGGAAGACAAGCAATGAGTCAGATGAAAGGACAGTAACCACAGGTGGTCAGGTGAAGCCAGCTCTTCCAGAATCCAGAGCAGCTGTGGGCACTGATGTGTAATGACCCGGGCCTTTCACATGCACTCCTCAGGTTGCTTCTGTGTGGTTGTGCCACTGGGCCCACCTTCACCAGACCAGTAAGAGATGTGTCAAAAGTGGCTAAGAAAAGAGCATTACACAATCTTGTCAGTGGGACATAGAAGCACAAGAATTTTGAGTTTGAGGCAAGCCTGGTTTACAGAATGAGTTCCAGGACAGCCAGGGCTACACAGAGAAACCCTGTCTCGAAAAACTAAAAAAAGTAGGTGAACTGTAAGGAGAACCACGGCTAAGAAAATTCCAGAGTACTGTGGATATTACCGAGGGTGAGGATCACAGACCATCTAGAATAACCTAAAAACACTTCCTGTGAGATAATTTCACATAATAACACATATATGCTATATATTGAGAAAATAAGGTCTCAAATGTATAATCATAGAAAGCTGAGCCAAATAAAATTTTAACATAGAAAATTTAGAATGGACTTTCAGTTATAAGATCATTTTAATATTTAGGCCCAATTTTACTTGGAACTAATCAAAGTACTCACAGTTAAAAAACAGACTCCACATCACACAATTCCAAGACATGCTGGTACCTTCAAGTACAAAAAGGCTTACAAACCTAACGTTTTATAACACAGTATCTATTTTAAATGTTACTCCACGACAGTGGACACATCCCCATGAGTCTGATATTCTCACTCAATTGCAAGATGTTTGCAGGTTAATACAATTAGAACAATTTCCTGAATTGCTTCTTTTGTGCTTTTGGTCACTATTAAGTTAATAGGGTTTCCTGAACACAAGCGTGTCGATACCAGTTAGCTGCTATGATAAGGAGATGGGGTTCTATATTACAAAGGGCAGGTAACATGCACAGTGTTGTGATTCACATCTAAGTGTGGTGGGCTGGGATCTGTGAAACTCTCTCGGGTTACTCAACAGAGCCCAACTCAAAGTTTAAGAATGATCTGTTCCTGGGACTTCCTATCTAACATTTTGGGACAAGTAGACTACAGATAACTGAAGGCCAGAAAAGCAAAACCTCAACTAAGGGATAGATTATTTATAGCAGATTAACATCACATGGAAAGATAGGGACTTTTCCAATTTGCAAAGCTTCTGAAAACATAAAAGCCAAACAACTTGTATGCTTCTCTCCCTTGACTCAATAGTCACCATCAGTTAGCCAGTGCATCCTGACCACAGAAAGGATCCTGTGGTTCTGCAATTCTTTCTGCAAACCCTTAAAACTAGTCAAAACACAGCTGGAACAAACTGACCCCAGTACCTGTAGCTGTTGGATGACTCTGCTTCTTGTGCACCTACAAGGAAAACTGTACTAATTCGCTTTCAGTTTTTACTAAAATCTCTTTTGGGCACAAAACAAAAAGTAGTGGGTAGTCTAACTGAATTCTTCTTATCAGATCCTTATACTTAAACCTTGTTGTCTTAACCACTTTTCTATTGCTATGGAGAATCATTGTAACCAAGAAAACATATAGAGAAGCCGGGCCTGGTGGCGCAGGCCTTTAATCCCAGCACTCGGGAGGCAGAGGCAGGCGGATTTCTGAGTTTGAGGCCAGCCTGGTCTACCAAGTGAGTACCAGGACAGCCAGAGCTATACAGAGAAACCCTGTCTCGAAAAAC
>NC_034593.1:131978614-131982629 GCF_900095145.1 Mus pahari
AAAAACCAAAAAAAAAAAAAAAAAAAAAAAGAAAACATATAGAGAGACCACTGACTTGGGGCTTGCTTAAGAGTTTCAGAAGGTTAGTCCATCATCACCATGGTGGAAAGAGCAGTGTTGAAGCGGTAGCTGAGGACCTACATCTGATCCATAAGCCCAAAGCAAAGAGATAACTGAGAAGGGTGCAGGCTTTTGAAACTTCAAAGCCCTGCCCAATGACATACCTCCTCCAACAAGGACACACCTTCTAGTCCTTCCCAAACAGTTCTACCAACTGGGAACCAAACATTCAAATACATGAACCATCCTCATGCAAACCACCACACTGTCTCTCCCCATCTTCATGTCTGTGGATATTTCCTCACTGCCTGGGCTGAGCTCCAGCTTCTTCATCTGAGTAAGTCTCTACTCACTATTCCTAATATCATCCCCTTAACCTGTCCCCTCCCAAACAGGCACTTCCTGATGCTCAGTATTCCATTTTAGTAAAGAATCTCTAAGAAGCATTTGAAGAAATGCTCAACATCCTTAGTTATCAGGGAAATGCAAGTCAAAATGACTCTAGCTCTGAACCTCATTTTTAGTTGGGCTACTTGGTTTGCTGATGTCTAATTTCTTGAGCTCGTTATAAAGTTTGGATATCAGCCCTCTGTCAGATGTAGGGCTGGTGAAGATCTTTCCCATTCTATAGGCGGTATGGTGTTTTGTCGTATTGGTGGTGTTCTTTGCCTTACAGAAGCTTTTGAATTTCATGAGGTCCCATTTAGCAGTTGTTGATCTTAGGGCCTGCACTGTTGGCGTTCTGTTCAGGAAGTTGTCTCTTATGCCAATGAATTCAAGGCTATTTTCCCTTCTATTAGATTTAGTGTATCCAGTTTTATGTTGAGGTCTTTGATCCATTTGGACTTGAATTATGTGCAGGTTGGTAAATAGGGATCTATTTGCATTCTTCTACATGCAGACATCCAGTTAGACCAGTACCATTTGTTGAAGATGCTTTCTTTTTTTCCACTGTATAGTTTTGGCTTCTTTGAAAAAAAAAAAAATCAAGTGTCTATAAGTGTATTTATTTCCTAGTCTTTGATTCAATTCCATTAATCAACCTGTCTGTCTTTATGGCTAATACCATGCCAATACTAACTATCACAAAAATAAAAGTACACACTGTTCCTAATTACAGCTGTAGCCTACTGGACTAAGCCGTAAGAACACAGCCTCTTTTTGTTTTTGCTTTTAAAGATAGTACCTTCAACATCACAGATTCAGCTCACTCTCTACAGGTCCATTCTGTTCTAACTTCAACAAAGTTAAGTCTCACTTGCAATATTATTCAAATAATCAACTTACAGCAGCAAAATTGAGTCATAGTTCAAGATTGATTCCTTACAAGATTGATTCCGGTCTTATTTCAAGCCGGGCGTGGTGGCGCATGCCTTTAATCCTAGCACGTGGGAGGCAGAGGCAAGTGAATTTCTGAGTTCGAGGCCAGCCTGATCTACAGAGTGAGTTCCAGGACAGCCAGGACTACACAGAGAAACCCTGTCTCGAAAAAAACCAAAAAAAAAAAAAGTCTTATTTCCAGAAAACTACTCTCTCAAGAATGAGAATACCTGTTTTCTCTAACCACAGAAACTGTATTGGTGGCTGTAGTGGCTATTCCTGGTTGTCAACTTGACTATATCTGGAATGAACTACAATCCAGAATTGGAAGGCTCACCAGTGATTCTAATCTGGAGGCTGGGAGATACAAGTTTCTGACCTGGATCCTGGCATAGAGATTTTGAGGCATAGTGGCTATGAATTACATCTTTAATCTGGGCTACACCTTCTGCTGGAGATATTAGGACATTGGAAGAAGGAAGGCTCTCTTTCTCTCCTCCTCCTGGTTGCTGTGTGGGACTGAGCAACTGCTAGATCCTTGGACTTCCATTCACAGCTGCTGCTGACCATTGTTGGGAGTCGGACTGTAAGTCATCAACAAATTCCTTTACTATATAGAGACTACCCATAAGTTCTGTGACTCTAGAGAACCCTGACTAATACAGTGACTTTAAAAATCATAGTATGAGACACCATAAAACTTGTCAACATATATTTTAAGTTTAAGTTTTTATTCAAGAAAAAAATTATCCTTAAAACTACAAGCAGGCTAGAGACATGGCTCAGTGGTTAAGAGCAGTTGTTCTTGCAGAGGACTTGGGTTCAGTTCCCAGCACCCCACACAGCAGCTCACAACCTTCTGTAACTTCAGTTCCACGGGACAGACAGGACACCTTCTAACTGCCACAGGTACAAGGCAGACATGTAGTAAACAGACATATACACAAAGCACTTGCACACAGAAATAAATCTAAAGGCAAAAATTAAATATACAAGTATCCTATATTTTCCATTTATTCTAATAAGCCTAATATTTTTCAAACTAAAATAATCCATTGGCTTTGTGGTTACGGCTCAGCAGTAGAAGAACCAATGATCATGCCATCGGCCCTGAATCCAATCCCCAGCGCAAACAAATGCTCAACAACAATCTGCCATTCTCTCTTCTAATCCCTCAAAGGATTGTGTGAAGCCTGTATCCACTAGCTCGTCCCACCATTCCCATAAACTGTCTCACAGTGTGACAGTTACCTTCTAAGCACTGTGTGATCTTTGACACCCTCTAATAAGCAGAATATCACCTACATATTTAGTTTGCAAGCTCACACATCCATAGAGGTCAGGGGACAACTTTTAGGAGCTGTTTGTCTCCTCCATGTAGGTCCAGAGCCTGAGTTATCAGGCTTGGTGTTGGTGGCAGGTGTCTTTAACCCACCCACCTCCCCACGAAGGTGCAGACAGAAGAGCAATGCCCCGTGGAACGCACACTCTAACATCCCAATAACGCTCCATGGAGCATGACTGCCCCACCCCCGCATTCCTTCAGTTTTAAGCCAACAAGATTGACATGACCAGAGTCATTTGTGATAATGGGAACTCCTTTTATTTGGTACATGTGAACCTTCTTTCACAAGAAAATCTGTCAAAAATTAAAGTCACAGGCCAAAAATTAAAGTCACAGGCCAAAATAACATCTGCAACCCTACCTCCTCCAGAAAGAATGGAAGGCAATGTCTATGCTAATAAAACCACAAGGTTATTCCCACTGACTTTAACAATACTCTCTCTGCCTACCCCACTCCCACTGTTGGTTCCCAAGCGAGCAGCAAGCTGATGGGTTTCTACTGAAGTCAGGCAGGTTTTCACTTTGACAGCACAAACACTGAAGAACAGATGCTGTCATCAAGCTGTGCGTTCAGTTATTCTTCTCTGAAATTAAGTGAAGCACTTGTTTAAAAATGTTTTCTCATTAGAACATACAATGATCATTTTAAATTCTATCTGCTATAATAGGATATTTCTATGACATTGCAATCTGGACTATGCCATAAACACCATTGTACTCGAACAGATGGAAATCATAAAGTGATATTTAGCTACAGATTTTCTGTCACACAGTTTTGCAAACTGAAAAGGAAAAATCAACATTTGCAACCAACTAGAAACACAATCCTATCTAGTAAGCTAAAGTGATGGTAATGTGACTCAGAATATAAATGCCTTCATTGTAAGGCTTTGCAGCTTTCTGCAGGAAGAGAAAAATACTAAAATGGAGCTTCCCAAGGTTAGTCACGAGGTGACAGAGCAGGCCTGGGAGAACGCATGATGCAAGGCATCTTAGTGGAGAAGCAGAGGCAGCCTGCTGTTTGGATAGGAGAAATCTGGGTGCAGAAGAAGCTAATGGTGAGCATTGGTAACTCCTGGGCACCACAGGGAACTGGGAGAGGCAGAAGCAGCACCCTATAATCAGGAAGGACAGTCTCTTTCCCCACCTTCAGTGGCATGCTCTAGCGTCCTCTACCCTCAGTGAAGACATGATGTTTAACACAGAAGTGGATGCTCACAGTCAGCTATTGGATGGAACACAGGGCCCCCAATGGAGGAGCTAGAGAAAGTACCCAAGGAGCTGAAGGGG
>NC_034593.1:131982714-132004990 GCF_900095145.1 Mus pahari
CTAGTCGGCCATCATTGGGAAGAGAGGCCCCTTGATCTTGCAAGCTTTATATGCCCCAGTACAGGGCCCAGAAGTGGGCTGGGTGGGTAGGGGAGTGGGGGGGGGTATAGGGGATAGCATTTGAAATGTAAATGAAGTAAATACCTAATAAAAATTGGAAAAAAGAAATGATGTTTAAAAGGGTCCACTTCTACTTTCCTGAAGTGGCTTAGTCAGAGGAGGGCAGATGATAAACTGATGAGTGGCAAACTCAGCTAGGACTAGGAAAAACTAACCTTTAATTCATCTTAAAGACAAGTGTGGGAAAACTTTAGCTAAAATTACTTCTTGGATCTTTGTTTCCCTAACTTTACAATGAAGGAAATCATAGTTAAGGCACCTTTGTTGATCTTTAATATCACAAAAGTTAAGATTCTACTTGCAGTCTGTTTTTCTGTGTTCTGAAACTAATTTTAAGACGGGTGAGAGAGCAGGGTCTTCACAAAAGCAAGAAATTACCGTTTCCCAACTGTGGGCACGTCTCTGGGCATCTGTACGGTACTTCCAGAGAGACTAACAGGCTAAGACCTGTTCTGCATGTTCTTCATCTCTGAAAGCAGAGCCACCCCTGGTCGTGGGCTAGGTCCTGAGATGGATGAGGTGGGGCGGGAACTGAGCTCAGTGCCCCTCTCTGCCTCCTGACCCCACTCACTCAGAGCACCAACTTTATCTTCAGGCCACTCCTACTGCCACGCCTTCCCTGCCAGGACACCCTGGGACAGCACAGGGAGCCAGAATGAGTCCACTTTCTCCTAAGTTGCTCTTGGAAGTTATTCCAACAGTGAGATGAGTTTGAGTACTCCACTTCTTACATCAGTTACTGTACAGATTTGTCATCAGCACCTTAAACATACATGTCAGCCCTTCTGGAATCCTGAGCACCGAGCACCTCCCTTTTGCTCCCATGCCTGCCCAGCATGCTGAGCCAATGCTCACATCAGTTGTTTTATGAGTATAACGGAAAACCTACAGCACAATAAATGTAAGCAGAGGTGAGGGCTTCCGCGCTTCCTGAAAATTTTGTTCTTGGTGCCTTGTGCTCTTAGTTTTATAGCTTTAGCCTAAAGATCAAACTTCCTCTCATGCTGATGATCAATTCTTCATCTTCAGGTTAACCTCTCTTAAATTCTAGACTCTGAAGACATCTCAAATATACTAAATTATACAAAATGATCAAATTCCTAGGAAAATATTGTATATATCGATCCCCCTCAAGAGAGAAAACTGGGAAAAAACAATAAGCATCTGAGAAATTAATGTCAGAATCTCTACCAGCCGGGGCTGGAAAGATGGCTCAGTGGGTAAGAGCACTGACTGTTCTTCCAGAGGTCCTGAGTTCAATTCCCAGCAATCATATTGTGGCTCACAACTGTCTGTAATGGGATCTGATGCCCTCTTCTGGTGTGTCTGAAGACAGCTACAGTGTACTCATATACATGAAATAACTAAATAAGTAAATAAATCTTAAAAAAAAAAATCTCTNCCAGCCATAGCAGCTAATTCTTCTCTAAAGGGGTGATCCAGACAATTTAATACATGGATTCACCTCATCTATCTTTGAAAGAGTCAAACCATATAAAAGGAGGTGTGTGTGTATTTTATGAGGAATAATGCCATATTCCAACATCAATAACTAGACTCATATAGTGCAATGAAAGACTTACAAATATTGATATAATTCATTGAACACAAATATACAAATACTTAGTGAAATTAGCAAATTAAATTCAATGTTAATACTAATAAGCCAAAATGAAGCAAAGTTTACTCTAGGAATGATGTTTACCCTAGGAATAATTTACTCATTGGAAAGTTGGTATAATTTACTACATTAACAGGTTAAGAGAAAACAGAGCCTCAAATAACAGTTCGATGCATATCAGAAATTTAGTCTGTATGAAACCAAATTTAGTAATGTTGCTTTCAGTTCTGTTCCTCATCCAGGTTTGAAAGAATGAGATACATAAACATGATGTGAGGACCTCAAGTCATCTTCTCACAGCTGCAGCATACCTTCGTCCCCAGAGGATCCTCACCACCACACGGACCCTTCCTGGGGTGAACTGCCACAGTCTGCAGTCTCTCTGCCTCCAGCTCTGTTACTTTCAAATACTTTTTCACATGCCTTCTCTTTCCAAAGATCTTATTTCTAAAACATATTTCAATAGGTGCAATAAAAAGGAAAAAAGTGAAATAGAAAGTAACTGTCTATCTTAAAAGTCAACATATTTGCTATTAAACGTGAGGCTTGCAAGTGCCCAAGACAGAAGAAAAACAAATCAATTTCCAGACACCCAAGTATCTATCTTTATAACCCAGATTGAGAAAATATACCCTCAACGCCTATAAGGATTTTCCCAAAGAAAGCTCAGAGCTTTTTCATATGTGCAATTATATATAAAAATAAACAATGTCTTCAACAGGTTTACAGTAAATATAGTGCTTGCAATGACTGTAACTCTGAATAAGATGCACTGCTCATTTCCTTCAAATGTTCTAAAAATATTCCCAATAAAACATAGTGAAGAAACGCTCTGTTGAGTAATATAAATGTTATATAGATTTTCCTGAATGGTTATTTCACAAAATGGACCAGTGACGACAGTGACAGAAAAGTCTGCTCTGAGTGAGATAAAATACTGGTGGGAAGTGACCCTTTAATTGAAGAAGTTGTGAGACACTGAGCAGCATGAGGGGGGAGAAGCTGTGAGGCACTGAGCAGCATGAGGGGGGCAGGGAGGAGAAGCTGTGAGGCACTAAGTAGGGGGGGGGGAGCAGAGAAGCTGTGAAACACTGAGCAGCATGGGAGAAGCTGTGAGACACTGAGCAGCATGAGGAGGGGGAGAAGCTGAGAGACACTGAGCAACATGGGGCGGGGAGAAGCTGAGAGATACTGAGAAGCATGGGGGGGGAAGCTGTGAGACACTGAGAAGCATGGGGGCGGGGAAGCTATGAGACACTGAGCAGTATGGGAGAGGGGAGAAACTGAGAGACACTGAGGAGCATGGGGGGGAGGGAGAAGCTGTGAGACACTGAGAAGCATGGGGTGGTGAGAAGCTGAGAGACAATGAGAAGCATGGGAGGGGAGAAGCTGAGGGACACTGAGAAGCATGGTTGGGGAGAAGCTGAGAGACACTGAGCAGCATCACTGGTAGCTTCGAGCTCAGAGCATTGCAAGGTATGCTGTGGTAGGAGGAATCAGTTATGACTGAATGGCTGCACACACTGAAGGAAAACTCTGGTAATCGTGTTACTATGCAGATTTAAAAACGACTGCATCAGATTTCAGGCTGACCCTCCTCAGCTGTTCAGACAAATCCCTTCTAGGTGTGCTTTCCTCTCCAACATCACACATAAGAAACTTAGACCATCAATTTCTAAGCATGCATCTTAGACCTAGATCTGTCATCCTGACAAAGTACCTCTAGTTCTGGACAGCAGTCCTACTACACAGAGAATTCTGTCTACTCATTGGAGAGGGCGCTCAGCATGCTGCTAAGATTTAAACTACACTGATCCTGTTAGCTAAGACAGATGGCTGTCTTACGATGGAGCGGGATGCCAGGCCTTAACTCTATTCCCCATGAGCGGATGGAAGGGAAGGATTGAAGGGAGAGGAGACAGACATGCTCATATGGCCAAGCCTTTCAAGGAGTAATAAGAATTCTGGGACCACATTTTTGATAAAAAAAAAAAAAAAGTAAATGCTTGCTAAACAGAAATCTGATTTCATATGAAGGAGGTCCAGGGTCTCTTTTGTGTGTTCAGAAGGATTTTATGCTTATTACTAGGAATATTTGTCCCCCAGGGGTCATGTATGTGAACACTTAGTCCCACTTGGTGCTGCTGCTTGGGAAGGTGTGTCACTGAGGGTTCAGAGCCTGGGCTGAGGTCCTATCTGCTCTGTAACCTGACCTTTGGCTGCTTTGTGGGTTCTTCTTTCTTCCACCTTTCTCCGTACCTCTTCTTCTATCCTTTCAAGCCCCTAACACAAAGTGGAAAAGAAAAGGGGGGAAGAGGGGTGAGGATATCCTTAGACAACTTTGTGCTGATTCGGGGTGTCGAGTTCCTTGGGGCAAGTTTGATCTTTGCCATCAAGGTATCTAACTTCTTCTCATCTCTTCTTTGTGCACAACTGCTTAACAAACTGGCCAACCTCTGTTGGGGGGCTCCTGTATTTAGATATCCTCTGAAAAGCCCCCAGAATTCTAAATATCACATACACATAAAACTATCTGCAGCTGGCAAAATCGTGCCCCTGATAGAGCGAGAGGCAAATCATAGTCAGCAGCCCCATATCCCACACCTGAAATTAAAACAAAACATTTTTTATATTTCTGTGTTTTTAAAGAAGCCAAAATTTTCACTATAGCTCTTCCTTCTTCCTGTGTGTGGATGATGTGTAATTAGCTTCCTGCCACCTTCCTGGCTATGATGCACTCTATTCCTGGGGAATCGACAGCAAGCCAAACAAACCCTTTCTTCTTTAAGTTGCTTTTGCTTGTGGTATTTTATGACAGTAACAGAAAAGTAACTACCAGAAGAAATGCCACTATTGCTACATCCTAAACATGGCTTTGCAAACAGTAATTTGATTTTTAGTTTCACTTGGCTACTATTAAGACTACCCTAAACTTTTTCTCAAAAGCCTGAATGAACATCCTTAAAAGATGGGCACCATTTCACCAGTACTCACTGATGAGGCAGTGCACCATGGAAATGTTTAGGACTTTGTTCAACATGACACAGCAGAGAAATAAGCATTCTGGTTCTTTGTCATTATCCAGTACCATGGTTTTCAATAGCATTTAGTTTTCTTGGAAAGGTGATAGATGTAGTTAAATGAGACTTTAACAGTAAAACAGACTTTAAATTATAAATGAGTAGCAAATGTTTCAAAACTTTTTGGTAAGACCTGGGACTCTTTCTGCAACTGGTCTTCTCAGCTGGCTTGGATGTGGGAGTTAAGCACTACTGGGTGTTTTGTAGGGGCTTGAGCAGAGCCAGTCAGGGCAACCAGTTACTCAATTCATCTTGGCAATTCAGAGTTTATTTCATTCTCTGCTTTCTTTCATTATGAAGGTTTACAAAATGAAAATTAGAGCAAACGACTGACATGTGCTATTTTCCTAAGGCTTCTCCTCTATGTCTTCAGAGCTCTGCTGGACACTCTGTGGTTGTATCTCCTGTTTTGCTGCACCTATGCATTCCCACAGTTCTGTACTGCAGTATCTAT
Source organism: Mus pahari (assembly GCF_900095145.1). Lineage (NCBI taxonomy): Eukaryota > Metazoa > Chordata > Mammalia > Rodentia > Muridae > Mus > Mus pahari. Next base: position 131,987,990 of record NC_034593.1, read on the forward strand.
AAGGACTGTATAAACTTCTCATTCCTGCTTTTATTGTTAGCAATTCTTAGCCTAATCAATATTCTGTTTTGTCAAATATAAGGTTGCTGTCACAGTGACAATTTTTTTCATACTTGATTTTAATTTTGCAACTGCTTCACTGAGAAGCAGTAAATGTTAATCCTTCTCCATAAGAGTGGCTAAGATTATTCTTTTGAACACATATGGAGAGAAACAGCTGTGTTGTTTTCTATATCCTATGTAAAAATAAACCAAACTCCCACCATACCCCCACTAACACCACAAGATAAAACTTAAATGCCTTCTCTTAGCAAATGAATCTCTGCTGTTGTTTAAGACAGGGTTTCTCTATGTAGTCCTGGCTGTCCTGGAACTTGCTCTGTAGACCAGGCTGGCCTCAAACTCAAGAGATCCTCCTGTCTCTGCCTCCAAATGATTCTTTTTGTGATCTTACATGGGTACTATTCTTAATTACTTGTTCTTGTTTCTTTGCCCTTGGTAGATTTCTGCCATTTCTTGTAAATACACACATGGTCTCCTCTTTAAATGTTACTCCCTCTTTCTGAACACCCAGACTCATCTCTTTTATGGCATCCAATCTCTATGAATTTAAGCAACAGCTGTGTCCCACTTAGATGGTAAAAGAAGTCATCTTACATGCAGTATTTCTATACCACAGTTGGTCCTTATGACAAAACAGTGCTTAGTTATCATTGTAACTCACGTGTCTAGTCTTGAGCCCAGCACATAGTAGGCACTTTATAACATTCACTGTTCAGGATTAACACTGCAGTGACAGAGTGGACTCTATGGGAGTAGAACAGCAAATCCTGGTCCTTCCCCGACCCTTCCACCACCAGAAAGACTACTTTGAACATCAATATATGCAGCAAGTGAAAATAAGATGCTGTGGTATCCTAGCTGAGTAAAAAGCCAAGGATTGTTGTAATGAAATAAAACTTCACTCTACACCACTATAGAAAACAGTATGGAGGTTCTTTGAGACTATGGCACATAACATTCCCATATGGCTTAGCAATGCCATATCTGGGCATTCAAAGGTCATCACTAGCTCAGAAGATACCTACTCTCAAGTTCACTACAGCAGCACTAATGATAGCCAAAACACAGAGGCCTTTAAAATCTCCACTAATGGGCTAATTGATAAAGAAAATGTGATACACTCATACAGTGTAATCCTAAGTCATCTGTCGTCTGAGACAACATGGGTAGATCTGGAGACCATGACCCTACATAAAGCACAGAGAAAGACAACTGCAGCATGACACCAATGACATGACGAATCTAAACAGGCATCTCAGCTCTCAGAAGCAGGGTGTAGAAATGTGGGTGGCAGAGGCAGGTGCAAGGAGGAAATGGGGAGTTACTGCAGTCAGTGAAGAGAACGGCTCAGTCATGCAAGGGAAGAAACTTCTAGATCTCAGCAGCATACAACTCTGACTTCATGACCTCACACTTAGAGAGTAACACATACAGAGCTAGTGTGATCCTGTGTCGGAGATGCATACGGATGAAGCTTGGAAAAGGCAAAGAGACTATAAAAGAGGTGACAGTGCGGGTGGTACAGCGTACGAGGAATTATTTCTTAGGTGAGATGGTGGGTACAAACATGCATTATAAACTATAAAGCCACAATTTACTTCTGAAGAATTACAATGAGGGCCAGTGAGCTGGTGCAACAGGGACAGGCATGCTACACAAGCCTGGGGACCTGAGACTATTTCTACAACCTAAAACAGAAGGAGACTGAGTACCAGACACCTGTCCTCTGAACTCCACATGCATGCCAGGGCACGTGCACACACCCACAAAGATAGGTCACAGATTTTTAAACTGGGAAGTGAGGCCCCTTGGTCTTGCAAACTTTATATGCCCCAGTACAGGGGAATGCCAGGGCCAAGAAGTGGGAGTGGGTGGGTAGGGGAGCAGGGTGGGAGGGAGGGTATAGGGAACTTTCGGGATAGCATTTGAAATGTAAATAAAGAAAATATCTAATAAAAATAAAAAAAATAAAAAAATTTAAAAATGGTTTATAATTCTGTGATAGATTGTAATATTCATATACTACTGATTTCAAATGTAAACTTTTAACTCTATTATTTTGACCCTGATAATCTCAATCCTTCTGGAATCACACAAAATTTTCATACAATTATCTGTTCCTGGGTAATAAGTAAAGTAAAGTTTACCAATCTAGTACCATATTGTAGTAAAACTGGCACTTTATTTATCTAGTATTTATTTTCATATAGAATACGAATACATTTTATACCAAGCTTCCCACAAAAGCCAGTTAAAAGAAAACAGAGTACAAAGAGGCTAATAGAAGAGTCTGTCACTCTGTCATTCTTCAGAGTGTCTCGTATCACTGTCATTTTAAATTCTAGAGCCTAAAACCTCCAAAATCACTAGATGGCAAATGTTTACTGTGACATACTTGTAATTCTAGGCAGCATAGTTAAAAACACAGTTGCAAAAAGCCATTTGCACAATTCTGGACTCGCTTCTATTGGCGACAAGTATCCACAATGACTGTCGCATGTAGAATATACACTGTTTCTGGCCTTCGCTTTTACTGTAGTATATTTTTCACTTACTGTAGTATATTTTTATGATCTTCCTTCCCATACAAGCTGCTCTTTGCACATTTACTACAATACATTGAATAAACTAATTTCCCCAAGCAGTTTGGATTAACTGACAGTGTTCTACAGTAAGGCAGAACAGGTTGGAATGGAGGAATTCTACTGTGGGAGAAGACTGTATCAGACACCACCCTGTGTCAACAACCCTGCAACAGAACCCAGCATTGTTATTTAATCAGAACATTTGAAATGTGTTTGCATCATTTTAACTGAAATACCAACAAAAATTCCAATTATATACTTTAAAATGTGGTTTTTAAAGGTTACTCTGATGTTCCTGGCTTTGTTTTCAACACACTCCAATTATTTGAGACTTTTTTTCCTTCTAAGCTGAGGAAACTGCCAGAAAGACAAAAGCACCAGCAGGATTCTCTGTTTCAATGAAAGAGGGCAAGCGGTGAGAGGGAGACCGGCCCACACCAGATCAAGTCCCTCGTTTCTCTCCTGTCACAATGACTCCGAACACAACAGTTTCATTCATCTGTGCACACATGAGAAGTGCTTTCCCCCTTTGCAGTGGAGAGACAAATGTACTGGAAACTTGCATGTATTACTGTCTCAAGAGCTCAGTGGCCAACCTCTTAATGAGGTAGCTTTGAGCAGCTCATGCTGAGGTGTGGGGCTATAAATAGTGTTATCAAAGTCTAAACCTTTATAGCTGAGGTGGAACCTGGATTAATATATAAACCACACAAACCTCCGTTGTAATACTCACAGTGTGTGTTTACTATCTGACACTCTCAGGAAAGCCAAGTTTTCACAGGTAGGAACAATCTAGCAATCAAAACATCACAAACAGCAAAGACTGCTCAATGAATGAACAGCTTTATACAAAGCACTTTTGAAAGATTCTACCTTCCAAAGACAGACCACACAAAATCAAAAAATAATTGTTCAAATTATACATAAACAGGATATCCAAACCAGATAAAGGAACATAATTTTAAAAACAAACAAACAAAACCAGTGTAGAGAGCTTTTCTAGTACTGGAGCTAAAATCCACACTCCACAAGTAGAGCAGTCCCCTAATATACTGAGATGCTGCATAAAGTGTGCTTACAAACAACGTTGTACAGTGATGCTCAGTAACTTCCAAGGAATAGTGGCTTGGATTCTCACCAGTTAGTCACTAGACCTGAGTGGCTGACACAGGCACTCGCTGAAATTAGAGCATCATCTTCTTACAGAGAGCAAGAACAAATGCTTGAGTAACATAAATACACCCCATCTTAATCAAGAAGATGCACACATACCATGAACTCAGTTCACAGTAGCTCAATGCTGTTTCTACAACAATATGTAACGACTACACAGTGCATATCAGCTCTTAAAAAACAGCACAAAACCAAAACAAGGCCAAATTCTCAGGAGAAAAACAATGTATACATACTCTCCATTATTTTATCGAAGTGAAAACATTTAGGTCTGCTTTTATTTTTATGTTTTACTGCACTTTAAGTGAATAAGACATCTTATTTTAGAAGCTTTGGTGCTTGGTATAGTGGTCCATGCTTGTGATCTCAGCTCTTGAGAAGCTGAAGCAGGATGACTGGTGCAAAGTTTAAGGACAGGCTGTTTGCATAGTGAGAACATGTCTAGGGCAGGGATGTACATCACTGCTTCATAATATTTCAGATTCATAGCCAAATGAGCCCCAAACCAGAACATGCTGGCTAGTTTATACCAACCTCATACAAGCTCTGAATGAGAACACCCTGCTCGAGTGCCTGCCCTCACTTCCCTCCCTGACCAACTGTTACCAAAACTGTTAAGCTGAAATGAACCCTTCCACTTCCCCCCTCCCCAATCCCCCACCACCTCACACACATGCATAGCTTTTGCTCATGGTGTTTTATCTCAGCAACAGATACCCTGTGACACAGAGGCCTAGTTTTGGTCTCCTTATGACATACTGATCATGAGATATAAACAATGTGCTATTTGAAATTTCTCTACTGGTTCCTTAATCATCAGAAAGTCACTGCAGTGTGAGGACATGTGGAGAGAAAAACTATGGTGGTAGAACGTGTGTGATTTGAAACTAACACACTGCATTTTTGCATACTGTTGGGAAATGCAGGGCAAATGAAAGTCAGAATGTACCTTTTCCATAAGAATAGAGCCAGCATAGCAGAAGCTAGGATGCTCAGACAGCCCATCACGTGGTAAAAGGCATGTCCATCTTCCAAAGGCCGCTGTCCACTGCCCTGCCTTATCTGTCTGTGTGGAGAAATAGGTTGGGTTTGTTTGTTTATATCACTCAGTTTTCTTGTTAATTGTTTATTTAGAACAGGAAATAGGACCATTAAAGTTAGAGACACCACTCATATCTATGCTGGTATACTGTTGTAGTTACTACAAAAATAGGTTGATAAAAATATCTCTCTTTTTTGTTTTTGTTTTGTTTTGTTTGTTTGTTTGTTTGTTTGTGACAGGGTTTCTCTGTACAGCCCTGGCTGTTTGTTTGTTTGAGACAGGGTTTCTCTGTACAGCCCTGGCTGTCCTGGAACTCACTCTGTAGACCAAGCTGGCCTTGAACTCAGAAATCCACCTGCCTCTGCCTCCCAAGTGCTGGGATTACAGGCGTGCGCCACCATACCCATGTCCTCACACTGTGGGGGCATAAAGAGACCATAGTAGATCCACGAAGTACTGTATCCCGAGTATGAAAATAAATAAGCCTCTGAAATTTGAGTTATCCGCTACTACTACAGTGACTGAGAGAAAAGATTGGTATTACAAATAAAACAGACATCAAGAAAAGCTCTCTGTGGCTACTATTGAAAATAAAGGGTCTTTCTGTGTTCCCATGAGCAGACAAGTTACATGTGTCTAGTGGAATACTAAGGCCACTTAATTTCATTGTTTTTAGATGCTCCATGTCTGACAATGCAGCTAATTTGAGCTCACTTATTTTTGCTCTCAACTACTTCCCAAGGAACACATCTGCTGCACCGCTTGAAGGGATGTGGATGGGTACCCTCTATGCACACTGAGGATGGGTACCCACAATGCACAGTGAGGATGGGTACCCACGATGTACAGTGAGGATGGGTGCCCACAATGCATTCTGCGGATGGGTACCCATGATGCACACTGAGGATGGGTACCCATGATGCATACTGAGGATGGGTGCCCATGATGCACTCTGTGGATGGGTACCCACGATGCACAGTGAGGATGGGTACCCACAATGCACAGTGAGGATGGATACCCACGATGCACAGTGAGGATGGGTACCCACGATGCACAGTGAGGAGGGGTACCCACGATGCACAGTGAGGAGGGGTACCCACGATGCACAGTGAGAATGGGTACCCACGATGCACAGTGAGGATGGGTACCCACGATGCACAGTGAGGATGCGTGCCCACGATGCACGCTGAGGATGGGTACCCTCGATGCACACTGTGAACAGCAGTGGTACTTAGAGAGTTAGAAAATTCTTACCCAGGCTTAAAGGTTTTACATATTAGATGAAAAGGGTTAGCTGAATAGGACTTGCCAAGCCCTCTGAACCTACACAGAAGATTATAAAGCCCTTATGCTCACGCAAAGATTAAGTTCTATCCACACTCCTTTCACTTACCTGCCACACAACTGTGACAACTAAGCGATACCTGAGATGGACCCCAAGCCCTGCTCTACCACTTACTTCTGGCTCTCCTCACTCTTTAAGGGCTTGTAAGGCATAAGCTCTAAGCTGTACTAAAGGTTCTGTGCTGCTGATATGCAAACTTAAGAACTGACGGGAGCCTCTGGATAATGACCGTGGACAGATGAACTACACAAGCTTTTATGTGTCACTTTGCCAATCAATTATATTTCAGATTATTACAGCATATACACGTTTTGTTAAAACATAGCACGAACAATAACCTTTCATTTCTGATGAAATGCTATACACAGTGTAATTATGAAATTTCCAATATGAGCTATTAACTAATAGGATATATATTTTGACATGTCATACATTATTTTGTTCAAAGATCATGAGCTGTGAAAAGAATATTAATAAGGCAGAATTCTGCATACAAGTTGTTGGAATAGTCTTATATGCTTTTGTGAATACATGTATTTAGGGAAGAATTCAGGCAAGCTGGACTTGGCTTCTGTGATATCTGACAGAAAACATTCTATTTAAATCATTGTCAGGAGGACTATAGCCAGAACAGTATCTGAAATTCCTGATGTAAGTAATGTTCTATTAATATTTGGTTTCTCTTCCCACATAATTCAGAAATCTTAATACATTTCTAGCTGCCATGTTATAATTAAAAGTTGCAAACTTTTCCTTTAATTTTTAAATAAGGTTATTAGATAGAAATGATTTATACCATTACATTCTATTGAAGGCTAAGATGACCGCTGAGAACGTTAAGAGTTTTAAAGATGGATATAAGAACCATATAGAAAGCAGTAAACAGAATCCAATGCATGGTTCCACTAAGAGATATGAGCATTGAGAGAGAGCAACGTATGAACTATGTCACACTAAAGCATATGGCTTAAAGTCTAAAGCCATGACTACTGAATAGGCTTAGTAAGGAAAACCTAACTGTAAGGCTATGTCTCACTGGCAATATCAGAAGTGCTAAGTATTTTACACTGGGGAAAACACACACACAGACACATACACCCCCCCCCTCCAAACCACAGTATGGGTTGAGTAAAACAGCAGTCTTATAAAAGACTTTTAAGAACCAGTTCCAGGGACGGTAGAGACAGCTCACAGGGTAAAAGGTCCAGTTGTTCTTGCAGAAAACCCGAGTTCCGTTCCCAGCACCCACAAGACAGCTCACAACTGTCTGTAACTCCAGTTCTAGGGGATCCAACACCTTCTGACCCCATGTGTACCAGGGACACAGGAGGTTTACAGGCATGCATACTCATAAAAACAATGATAATACTTAAAAACGAATTAAAATGCCTTCTCAAGACTGCTGTTTTACTCAACCCATACTGAAGACAAAAGACAAAAGTTATTAGCAATAATAGGAAAAAGAAGAGTTATAAACACAATATTAACAGTGACCTGTCTTTAACTCAGAAGTGAACAAAAGTTACTGATAAAAAAATAATAAGCATAGCAAATACTAGAAGATCAATTTTTGATCACAGTTTTTTAATACTGAGAATTAACTAAAGACTCAAACTGTAGTTGGAATAATCACAGCATACTTTAAGTCGTGATCTTAATTAAGTTTTAATAGTCTCATCTATAATAAATCAATACAAAATCTGATTCATTTCAGTAAGAATTTTCACTTGAGTACAGATCAGGTAGCTGAATGTTTCGGGAATAGGAGCTAAAATGTCTGACTATTTCGCTATTAGTCATCTCTGTGTAGGATTACTTTTTTTTTTTTTTTTTTTTTTTGGTACTTGTTTGAGACAGGGTTTCTGTGTATAGCACTGTCTGTCTGTCTTGGAACTCACTCTGTAGACCAGGCTGTCCTCGAACTCAGAAATCCGCCTGCCTCTGCCTCCCAAGTGCTGGGATTAAAGGTGTGCACTTCTTGATTCCTCTAATGAATACAATCTCCATATAAAAGACCCACCAGCAGCCAATCTGCATGCCCGCCTATATATACAAACCAGGCCCCCTACAATACCAAAGGCTCTGTGTGCGCTCTGTGCGGATACCTTTGCTTCACAGATTTATTAGCTTGTGCTGTGGACAGTGACCCAGCTTAGCAACTTGTCTGCCTCACAGGACACCCAAGTGTCTACTTCTGAGTTAGGCAGAAAAACATTAAAAAGCTAAGTAAGTCATTCTAACACTGAAGTTATGTGGTTTGTTTTTTTGTTTTGTTAAATTCACTGTTCTTTCTAGGCATCAGTAGTGTGTTTTAACAAAATGGAAAACACAAAATTACAAAACAACCACAAAAACAAAACAAAACAAAATCAAACCAATAAAAACTTTTCTGGACCTCACTGGAACACTACATAGCCTATTACTTGGCAGTTTTGTTTGAAGAACTTTATTAAAGTGTTCAAACACAACTGTGTCTTCCTAACAGAATTTAACAGGAGTAACACTATTTTGTGCCTAACACTAAATAGTATTAAGCCCTATTTTTTTTCACACTAAAGTCTTAAGGTTCTAAAACTGTATGTTTCTTTTTATTTAAGTGTACACTGGAATTTTTTTTTGTCAACACTGAAAAAGCAGATAGACACAAGGTTAAGGTATTCACTGCTGCTCTCCAAATCACGAGTGAAAATGGAGCCTTTTCTGTAATTACACTCATTCCAGAGCATCCCAGATAGGGTGCTTCACGAAGTGCAAACACACTAAGACTGTATAGTAGGTGGGTGGAGGGCAGGAGCCAGCATGCAAGGCTCCCCACAACCCCGCCAGACCATCTCAGTCGACCTCTGCACTAGAAACAAAGACTTGAGTGGATATGCACTGTTAGCCAAGTGTATCTGACCCACACAATCCAAGTAAGGAGGCAGGAGGAGCAGCAGGGCAGGCATGCTGTCACACAGCTGTCCAGCCGCTGCTCCTGGGGTGCAGACTCCCCTCACAATGTCTATGCATCTTCCTGAACTCCTCCTTGCCCATAGTTTTCTCCAATTTACTAACGGATGCAAGAAAAATAAATTCTTCCAATCTCTACTGAGCCCACCACTGCTGCAGCATCGTTGTTTGTAATATCAGTATTTTGTCAACGGTGTCAATCATTGACATCTATTTATCTCTGGATTTGATATCACTCAGCTTTTGTCTTCCTTTTTTCCAATCACTACAGCCCTGTGTAGCTTTGTTTACTGTGGTACTATTCACAACAGCCAAGAATCAGCCTATATGCCTGTCAAAAGATGATTTGGACTGAAAAACATAAGCATGGTATGTATACACAACAAACAATGAAATAATGTAAGTTTCTGAAAAGGACATTGCTAAATACAGAAAAGTAAAGGACTGTATATTTTATCTCAAAGAACTGTATATTTTATCTCATGTGTTGGGGAGTAAGGAACATGGAGTACACACACAGTATGTATACATAGCATAGGTATGTACGGAATATCACTGCCTCACATTAATTTGTTTGTATGTAACGAATATAAATGACTATAGTTTTTAAAAGGCATCAGGATTAACCTATTTCAACATTCAAAAACAATTACAGAAGTAGGTTGTCCACAGGACTGGGTCTTCTAGAATTCCTTGAGCTATCAAGACATATCACAAGAACAACTTAAGTGAAATAATAAACCAAGTGTGTGGCTAGTTTTATGTCAACACAACACAAGCTAGAGTCATTTGGGAAAGAGGAAACTTCAATGAAGAAAATACCCCTAACACATGGGGCGTTTTCTTAAGTGGTGATTGATGAGGGAGGGCCCAACTCACTGTGACAGGTGTCATCCTGGGATGGTGGCTCTGAGTGCTATCTATACAAGCCAATATGCAGCATCCTTCCTTGGCCTCTGCTTCAGCCCCTGCTCTCATTTCCCTCAGTAATGGAGTGTGTGACCTGACCGATGTAAGTGGAAATAAAGTCTTTCTTCCCCAAATTGCTTTTGGCCATGGTGTTTTATTACAATGAAAGAAACCTTAACTAAGACACTGACATACATAGAAGGCAATTCCTCCTCTCAGTAGGCAAAAAGAATTCATAGTTTAAAAAAAACCCTTCTGAATTCGAGATTTATAGTGATTTGACATAGCAATATTAGTACCAAGAACAAAGCTTACTGGAGAGACATGACCAGTATCTTGAAAGATGCCAACTGCCATCCTGTGGAAAGCCAGATTTGATCAGACTGAAAGTTTGGCCCACAGTTCAAAACTAGGCCCACAATAGGCAGGCTACAGTGGCCAGCTGATATCCTCAGGCGTGGTAAGCTGAGACGGCCTGCTCTTCAGTACCAGTGCTGCCTCTGAGTGTTGAGAGGACCACTGTTAGCCGTTAAAGGCAGTATGAAATAAGCATCTGAGCTCGTGTGAAGGCACACATCATCTAAGCCTCAATGTGACTCTCATTAGTCTTTGAAACACCTGAGCTTGGAAGCACTGACAAAATGGTGGTGCTGCCAGAAAGGATTATTCTGTATTAGCTTACCAATCCGGTTGAATTAGTTCAGGGAGTATACACTGGCATCTAATTTTATTTCTTCATTCTTCAGGTGATGACACCGATAAGGTAAGTATCGATTTTGTAAAAGCTTACAGATTATATTGGGGGCCCTGGTGCCTGGAGTTCCATGCCTGAAACCCACCTGGCAAATGGGGAGCCTGGACTCCTAGGTAGCTGCACACTTGTGCGATGGCATGCATCCATCCAAATAAACACATGAATGTAGTAAGGCTTCTGAGTGATTCATCCCATGGCAACCATCACCTAAGCAAACAATGACATACACCAAAAAACAACTCAGGAATTCTGCTTGCTAACATCAACACTCTCTTTAACCATGCCCTAAGAAGTCTACTGCTAAGAAATACAAAAGATTAGCTGCTGATGAAAAAACAATTACAAATTCAACAACGCACACAAAAGTAACAGCAGTGAGCAAAATTCAAAAGACTAAAAAGCAAGCTATCAGACTGGCAATTTCTGCTCCACAGCAAGCTGCATTCCTACATGTGCTAGATAAAATGAATCAGTGATAATTTGCACATTTAAGTTCAGAAATCTCTGTGGAGAGCTAGAGAGCTGGCTGAGGGCTTAGAGCCCTTACTGCTCTGGTGGCGGACGGCTGGAATGTCTTCCCAGCACACAGGAAGGGCACCTCACAGCCTCTTGGAAGGCCAGCCCCAGGGGGGCCTGAGGCTCTTCTCTGGTCTTTCTGAATAACCATACATGTATACACACGCAAACATAAAATTAAACAAATGTTTTCAAAACAAAAAATGCTATTTCAAAGAGAAGAAAATCACAATGATTTTTGTTTATGAACTGTGTGAGATCCGAATGCTATCATTATCACTGCTGTGCTCAGAACTGAACCCAAGGCCTTATGGATATGCAGTTACTCCAACCCACATCACAGCCTCTTATTTTTTTTTTTTAAAGTTTGTAATCTGTATATAAAATCTCATTTTCTGTGAATTCTAATAAGCTTTTATCCACTGTCAAGGGTATATGAAATTATTTTATCTTAAATCTTATCACAACTAATAGAAAACAGATAAATGCATCTCAAACAGTTTTTGACTTACAGATGGTGTTTCTAGGAAATCAAGTCTAACCAGCCAACAGTGGCTCCTTAGAAACACGGAGGCAGCGTCACCAAGCTTCTGTGTTCCAGGTCCTTCTTTCATCTGACCCACCCTTTCTAGGGAGCCATTCCAGGCTGGGCTAGACCAATGCCTGGGTCACACACTCCTTACTCACAACAGCAGACAAAGCCCAAACATCGCTTCTGCTTTAAAAGATCGGTAAGTATGTGTGTCGTACATTTGTAAACATTAAACGTTGAGTTCCATCACTACAATGTTGATTACTGTTCAGTCTACATGCCATGCTGAACAGTACCTCGGATGATCCTTCTCCAAATCAGGGTCAAGTAAGAATTTTGAGGGCTCAGGGCTGGAGATGGTTCAGAAGTTTAGAGTACTTACTGCTCTTGAAAAGTGGACCCAAGTCCCAGCACCCACACGGCGGTTCACAGTTGCCTTAACCCCGGCTGTGGGAACTGGGATGCCCTCTGAGCACCTCAGGCTCCTGCACACATGCAATGCGCACATACTCACCCAGGCACATACATATTAAAACAGCCTTTTAAAAAGAGAGTTTTAGGGCTGTTAGTGGCCAAACAAGTATACTAAACAAGACATTTGGTAGAAAAATATGATATTCATTTTCTAAAAAGGAGAAGAGGAAGAATAAGAATTTTGTGTAGAAACACTTGAGAGAGATTTGGTGAGATGCACAGGTTTCAACATTTCAGAATCTAAACAGTAGTTGTAAAAGATTATCATGTACAGGAGAGTTAAAAAAAATGTTCTACACGCATACTAAGAGGAACTAGACAGTAGCCTCCTTCCCCAGCGTCTTATTATTGCTCATTATATTGAAGGTTTTCTCATTTCAAGTTCTTCAGCTGCAGAAGGTACTTTCTCTTCATTATCTGGAACATTTCGAAGGTAGAGATTAGTCTCCTTGTAGAGACCCCTTATTAGTACAAGGACACGGTAAACAACCTCTCAAGTGGGTTGACTCTTAGGATACTAATAAATGTAGCCTAGAGATGAATGGGCATTCTAGAGACAGATGTGCATGTGGTAAAGCCCAAAGTGCTTGCAGATGGCGCTTCTCAGAGCTCACCGATTACGTCAGCAAGAAGCCTTGAAGACAGTTAAGTAGCTTTGATTTCACTTTCCAGAAATACCTTCACCTTTCCAGTACAGTAGGATTAGCAAGGGTCCATCTATTTGAATAAATGCAAGGTTTTGCTAGGACCTGCTGAACAAAGGGGAAAGTCCTGGAAATGAGTGTTGCAAAGAGCAATGATAATTCAGTAATGATAATTCAGTAATGATAATTCAGTAGCTCAGATCTTGAGTGACCGGCATTTTTGAATACCTTTAAAATGACAGGACTATGGCTACTTTTCAACAGAAACTGTCAACAAATTTGTTAAAACTGTTGTGTAGTAATACTACAGTACTAATTGCTGTGTAGTAACACTACAGTACAACAGGGTCGTATTTTCTCCATGGTAAGGCTGAGTACATTTCTACTGTGCTACAGGGCTGAGAACATCCCCACTGTGCTATAGAACTGCAGCCCACAGAGCTCTGAAAGATGAAATGTTGTCATGCCTTTTAAAGGAAGAAGTAGAAAATGTACCAAGTCAAACTTGGCAAACTCCCTTAGCTTTAAGTATGCAATTCTACATGTCCCCATTAATCAAGTGTAGCAAACTACTGTGTACACTGTACTTTTGGGGGGTTTTTTTGGAACATGAACTCTCATTATGTAAAAGCTACTCCACCTACTCTGATGCCAAGTGCCATTTAGTCACAGCCCCGACTCTCATCTCAAGCTAGATTCCAACACAATCTGGATGCTTAGAGTCTTTACTACTGTGTGTGGGGGGGTGGAGGTGGGGTGGGGTGGGGTCTCCATCCCCATGTAGGAGTCAGGGGACACATGGAGGATGAAATAGGAGGTTCTCTCTCTTCACTGTGTGGGGCCCAGGAATTGAACTCAAGTCTTCAAGCTTGGCAGCAGCAAGCACCCTTATCCTGTCCTAGTCTGGACACTTTTGATCTTCACATTTCTAAACTAAAGCTCAAAAGCTAGACGGCGTGCTCTGCATACAACATAGCAGGACACAGCAAAAAGACACGTAGCTGCTGTGCACAGTTCTATCACTGGAAAATGGCCTTACACTTGTATAAATTAATGCATGCCATGAAATAATGGTCTAGAGAGGCAGAAACAGTAGCTTATGACTATAACTTAAACAGATTACACAGGTAGTTATTATAGGTTTGGGCCAGCCTGGGCCATACAGTGAGTTCCAGGCCAGCTTGAGCTATATAGCAAGACTGTCTCAAAAGACCAAGATAATGATAAAAAAAAAAACAAAAAAAACTAGTTTACATTTAATATTATACCATTAAACATAATTCCCTTTCCTATGCACTTTAAGGTGGAGAGATTTCTACTTTATAGCAACTGTTCCATTGCTAGATTTTTCATTCAGCTTTTGTTTCTTAATGAGCTAAACTTTGTTAAAGGCTAATTATTACTTATGCCGGTTAAATTAGCTGTAAAACACAGAAACATTAAAACTAATGTTGTAGTCAAACTATTAAATGGTGTGCTTATTGGCATAAATATTTTCAACTTAGTAATTTAATATTTCCCTTTTTTTTGTTTTTTGTTTTGTTTTTTGAGACTGGGTTTCTCTGTGTACTGAAACTCTGTGTCCTGGAACTCACTCTGTAGACCAGGCTGGCCTCGAATTCAGAAATCCTCCTGCCTCTGCCTCCCAAGTGCTGGGATTAAAGGCATGTGCCACCACTGCCTGGCGATATTTTACATTTATTAGATGCATTCCAATTACAAATTTGACTCTCTGAAACCATCACTAGGAACAGTAATGGTGGGAGCAGAGCCACCCTGGAAACATGAACTCTGCAGCGATGTCAATACAGAAGAAGGAAAGAAGGTTATACAGGAGGGAAGGCGAGATGGCGGCATAAAGGGAAAGGTTATAAAAGACTCTTGGGGAATGGGACTTTATTAGGCCCAGCAGAGATGATGTAATGATTACCAAGAGGTAGCTGGAGATGCCGTAGTTGGAGAGACAACGTTATACTCTATGCTTTGGCATGACGAACTGTAAAGGCCAAAATAGACTCAAAGTCTTCACATGGGTCGAGTTTGCAGAAGTACAGAGCACATTTGTGAGAGCTGACAATGTAAAAGCACATTAGATAAGCCAAAGCCAAGGGTGCAAATGCTGCTGTGGCACAACCGTCAGGAGGAAATTGAGCAACAGTATCTTCCAAGGAGATTGCTCACACGAGCCCGAGAGAGTCCCTGGAAACTTTAACAAGATTCCACTTGTGACCACTGCCACACACTCCTTAGAGCAGGAGGCCTATTACCTTTAAGGGGTGGAGGAATATACGCACTAGGGAACAGGAGGTCGGAATTCAGATCAATGCTTCTCCAACTTTAATGTGTCCACGAGTCACTTGAGCTTATTGAAACACTGTACGGATAGGTCTCTGGTGGGACTCAAGGGTCTATATCTGTAATATCTCTCCATATGATAGCCAGAGAAGGCCAGTCCAAAGTTGTACCTGAATTTCTAAATGCTGATATTTAATACTTGGATATTAAACTGAGTTTTGGTAAAAAAAAAAAAAAAAAAAGAAAAAAGAAAAAAGTAACAAAATACTAGATTTTGTGAATTTTAATGAACAAATCAACAGTAAAATCTGGCTTAAAGGGCATTAGTTTTTCAAACATACAGAATATTTGTGTGTGTGTCTTTAAGAGAGGGAGGGCGGGAGGGTGGGAGGGAGGAAGGAGAGGAAGAGAGAGGGAGGGGAAAGAGGGAGAGGTACTTAAGAGGGCACACATGTGCATGGCATCTGTGCACATCCAACTAGCCTTTGGGTGTTTCTTTCTCTCCTCTCATCAAAGGTTCCAGGGAAGGAACTCAGGTTGTCCTGTTTGTGCAGCAAGCATTTTTATCCACTGAACCATCTTGCAGGTCCCAATGGGCATTCATTTTAAAAACTAATTCAGTAGCTACACTGGATGTGTGAATGGGAACAGAAACATAAAAATAAACTGAATAACATCTATCCCATTTAAAAAGATCCAAAGTTAATAATTCTCACAAAAAGCGGAAACTTGTGCTTTCTTGGTAAAATTACTGTGCACAGGCAAGAAAAATAGACACGGCATCCGACACAAAAGCAATTCATCAGCTTTGCTTTGCAGGCTGCCAGCCATTCTCTTGTGCAGTGTCCTTACTGATTCAGACAAGCGTACGGAGACAGTACTTTGAGACAGTACTTTAAAAGAGACTCTTGTCTCAGAAGGAAATTCAGTGACCTGTGTAAAGCATGCTCCCGGGTTGCTGTGTGTTCCTGTGGATACTAAATGTATCTGGCCAGGCTTTAAGTGCAGCGGTCGATCCTGAAGACACTTTGGTACTTACATCACATTTCCCTAACCACTTAAAAGACAGATCCATATAAAAGCATAGATACTAGAAACCTTTAGCAAGATAAAAACACAGCTATGACTTAAAGAGCTTTATGTAGACAAATACAAGGATATCTCCCACTTGTGAGAGATGTTAATCTCCTATACAAAAAAAGCCCACATGGTATTGAAGTCTCCCACTATTATTGTGTGAGGTGCAATGTGTGCTTTGAGCTTTTCTAAAGTTTCTTTAATGAATGTGGCTGCCCTTGTATTTGGAGCATAGATATTCAGAATTGAGAGTTCATCTTGGTAGATTTTACCTTTGATGAGTATGAAGTGCCCCTCCTTGTCTTTTTTTGATAACTTTGCATTGGAAGTCAATTTTATTCAATATTAGAATGGCTACTCCAGCTTGTTTCTTTGNACCATTTGCTTGGAAAATTGTTTTCCAGCCTTTCACTCTGAGGTAGGTCTTTTTCCCTGAGCTGGGTTTCCTGTAAGCAGCAAAATGTTGGGTCCTGTTTGTGTAGCCAGTCTACTAATCTATGTCTTTTTATTGGAGAATTGAGTCCATTGATGTTAAGAGAAATTAAAGAAAAGTAATTTTTGCTTCCTGATATTTTTGTCGTTAAAGTTGGGATTCTGTTCTTGCGGCTGCCTTCTTTTAGGTTTGTTGAAGGATTACTTTCTT
>NC_034593.1:132006813-132008656 GCF_900095145.1 Mus pahari
CCTGAGCTCGTGTTATACGTAGCAGAACATGGCCTAATCGGCCATCATTGGGAAGAGAGGCCCCTTGGTCTTGCAAATGTTATATGACCCAGCACAGGGGAAGGCCAGGGCCAAGAAGTGGGAGTTGGTGGGTAGGGGAGCAGGGGCATGGGGAGGGTATGGGGAACTTTCGGGATAGCATTTGAAATGTAAACAAAATAATTAAAAAAGAAAAAAAAGAAAAAAAAAAGCCCACGTACTGAAAAGTCAGTAAGAAACATGTTCATTCTGATGATAGATGCAGGATGTATTCACTTGTATAAGCTCCAACACTTAAAACATTATTTGTGTTTAGGTAGCATCCTAACTCTTCCATGTATTTATGAACAACACTACTCCCTGGCCTATACCGTATTTCTTTGAAGATTCTCTTTCAGAATATATCTGGAGATGTGTGTCTTGTGTCCTGAGGTACACGCTGCAGTGTACCGTGAGATAGATTGTTTTCACCATGTGTTGCCTGCTGGATGTATATGCTGTATGACCACAGAAGCCAGAAGAGGGCATCAGCTCCCCTGAAACTGAAGGTGTGAGTAGGTGGTGAGCTGCCATTTAGGTGCTGGAAGCTGAACTCGGGTCCTCTGCAAGAGAAAAGTGTTCTCTCAGCCAGAGGCCATCTCTCAGCCCCTCCTCACGGTGGGCTCTGCACTTGGACTCTGCATTAACTGCTTGCCTCACTGCTTGACAAGGCACTTGATCATGAAGGGCGGGGAAGAGAGACCAGTGGATGAAGGCACCTGCAGCAAGCCTGGAGATTTGAACTCAGTCTCTGAGAAACACATGGTGGAAGAGAAAACCTCTACGTGTAGTCTTTGATCCCCATAGCATTTGCTCCCCACCCCCGCCCCAGCAAGATAAAAATGTAGCAAAACCTTTTTAAATACTCAATCATTACAAATTCCAATGGGTATCTCCCCCAAGGCTGCTAGAATTTGTTCTGGGCCTGGAGTTTTACCATGCTTGGGGAAGAATTTATAGGTAGACATGTGTAAACTATTCAAATTCCTGCAGCACAAAGCTTTGAGTCCTAACCTTCTGGACTTCTGAGATACATAAAACTATTTTTACTTAGGTTCCACCCAGCACAAATCTCTCAAAGAGAAAGTCAAAATGAATAGATAGCAAAATCACTTTAGAAGCTTCCCTTTCTCAAGAAGTCAGGTCCCTCATGTGTACCTTATCCCAGTGGCTCTCCAAGCCTTTCACATATCCATTCTATTAATAAGGGCTAGCTTTAATTATGTATAAGCAGGAATATTCATTTGATACGCCCAGAAGGCTCATTCGGTTTCAGTTATTATGGCTTCCATCTATATTTGTGTTACTAAACCTGTTACTTTTGATGATGATGATTACCTTCGCAGATGTTTGTGTGTCACGACTCCTTCATGTCGCTGTCTTAAATCCATGTCTAATAACCAGCACCTGATGTCTGTGGAATTGCTTTCACTACTTATTTTCCAAGTTCTTGATCACTTGTCTACATCATTATATGCCTTGTTATTCTTATTAGACTATTTGGTTAAAAATAAGCACTGTAGTCCAGGACAGTGCGACTTATTTGTAGAGGCTTATATCTGTTTTAGGGGATACTTCAGACAGGATGATCTCTGGCCAAGGTGGGTGTACTGGCTAGTTTTGTGTCAGCTTGACACAGGCTGGAGTTATCACAGAGAAAGGAGCTTCAGTTGGGGAAATGCCTCCATGAGATCTAGCTGCAAGGCATTTTCTCAATTAGTAATAAGGAGGGAGGGCCCCTTATGGGTGGTGCCATCTCTGGGCTGGTAGTCTTGGTTCTATAAGA
>NC_034593.1:132009395-132040216 GCF_900095145.1 Mus pahari
TTGCAATTGATGGCCCAGGACTGAAGAGGTCATGCAAAGGATTTGAGGCTTAGCACCATGAAGAAAGCCTATGAGAAGCTATTGTTAAAGCAAAGTTACAGTGGAAGATGGCAGCATTTTGGAGATGCCAGTACCATGAGATGACTATCAAGAACAGCAGCAGCAGTGGAGTTCAGGTGGCTGGAGCCTAGAAGACAGCGTGTATGCTACAAAGGGCATGGCTGGAGAAGTGACCCAAGCCCTTGGAACAGCTCCTCCTTTCCGTCTCTTTCAGGTCTCTTGTGTAAACAGTGGCTATCTTTCAGTGCTTGCTTTTAAAACACTAAAAAGTATTTTCTTCTGTATGTTTCATTCGTTTCTAGGGGAAAAAAAGCTGATGTAATTCACCTTCACATTTCAAGAATGACACCATGGTGTCTCCTCATGGCCTTGGTGGTCACCTTTTCGGACCCTCCCTGTGCACAGAACCGGAAGCAGCTCCCAGCCAGGCTGCACCACCTCTGCTCCTCACTGCACTGTTACTCTGGGAATCTGCCCTGGGTCCTCAGTTACTCTCCTGGATATACTGTCAGCTCCCATGAAGCAGGAAGCATGTCTGTATTTGTGCCTGTCATCTTCCTCTAAGACGTATCCAGCATGGTGATTGACATATTTAATTATTCCAATAGATGTTTAAAAATACACAAAATCTGTAAGATTATAAACCTGATATTGCCATAAGTACTTGTCTCCCCAAAACCTTTCATCTAATTTTTCTCTCCTTAAACCTGTAGTTTCTAGTAGCTCAATCCCAAGGGGGCTAAATCTAATTCCTGTCCTTGAGTCTTCATGCTGTCTACATAATAGAAAAATTAAAATGTCAGTCTTTCTGCACTGCATCCAGGAAAGCCATGGGGCGGCTGGAGGTGAGGTCCCTAAGTTCAACCACTTCATAACTTCAGCCTCCCTAGTGCTGGGGAGCGAGGGGGCAGGATGCCTCCACCTCACCACCACACCCTCTCACGCGCCCCTTAGGACCAATGCACACCCCGTGGGTCGTCCACAGACTCAGCCCAAACTGTCTGGTTCTCTACTCTTCGAGCCTTTTACATGCCCTACTACTTCCTCCTTCGGTTCCTAAGGGGCCTCCTAGGTCCAGACTCCAGTATGGTAAATGGATGTTCCCTTGAACTGTTTATTTGTTTAAGCCATGAGAAATTCTCCATGAGAGTACAAGCCGAGCAATAGGGCTTCCCAGTCTGTCCTCTACTGTGGCCTGTATATCCCATAGAGGGAATTGAGTGTCAAGAGACCTGACTCACATTAGGGGAGTTAGCCTGGTGCCAAAGGACTCATGGGAGTGACTGTTCTTCTTGGGGGTCTCTCACTACTTCCACCTGAGCCCTGACTTCAGGAAAAACAGAGTCAAGAGCAGGCTGCCCATCACTGCATAGCACAACACACACACCACCATCTCTCAGACATACAGCTGAGTCTGAGACCAAGCTTCCTCTCAGCTGCAAGATGGGGGGTGGCAGGGATGGGGCAGGGGCACTCCCCATGAGAGCTGTGCAGCTTTGCGCAGCCTTGTGTTCATCATCTAATTGAAGGCATTTATTGTCCACCTCAAATCCCTCTCTCCCGCTCTGAGCCTCTCTCTCTCTCCCCAGAAGGCTGGGAATCCCAGCTGGGCACCTGACATGAGGGATCTTTAGGCAAACATGACTCAGCATCAGCTCAGTCAGGGATAAGCAGTTTCCCTGTCTGGACTGGCCAGCTATTGCTGGCGCTTTCCTTTGCTGGGCTCCTGAGTGTTAAAAATAAGCTGCGGTGCCCCACTGGTTTCATTCACTTATGCTTAGAATCCACCAAGTGACATACCAGCCACTGTGGTAGGTTGGAGAGAGGAAAGAAAAAGACACCGTGACAATTCCTCTTTCAGTCCGAGAAGCTAGGGTTCATCAACAGTGATGCAGACTGCCCTGGTGTCCCTACTTAAAGCTCCTGGAGCTGAACAACAGCTGTCACAGCCACCCTGGATACTCTGTCAGGAAGCGCAGAGCCTGTACCTTGGATTCTAGGAGGACACTATGCCATGTGTACCTGGGAACTTCAGGGGTAGCTGGCTTCCGGTCAGCATCTTTGAGAACTAAGTAATATCAGTTTGAGATCAATGTTGAGAAGAATATAGAGTCTGCAGTCTGCTGCCCAATGGCATCTCTGGGTTCTCAAAGTCACGCTTCTTGCTCAGTGTTTTCCCTCTTTGTAGTACCCACACCCCACTAGTGGGCAACAGGAAGAAAACCAGCTTTTCCTTCTATTTTCAGTGAAGCAGCTTCTTTCCCTGCAGGTGTACATCAAGGAGCTGGGGGACTCCCACCAAATGTCCAGCTCACACCAAGGCCCAGTTCTGGTATTAGGTTACAGGAAGCCACTGGTGCCACACAGCCATAGTCTTACTACCCTATGCCCCAAACAAGAAACCTGCTGGCTATTACGAATGAACCCTAAGAGGAGATCTACCAGAGACTTAAGAATGTATTCTCTGTCAAACACGAGGCAATATTCAAACAGTTCCGGGCTGGGCTGTTAACTAGGTGACAGAGAGTAAAAACAGAATTGTTTTAAGAATGTAGTTTGTTTTAGTCCCAGGCGTGGGACATGGGTTGCTTCAGATTGTCCACAGCAGCTGACTATGATTTGCCTTGTGTTCTGGGAGGGACATGATTTTGCCAGCCGCAGATAGTTTCTGCAAAATGTATGACCCATGGAATTCCAGGGACTCTTGAAAGGGTAGAGAAAAATGCTGGCACCCGAGAGGGGATGGCCCTGCTACACCTGCTGTCACTGTTGTCGCTGGTAGCTGGCTGGAGAAAGCCTGATGAAGACCAAAACTGCCCCAACTCAGCAGGAAGTCGACTCCAGTATTTTCTCTCTCCTCCCTAGTGTTGGGGGACTGGGAAGGAAAAGGTAGTAAACACAGGAATGGACAAAGCAACCCAAAGTCCAGCTGCAAAGAGTGCTTGTCCAGAACATGCAAGTCCCTGGGTTATCCTTAGCACTACAGTAAACAAATAGATAACAACGAAATAAAATCTGTCTTGCAGTGTTTGGTCAATTACAAGGGGGCCAGAAAAGACAACAAAGGTGTGTCCTGTCCTGCTCAAACAATGTGCTGACTGTTTTGGTTCTTAACGTCTGTGGTGGTTATGAATGAAAACCAGGCCTAGTGCCCAGCTGGTGAACTGTTTAAGAAGGATTAGGAGGTTTGTGGTGCATGGCTCTTGGCTAGTGAGCTGATGTGGAGGACTGTGTATCTACAGTGTGTGTGTGTGTGTGTGTGTGTGTGTGTGCTGTCTGTAGATTAGGATGTAAATTAAGCTCTCAGCTACTGCTCCAGCACCCTGACTGGCTTCTTCCCACCATGATGATATTAGACTAATCTCTGAACCTGTAACCGAGCCCCCATTTATGAGTTTTCTTTTATAAGAGTTGCCTTGGTCATGAAGTCTATTCACTGAAGTAGAGCAGTAACCACTCAGAGTCAAACCTGACCCTGAGCTCCTTTTCCACCCACCATCGCGGAGCTGGACTCTGGGTAGTCCCCAGAGAGCAGTATTTAGCTCTGGCTAGTGACACCTGGGGATGGTCTTTCCTCCCTCAATAAATGGCTACAAAACTGGTCAGTGGTCAACTATAGGACTGATGCTTTCTGTCCATGCTACAGAGCCCTCCCCTCCATGGTGTCTGACTGACCTGAGGGCCCCTTCCTATGGGTATTCCAAGTACCATCCCGAGGATGTAGCTCTTGTGTATCCCAGAACATACTGCATATATACAGTCTTTCACAGCAGTTCACTAGCTGAGAGCCATGCACCATGTACATATGCTAACAGAAGAACATTAAAACCCCAAATAGAGGGGGGGGGAACCCCACATTATCTGTGAAACATTATCATTCATTTCAACAATCATCCGTTTACCAAACTGCATCACGAGCAAATGCAATCATATTGAATAGATTATATGATTGTAAAATGATTCAATTACGTTTTCCCTCTTGGTATAATTTGGCAAATGTGAATTTATGTAAATGTGTAATGATGCTTCACAGATACAAATTCTCACAGAAATGGAAGGGACTTTTAAAACCTCTTTTTTAGAACACCACATTTATTCAGTGTTAAGTATCAATATAGTATTTTTTTAAGTACTGTTAGATACAGTGACATTACACTGGAGAGATGGCTAACAAGTTAAAAGTCCTTGTTGCTCGTCCAGAGGACCTCGTTTTTCTCAGCACCTTCATTGTGGCTCACAAACATCCTTCATTCCAGTTCCACAGAATCCAACGCCCTCTTCTGAGATGTTGGTACCAGGTACACACATGTACATACAGACAAGTAGGCATACAAATAAAATATCTCTAAAAAAATTAAAATTCTTTTAAAGACCCGGTGGCATTATCTACATAGAATCTAAATGGGTGATATAAAGTAAGCATTTATTTTAGTGATAAAACTATCTAGTATCTGTATGTTGTATCTGTATCCAAGAGGGGAGATTCTAATCAAAATTAAAATTACCTAAAACTAAAGATAATAAAAACATGATAATGTATGTCCTGGCAGACAAATGAGTAAGAGTCCCCTAAAAAGCACTACTATATTTCTTCAGAGGAAATAATGTTGACTATTAGCACTGGACAAGAACATCACGGAGAGGAAGTCTCTTGCCTCCCAGTCATCTACCTGGGTTTTAGGTCTCTAAGGATGTCTACATTCTAGTCTGCTTTGCATTGCTGGGATAAAACATAACAACCAAATCAACAGGAAGAGGAAAGGGTTTACTTTAGCTGACAGCTGCTGCCCATCCTGAGGGAGTCAGGGCAGGCACTGATTCAGAGACCATGGAGAAACATGGCTCACTGGCTTGTTCCTAGTGACTTGTTTGGCCTTCTTATACCACCCTTGTTCAGAGGTGGCACCACCCATAGTGGCCGGAAACCTCCCACATCATCACTATTACCATCCAACACTTGTTTAGAGGTAGCACCGCCCACAGTGGACCGGACCCTCCCACATCATCTCTATTCAAGACAAAGTCCCATGAACTTGCCTACAGAACAACCTTCTGGAGGTGTTTTCCCAACCAAAGTTTCCTCTTCCCAGACCACTGTGGCTCGTGCCAAGTTGACAAACAAACAAACAAACAAACAAACTATCCAGCACCAGACATGTTGGAGCATGCCTTTAGTCTCAGCAATCAGGAAATGGAGAAAGGCAGATCTCTTCAAGTTCTGGGCCACTCTGACCTACAAAGTGAGACACTCTCTCAACTACCCAACTACCACCAAATACAAAGAAGCTAACCAGTGCAGCCTGCATATGATAACAGGGCCTCTTATCAAAGAGGTTAGAAGACTTTTGAAATGAAAGCCAACTGAAACCATGACAACTGGTATGTAGAACACGTAACCTGAAGGAATCCAAGAAACAGCACATTGGATCCCTGACTCTCTGTGACAGGGTCCATAAGAGCACCTCACAGATATTCTACCAAAGTGACAGATGAGATAACCTATACCTTTTTTCAAGGGCACTTAGCAGGGGGCGGGGGGTAAGTCCTAGATAATATTTCTGGTAAAGTGTGTAAATTTTACATTAACTGTTAGTGACAGGCACTTTTTTTGTCATTCCTTTAAGTGATTAAAGCTGTCAAAGCTTGGTGAAGGTGGGCAAGCTGCCTGACTGAGAGCTGTAGATCCCAGTCACCACTGTTAAGGCCAGGCACAGGGGAAGTGCAAGTGCACACATGCATGTGTGTCATTAGACTTGGCCACACTGTGTGTGACACTGCCACTGTCACTCTTTCAGAGCCACTCAAGGTGGTGGCAATCACAATCCTGCTCCTTCTGCATATGCTCAAGGAGTTGTTGATTGAGCAGTCACTTCTTTGGTGATCCCATGAGCTGTCTTTGCTACTTTCAGAGTCCCACAGCTGCTCAGTCACACTGGGTTCTAGATAAAGGTGCCCCAGGGAAGACGACACCAAATGGAAAACCTCCCTTTTAAGAGATCACTTTAGCCATAGATGTTGCAGAAGACCTAGCCCTCAACAGCCCTGGATGTACCCACCCTCCTTGCATACATTACCACTCTGCTGGGGAGGACTTCCCATGACCATGGACAGGCAACATACTGATAGAGTGAAGACAAAGTCTGTAGTGAGCCAGCAGGAGCCTGTGCATGGCTGTCCAGACCAGGAGCCCTCTGCTCACGCCCATCAGGTCAGTCTAGGAGACCACCCTCTGTGCACTGCCTCTCTTTGTTCTACAGCTCAGGTTCCAATTAAACTTCTGTATCAGGTTGATTTTACTGTCTATGCATCATTTATCTTAGGCAGAGTGAGCTGAACCAGAGAATAACTGGGCTGCAGGCTGCAAGCAGACCAAGCATTCAGAGGGCAGCTGAAAAGTTCCTGAGGACCAGGAGCAGCCTGTGGAGGCTGGAGACTGGTCAGGAGGAACTACAGGTAATGAAAGGCTCTGACTGCTGGAAGACCTCGAGACAACCATGGGCCACCAGCTGTCAATGAGCTACCTACCACAAGTGGCTGAGGCTGAGCTAATAGTGCCTTAGAAACTACTTTACCTGCTTGTGATTTCCACCTACATCAAGTAAAGGACCCCCAGCTAAAGGGCGACACCTACACAGAGGACAGGAGTAGCCTTATCTCCACAGACATGAATGTCAAGATGAATGTAAACCAAGGGGACCCGGTAAATGCCTATTTATGACACTATGTCCGTACCTATTCTAGAACAGTCTTCTATAACCTTCTACCTAGTCAAACCTAGAACAAAAATATAGTTTCAGCTACTTCTTAGAAGAAATTCACAAAGAAGTGCCTGTGTCACATTTTCTCTCCTATATGCTTTTCTCTCATTAACTGTCTTTTAATGAATCTACAATGGATAAAAACAAAGACATTTCTTCCTTCAACACTATCAAATGTGTATGTGTACACACACACACACACACACACACACACACACACACATACATTTGATAGATAAATTGTTTCCTTTTTAGAAGTACTATTAACAAAGCTTTTATTTGACACACATTTACAGAGAGATTCAATGTGTTTGTGGCGGGCTGGAAAGCTGATGCAAGCAGTCAAGGGTCTTAGTGCTTTTTCAGAGAACCCAGGCTCATTTTCCCAGCTCATGCATAATTCGTTCCAGTTCCAGAGTATCCAATACCCTCCTCTGGCCTCTATAAGTACAAGGTACACATATGGTACACATGCATACAAAACACTCATACACAAAATGTGTTGGTGATATAAAAATGCAAAATACAGCTATCTCTAAAAAATTTGTATCCCAGAGAATTGTAATCAATCTATTACCTGAATTAGAAGGACTGAGCAGAAAGGTCAGGAGAGGATAAAGGAAACCAATCAGGAGTGGCAAAGGATACTCTACAGTTTTATTTTTTAAAGATATATTTATTTATTTTATGTATACGAGTACACTGTAGCTGTCTTCAGACACACCAGAAGAGAGCATTGGATTCTATTACAGATGGTTGTGAGCCACCATGTGGTTACTGGGAATTGAACTCAGGTCCTCTGGAAGAGCAGTCAGTGCTCTTAACCATTGAGCCATCTCTGCAGCCCCACTCTACAGATTTTAAAGGCTCTTTTCTTTTGTGCTGGGAAACAGGAAGAACTCCTTAGGTTAGGAAATCAGGACTCAAGGTAAAGACCAAAACCATTACAAAGCAATAGAGTCTAGAACTCACTGAGATTCTCCAGCACGGGTTTTCTGAGATGCTGTTGGTAAGAGTAAGTAAGGTAGGAAGTTAGCAACAGTTACAAAGATGTCCGCTATCAACTCCATATTACCCTTAACCACCTCAGCCATCAGAAGACTCAGGAGAACCATTTTCTTAAAAACAAAACAAAACAAAACAAAAACAAAACAAACAAACAAACAAACAAACAAAAACCCTCAGTTATGGGGGTTTGAATGAGCTGTCCAGCATAGACTGGGGTGTTTGAACATTTGGTCCACAGTTGATGGCAATGCTTGCAGAAGGTGGTGGGTGCAGTGACATACTTGCTAAGGAAGTATGTCACTGGTGGCTGGCTTTGGATTAAAAGCATCATGCTGCCTCCGGTTTTCTCCCTTTGTTTTATATTGATATTCAATATGTGGGCTCTCACACTCTTCCCTCTACTGTAGATTCCAACACTCCAGGACTGTAAGCCTAAATAAACTCTTCTATGATCGCTTTTGTCAAGGTGTTTTATCACAGCAATAGAAGTGTCTTAGGAGTCCTTGCTGTGAAGAGACACCATGACCATGGCAACTCTTACAAAGGAAAACATTTATAATTGGGACTGGATTCCAGTTCAGAGGTTTAGTCCATTATCCTCACTCGGGAAATATAGTGGTCTGTAGGCAGACATGGTGCTAAAGCAATAACTGAGAGTTCTATGTCTGGATAGCAGGCGGCAGGGAGAGACAGTGAGCCACAAGACCTGGCTTAAGCTTCTGAAACCTCAAAGCATCCCTAATGCCACCCTCCAGCAACGCTGTTCCTTCAACAAGGCCATGTGAGTCTATGGGGGGACATTTTCATTCAAACCACCACACTAAGTCTCAGTTATGAAAAGATTCAGAAAAGCCTTTTATAAAATGTTTATCTATGGAAAGTGTTAAATCTTTTGGCTGGTGAGATGGATCAGCAGGCGAAGTCACTTGCCCTCAAGCCGAACAATCTAAGTTTGATCCCCAGGGTCCACATGGGACAAGGGAACTGCTCTCTGACCTCCATATGTAAACTATGTACAGAAACACATACGAGAGAGAGAGAGAGAGAGAGGGAGAGAGAGAGAGAGAGAGAGAGAGAGAGAGAGGAGAGAATATGAGAATGCAAATGAAATCATGAAAAAGGAACTGTGGGATCTTCTCTTATACTCTGACCGCCAATGCGAGCTGAGCCGCGGTGATGGAAACTGGCGACCTTTATTTGGGGCAGTATGGGAAGTGACTCTCTTCCTGGCAATCTGGATAATTAAAAAGGACTCAGTGGTCTCAGAATCAAAAGGGCGCACATGGAAGTGGCAAAAGTGCCAAGGCTAGGAAGGGACTGGCTGTGTGTGCTCATCTGAGTGATCACACACTCAGAAGCTGAGCCAATGAGTTACCTGTTGCAACAGCTGCAAGGATGGATCCCCAAGAGTAATCTTTTAGGTCTCAGTAGAGAAGCAGCAAGGGGAGCATTGATATACCCCAGGGGAAAGGACAAGCAAGGTCTCCATAGGGAAGAGGGGGGAAGAGACCAGCACTCACAGGCACACCAAGGCTGAGCCTGAGCAACGCCTGCTCTGTGCAAAGGAGCGAAGTTCTGCTTGAAAGCGTGTCTGGAAAGGTTAGAAGCACTACGTTTGAAATTCTGACTGCATGAGACTCACTGTGACCATGAGTCTCACTGTGACGCCTTATAAGATAGCTGCTTGGTGAAGCCAGACTGAAGTACTAACTTTTATTGGAAACAGATAAAAGGAACTTGTCTTCTTAGGCACTGCCATGGACTTCAGACTCCATCTTACCTAAGCTGACCAACTCCCTCTCTAATCAACAATGGTTCCCCAAAACATAATGCCTGCTCCTATCCACAGGAAGAAAAAATTAATTTGATTGATTGGGCACAAACATTTAGGTTCAATGTCAGCAGACATTTAGCACCTTACTCCTTTCATTTTACTATTGCATTCTATCTTTTGTTACTCCAGAAGCCATACTTAGCAATTCAGAGACCCTTCTAGAAACTAGGATGTCCTTAGCTAAATTACTCATAAACAATGCACAGATTGTTTTAAACTCATCTGCTGTTTGTTCTGTCTTGATTGATCTTAGAGGGACTTTAGTTGTCAAGACCCTCGTCTAGCACCGGGTTGCTGCGGTCGCCCCTCAGCTGAACCTGATCACGCTGCTTCCCTCTCTTCCTCTGTGAGCTAACTCCTGCTTCAGGACTGAATGGGTTAGATTTGATCTGCAGACATTTGCCAGAGACATTTGCCAGATACATTTGCTACTGCTAGTGCTAAAACACCAGTAGCATATTCTAAAACGTACATGTTTGGTGTTTAAGCAAGCAAGGAAACAGTAGAAAATTTGGAGGACTTGGGAAATACCACAGCAATGATTGCTGTGGGAATTATGCTTAGAATCAAGAATCTTAATAGATTTATAGACATGGGTCATCCTAACATTTTCAATTCTTGAAAAACAAAGCACTTCAGGATGTTGAGCTCACTCCTTCAGATTTTACAGAACACAGAGAAGGTCCTGACACTGTTCTAAGCAACTGAAACTGCATGAAGGAATAAAAATAATCACCCTAGTAGATTGAGAGTTAATAACATGCCAAGTGAGAGACCTGCTTACTATATTAAAAGACTAACAGTGGGAAGCACAAGAAAGCCAGGGAACCCAATGTACTCTGACAGTACTACAACTTAAATCAGGACAGTCAAGATTTCATCTCGATAGTGTCATCTGACTGATGTGCTGAAGGTAAGAAGCACACACCTTCCAGGTCCTGGGAGAGGGGACCAGATGCAAGGTCAAGCACTGGTTGCAAGAGCGTGACTCCTTTGCTAGAATCAGCTAGAGGACATGTCCCTATACTAAAGTTCATGTCCATTTTTAAAAATATTTTTCCTTCCAAGACTTTCTCTTCTGCAGTTCCCTTGGAGTTCAGGAATGACAAGACTGATCTGTAACTATCTTGATGACAAGGGATCTACTCCTGAGCAAGACCAGGCCTGGCAGGACAGATCAGCTTCCAGATGAGGGCTATCAATCACCTATGATGTACTGCACGCCAGAACAGAAGCAATCATCTCAGGGAAACATCTACTCCACAGTGACCCAGCGATGCCACCTTCTCCAGCAGCCCTCGCAGAACTAGAGCTGGCCTGACCTAGATCACCTATGCAAACCACACGCCTCCCTTGTTTTTGCTTTTTTAAAAATATTCTCAAACTTTCTCTCAGCCCCTTGGAAACAGACCTGGCACTACCAAAACCCTGATTAAGAACTTTAATCTCATCTGCTACTAATTTTTTTCAGGAGATAAAACATATCTGTAAATCCAAGGATCACAGTTTGGACACCTTTTGGGGGTATTTTATTGTATCCCATGGATAAGGATCAAAACACTGGACTGTAGCAGGGGACACAACAATGTGTCACTGAGACACCAACCAGAAGGACTAACCAGCCTGAAATTAAGAAATTAAACAGAGTACAGCAAACAAGGTCCAGTAAACACCATTGGTACTGTGAATTACAGAGCATTTACTATACTGTTCTCTTAAGCAGCCATGCTAATATCTGCCTCTATGCCAGCACTCAGGAGGCTGGAGAAGGAAGGAGGGCCATACTTACAAACCCACTTTAATAAAATGATTTTCTAAAGTCAAACAGTACTCACAAACATACCAGAGAAAGTATCCTTTATTTGGAGAAATTAGGTCTGCTGTTAAAAATAACAAATAAGCAAACAAAAACAAAACCCAAAGATCTTGGAAATGGCCTTTTAAATTCTCTGAAAAGAATGAAGCCAAACTCATTGCTACATTACAATCAGTAAGGATAGGGGCTGGAGAGATGGCTCAGAGGTTAAGAGCACTGACTGCTCTTCCAGAGGTTCTGAGTTCAATTCCCAGCACCACATGGTGGCTCACAACCATTGGTAATGGGATCTGATGCCCTCTTCTGGTATGTTTAAAAACAGCTACAGCGTAGTCATATAATAAATCTTTAAACAAACAAACAAACAGTAAGGATCATCTCAACATGCCAGGTGGAACTCCTAAACTTAGTGCCTGTCATAAAGCAAGAATATTCTCACTTTAAAACAAACGAATGAACACAGTAAAACAGAAGCAGGCGCCTACCGGTTCTTCCCTTCCTGTGGTTGGTTTCTTCCCTATGGTTGTCACAGACCCAAACTGTTCCTGGTGTATACTGAGACAGACAGAAGTCAGGAGGTCCTATGTGTTGGGAGAAGACACCAAGGGCTAAGGCTTTGAAATCTTGAAACTTTAGCTCTATCCTGCCTTTCAAAGACTGCTTCAAGAAGCACCTGAGCACCCCCAAGCTCCAATGTCTTTAGCTTGTAATTAATGAACACCAGTTTTAAGTTGTAAAAAGGATGACAGGAGGCCAATATTTAGGACACCAGGGAGTTCCTAGCACCCTTTAATCTCTTGTAAATTCTTACAAGATACTTAAAATAGCTGTGTTCAATCAGATAAACTACTCCAAGTAAGAAATGGCACAGTTTAACTATTTTTTCTAAGCATGCAGCTCATGGGAAGCTACTTAAATCCCCTAAGAGATAGGATCAGGCTGAATAAGCCTTCCCCCTCACACCTCTCCCTCTTATTGAATGATTACACATGGAAACCCCCAGAGCACCACCCCCAGCTGCACTGGGGATGCTCTGGAGAAGTCTGTTCTTAGAGAATGCTGAGTGAGAAGACGAACACATAGTGGAAAGCAGGACCTAGGTCAGCATGCAGCTATTAATTTTAAATGAAACATTCATCCCCACCTTCCTGGCAATCATCTGACATTCTTCTTGTAATAACTACCTAATCTCATGTATCTGAGGTGGCTGGATCGATGAGGTGACTTCTGAGGCTGATTCTTATCTGTAATCTATCCACTTTACGGGGTTAGAAATGCTGCTGTTGGAACAATGGTAAACAAAATATAGCATGAACCCACAATCCAGCAGTGCTCAGCATTAAAACAATAAACTTCCACCAGGCATAGTGGCTTACACCTGTAATGCTAACACCTGGGAGGATAAGGCTGGAGGATGTCCTGAGGTCCAGGACATTCTGGGCTACCAAGCGAGATGCTCTCTCAAAATCATCCCCTACCCCCGCCCAAAGTGTCAAAATTCTGATACACACCAGAACATGAATGAATCTTGAAAACAGTGTGCAAGTGTAAAGGCCATGCGCTGCACAATTCCTCCCCACAGAATACCTGTGCACCTTAGGTCCACAGAAACACAGAATGAAAGTATGTACCAAGAGCAGAAGGAGGAAAAGGAGGGAGCAGTCGGTCAGGTCAATGGGTAGAGAGTTCTTGAATGGCACAATGACACTTCCTGAGGAGACAAGTGGTAAAGGTTGCCGGGTCAAAGAACTCAATGTTACCAGTTAACAGGAGGTAATGAACTGAACACAGCTCTCAAAAGATGAAGTACAAATGAACAATACACATGAGAAAAATGTCCTAGCTATCAGTGAAATGCAAAGTAGAAATATGTTGAGATTCCATCTTACTCTAGTCAGAATGGCCAGTCACACACACAAAAGGAAATAACAGCTCTGGAAACCATGTGGTACCAGGGGTATGAATCCTCATATACTCCTAGTAGAAAGAGAACTTAGTCCAGCCATATGGAAATCAGTATGGATTTACAAAAGCAAGCAAGCAAACAAACAAACAAAATCTAAAATTAGATCTATCATACGACTTACCTGTGGCACCTTGGGCATTTACCCAATAGACTTAAAGTCAGTATATCACAGAAAGACTTACACATCAGTTAGTATTTATTGCTGACATTCACCATAGCTAAGTTATAGAACCAGCCTAGGAATAGATATAAAGTTAACAAAGAAATGGATAAAGAAAATATGATGTACATACACATACACACAGAAATTTTATTCAGCCATAGAGAATAATAAAAAATGTTGTTTGCGAGAGAATAGATAGAAATGGAGATTAACATAGTAAGAATATCATCAGTCAGTCTCAGAAAGACAGATATTGCATGTTTTCTCTCATGTACAAATCCGAGACATAATAAAGATACAGAAAATCATGTCCGTACATCTGACAGAACTGTAGAAGCCAAACTAAGAGAACAAAGGACAGAGGGGGAGGGGAGATAAAGGGAAGGAGAGAACTGTATGAGAGGAGTTCATTACATACTTAACATGACAATGTTCCATGTAACACACTACCACATGCAGTAAGTACATACCACTCTGCATCTCTAGGATGAAATACTCAGTGGCTTCGCTACCTAGACGGGAAGTGATTTATAAACACTGAAAGCTATTACTGTGTTACTATGCAAACACATTAGCGAGATAAGTATCTGAACAGAGCTGTAGCCAGTGAATTCTTTAAGAATGGAAGGGAAATAATTCACTGTCTGTTCAGAGACCCCAAGAGTATGAATTACACCACAAGTAATGTAGGATGAAGGACTGGGAGCCAAGGACTAAAAGGTGTATTTTCTTTTCTTCACTAAAACCAGTATCTGCCTAAAAAGCTAATTGAAAATAGTAAATTTTGCTATGAATCTTTTGCCACAATTTTTAAAAGGTAAATACAGCTAAAAATTTTAAGTACGAATTAGTATTTTCTAATGAAAACATTTCATCTCTTAGTGAAATAAGATAAACTCATATATTTCATAACAGTTATACACTATCACTATCAGTTAAAACAATTTATATTAATATGCATTTCTAACCATATAGTTGCTATTTAACTATCATAAAATATTCTTCAACATTTAAATACTCGGTAACATGTGAAATTCCACAAATTTTACTCAACATTTAACTAAAATACAACTGATCATTTAGACACGAGTCTATTTAAATGCAGCAAATGTGACTCCTGGCCACAGATGCTAGGAGACTGATAGAAAAAGAACAGTTCTCATCAACGCCATGTCAAAACCAGAGTTCAGAGCTAACAAGGCAGAGGGTAGTGCCTGTTATTCATCTTCTGTAGTAAACCTGTCCAGTAAGGGCACATTGAAGGTTCTCTAATGTTATCTTGAACTGATGCAGTTTTCTGTTTACTAACTATAACAACAGAATCTGGACACATGAATGATAATCAATTAGGACAGTTGACAGTCCTTTCCTCCACTGTTCCCAGGTGCTGGAAGGTTCTAACTCTTCTCTCTGGGTTTGAACGTGTCTGGGGCTGCTGGGAACTGTCTACCCAGAACCAGTTTCTCCCATCTGTTTGAGCTCCTCTCTCAGTCCTTCCCACTCCCCCAGTGTGTCATTCTGGAGTGATTTCTGCTTTCCCTCTATGAATGGAGCCTATAGTTTCTTCCCACCAATGACTGGTTCTTTGTGGTATTTGTTGTCTAGTGTGTGGCTTGTTTAACTGAATACAAGATCTTGCAGCTCCATTCTCCCAGGCGTTGAAGGATTATCCCATTTTTATGACTGGCTAACATGCCACTGTGTTACATGCTATGTTAAAACTCCAGTCACCAGGTGATGGACACTCTGGTTGACTCCACACCTTGGCTATTGTGAACACTCCTGCAGATGTCACAACTTCATTTCCTTTGAAAGCTCACTCAGGTGATGGTGCTGTGGGTCAGACGTGAGTTAGGACAGACACACTGCAGTGTGTCCCACCTTGAAACACTGTCTGAAATTCAGTGAGATGTCTTAGTGGCATAGAACAGAAGAATTGAAAAACTCTTAAAATTCTCAAAACCTACTAATTTTTGGTTTGCTATGATCTTTTTATCGGCTTTTATACGTGTGTTAGGGCCAGATGCATTAAGCATGTTCTCTCAGCTGTTTCTGTCTTACGTTCTCCACTCTCTGTACTTCTGCCTCACTGGAGGCCGAGAACAGTTGCTCAGGTGTTCAGGTGGAGCTCAGTGGAACAGCAATTGACTAGAGAAATAACGAGCCATAAAAACATTATCAAATTGGTGGTAGATTAGAGAGATGTTGCTCACTAAGTGATGTAGTATTGTCTTGGAAAGGGACTGGGGTTAAAGACGCATCTTAACTGCAGGGCTGTTGAAACCTCAAGTCAGGATTCTTAAGGACAAAACAACTCCTTTTCCCATGCTCCCATGCTCCGGGATTCAGAATGAGTCTCAGTAAATGTCAGCACAATGTATGCACCATTCTAGGCTATGACATTGTAAATCGGTACTGTCTTAGCTCTGCCAAGTCAATGTGATATGAAAATACCTCAAAGTAATCAAAGACGTGTCAAGCCTTACAATACACACAAATACTGCACACAGCACAGGGTACACATTAATAGCTAAAGGTACACAAATTCAGGGTGTGTAGCAAACAGTAATAGTAATTTTTCAAGAGAGGTCTCCTAAATTAAAGCATAAATAAGTCAACTGATTACCATTCTCAGCACTAAGACAAGTCTCCTATACTTGCGCACTGCTTAATGACAAAATCAAATAAGGGAAGAGTTGGCTTTAGTTTGGGGTGCTAACCTTATTATGAATCCACCTTAGTTATGAATCTGAGAAGAGCTGGCTCCATAGTTAGGAGTTGGTGCTCTTGCAGAAGACTCAAGTCTGGTTTTTAAATCAGGCAGCATACTGCCTGTAAATCCAGCTCAAGGAGCTCCAACCCCTCTCTGACCTCCATGGGTACATACGCCTGTGTGTGCATACACAATACATGCACACAAGCAAAATCAATAAACACACACATAAAAAGTTTTAAAGTAAATATGAATTAAATGCTTTTGAAATCACTTATACCTAGCAGGTTGGGTCATCCTTATAATTCCAGCAATGAAGGCCAAGACAGAGATGTACTGCAACATTTGAGACCAGCCTAGGCTACACAAATGGAACCTGCCTCCAACAAAAGCAGAAAAACAGAGGAGGAATATCAACCAGATTATTACCACATGGTTTTCAAGAGAATGAGGAGTTGGGCGGGTCAAGAGAATAGAAGAGAGAACTAAGCATGTTAATTAAAAACAAACAAACAAACAAAAACACAAATTTGTAAAAACAGGATCAATTCATGTGTAGGCACATGCTGTATAGGTAATGGAATAAACCTAATAAGGTCCTTCTCACAGCATGTAATTTGGATATGCTACTCATCTGGTTTAGTAAAAGTACTGTTCAGTTAGGCTCTTACTTTTCTTCTTTAAAATGTTCCTGCTTTATCATGTCTGCTTTTAATCAAGAAGAATTGATGCTATCCACAACTAGCTGAAGCCAGTGGTCTCAGAAAACTCTACTCCAGCTTGCACCCCACTAGCAGGCCCTCAGTACAGGCCTAAGGAAAACCCCTCACAGAGTGGTGTACCCTCCCATCTGGGAACCAGCAGCCAGATATGTCATTTCAGGGACAAGGACAAGGCAAGAAAGCAAGTCACTCTGTCATGGCAACAACTTGAAAATTTTCAAACAGATCACACTTTTCTAGTTAGATATAAGTGTGGTCTAAAGCAGGTGCTACAATGAGTGACAAGTTCCCAATCAAAACGTATCAGGTCTCCAGCACCGACTGTGTAACACGTGTGTTCCAGAAGCCTCAGACAGGCAGGAGGCAATGGTCTCAAACCCAATCACCTCTCCCATGGGTGTGGGAATAAGGCCTAAAAACATCTCTAAGATACACTCATTCTTCATAAAATTTTAAGTCTTTACTTTTAAGTAGAACTAGGAATATTAGTCCTTTTTAAACCCTCCAACTGACAATCTGAAGAGTAACCAGGACACGGATAAACATGGTGGCTTTTGGTCAACAGTCCTTGTACTCCACCAAAGGAGTTAGATTCTCAAAGTAATACATCCTAAGAACAAAATGTCTACGTTTCCCTATCTGCAACCCTTCCTCTTCTTCCTGATTTATGTCTCACTATGCAACCCAGGCACCTTAAACTTGCTATGTATGCTCAGGCTGGTCTACAACTTCAGCTCCACTTGCTTGAGGTTCCAGAGTTCTGGGATTGCAGGGGTTTGCTAGCATGACCATGCCATGCGCACGCGAGTGTACACACACACACACACACACACACACACACACACACACACACACACACACTGAAATATAAGGGCTGGAAAAGTAACTCCCAGTTAAAAGCAATTGTTGCTCTTGCATAAGACCTGGGTTCAGTCCCTTCCCCAACCCATAATGGATCCAATGCCCTCCTCAGACCTCCATGGGCATCAGACATGTATGTGGCACATATGCACACACACAGGCAAAACTCATAAATCTAAAACAAAAAGCATTATTTGGAAAAGGTATAGAATAAGCAATTCCTCAACAAGAATTTCTCTCAGATTCAGGTTAAAGCATACATTTGTAATTTATTTGGCACAGCTGAAGATTATCTTGAGGTCATAAACAAAGTTTTATTAAAAGGGGCTAGTGTGTGTCAAAAGCTCTGCCCTTGGCTTTAAAGAATCTAACTGACCAGCTTACCCATGATTCGGATGTATTATTATTGTTGTTGCTGTTACTATTATTAATGTCATTATCATTATTATTACTATTCTCTTTGAGAGCCTCTACTGCATAGACCAGAATGCCCTTGAACTCAGTCTCAACCTCATTGGCATGTGTCATCATGCCCCACCAAGCTTCAGAATTTCTATTTAACACAGTACCTCCACTGCTCTATTTTCTGCCTTTAGCCTTTGATCTTTCTAACACCAGACACAGCAACTAATTCTATAATCATAGGAAAAAAATACACTCCCTTTTTTATGTGGTCAACTAGTATTCTGAAGACCACAAATTATAACAATACTTCTCTGTCTAACATCAAGGTAGGAAAACCCTTTTTAAAAACAAAAAACCTGAAATCTGAAAACACTACCCTCAGTTCCAGTGTGGCTCTCAAGTCACATGGAAAGTAAGATGATTTTAAAATGATGCACAAGTGGAAGTCACTTCTCCCTCAAGTCCTGAGAAACAAGAGGATGAACTAAGTGGAGGCGTTACATAAATATGCAAGTAAGCCAACTGGATAGAGCTTAACTCTAATCCCCGTATACTCGATTCCAAGATTCACATTTTGGGAACATAAATGGAAGAAAACAAGGTTCAAGGACAAGCATGATGGCTTTACAATCTACCCACGTTGAGGTATAATGTGTACATGATAAAAAGTGTACAGAAAGAGTTTGACAGAATATCTAAAATAGGCGGGTTTTAGTGGTATTTTTTTTTGGGGGGGGATGCATGTGTCTCTTTGCAAGTATGTGGGCACATGCAGTATGTGTGGATGAGTGTGGAGGACAGCTTACTCCCCATCTCATACATGGAACCAGGAGCCCACCATCATTAGGACTAGCTCGTTCTGGCTGGTACTGTTCTGGTACCAGTCCCAGTGTGCTGGGACTCAGGTAGGCTGCCACTGTCCTAGATGTTACATGGGCTCTGGGGATTGGAACTCTGGTCTTCAATGCTTTACTCATTGAGTGAGCCCTTTCTCCAGACTTAAAATACGGTATCTTCTTAATCTCAGAAAGGTCCTTTTAATTTAACATCCCAAGCAGGCCCCACTCAGATCCAGGCAACCAACAATGCGATGTCATTACAGACCAGAGTTTTCCTAATTTTGTGAAGGGTGACTGTATGTATAAATTCATGGTAATTTGAGGCTCAGTGAAGTCAAGCAATGTGCACAACTTCAAAGACCTGAAGGATGCCGGTTTAGGATTTACAGTCAGGACTTCTGGATGCTATTGTTGGGTTAAACCAAAGTAGCCTCATACAGAAGGGCAAGTGCAGCTGTGCTCCCTCAGAAGCAGTCGAATCTTGCTCATTTTCACATCTGTGTAATGACGTGAATTCAGGGAACGAAGCCTCCTTCTCTGTGGAACATGCACTCAGGACAGAGCCTCCACTCTAAGCTGCTGCAGTGGGATATTCTGTCACAGTCACAAAACATTACAGACATTCCAGTGTAGGTACATAACTCAGTGTAGGATTATCATTCTAGTCTCAACTTTTATAAAGCCACCCTTACAGATTCTGCATGGGAGGACACAGAGGTGCAGGTGTCTATTTCACAAAAGCAATGAAGAATACTTACCGCTTCATGCCCAGGTCAGCATTAGGAGATTCAGGCAGTGTGACTAGTGGAGTGGCCTCTCACTGGTTTTAATTTCGTGTTCTCTAATGTCCATACCTGGCAGCATCTGTGTGACCTCTTAGGTGAACTGCTTCTTTGGATGGTTTGCTTGCTTGTTTATGGGACTGTTTGTTTTCTTATCACTGAGGCTTTGTTTGTTCCGGAGAGAAGCTTTCACCACACAACTCAGCAGTATTTGAACCCCTGTCTTCTTTCTGAATGCTTGCATAAGCTGTATGTGCCACTATGCTTGCCTCTTATTGTGGATTCTTAGTGGTTCTTTCTATACTGTGGATAAAAGCCTTTTACAGATATATTCATTTTTCCAAGATTTTCTGACACGCTGGCCTTTTTGTGCCTGCATGTGTCCTCGCCTGGTAATGAGTCAATCTGACCCAGCAGAAAATATTTGGAAGACTCTCCTCCTTATCTACATTTTGGAATAAGGTAATAACTAACACTGGTTCTTCTTTAGAAAGTGGATAGTCATCTTTGAATATTTTCTGACTCTCAAACACAATAATTCTGCAATAATCAACACATGTAAACCAATCCCAAAACAAAACTCTGTATGATTTAATTTTTGTTATTTTGTCAGGCCAGAGAAAAACTTTCTGCTATGAACAGTTCATTCCTCTACTGTAAGATTGGAATTGCAAAGAAAAACCATACATTCAAATCCTCCATCTTTACAGCCACACACCTAGTTAGGTCTAGGCATTGACACATGACCTAAGATGAGGCCACTGTAAACCCCACTTCTGATCCCAATCACACAGCCTCATGGTTCAGTCTTCTTCATCTCTGCCAACAATTCTCATTCCTTTCCACTTTCTCCAGAAAGTTGACCACATCTTATCAATATTTAATTTTTAACTTCTTAAATTTGTTTCATGCCTAAAGATAATTAAAATGTGCCCCAAGTTCTAAAAACTTTCCATTCCATATTTCTGGACCTTGTATCTCAGCGGCCACTGTTCCCATACCTTGCTACCACTGAGCTGGTTTCAAAATAGTGGATGTTCAACGCCATTTCCTGCCCACATCCACAAGAACTAGAATAATACCTAATATACAACTCACCATTAGTAAATACGTCTGATCGAACAGACTTGAAAAACTAGTTAATGAAGTCATGGTGAGAAGATCTTACTGGCCCTGCTTCTCTCATGTATCCACACGGAGGATCAATCAATTGAGCTAGCATTAGGTGAAGCTATTTATGGGAGCTTTTCTGAGGGAAAAAAAAAAATTAATGGTGCTAACTAGCATCTATTTGTGTGTAAATATTAAAATGTTTAATCTACATATTATTCTAGTGCATAAAGTTTTTATGAATACTGCAAAGGCTTCTAAATTTGTATATTTGTGCCATGTCTTAATTTACTGTGTAATTTTCTATTTTTTCCAAAAATAACAGGCTAATGCCATCCATAGTAGACCAAAAAAAAAAAAAAAAAAAAATTCAGGCTTAAAATGATTTGTTTGTATAGATTGGTTCATTTAGCATTTTGATTCACAACCAACATGTATTTCTTTCCAGCTCTTCTCATTATCATTAAATTGCTGACATAAGAAACTGTTTTAATCATGTTTATTTGCATTAAGACATTAATTGTAAAATGTGTACTGATAGAATAACCAAACAAGATTTAATCATTCTGTTAGAAAATGTTGAAACTGTCTTTTTACCTATGATTTAAAGCACTTTTAATTAAAAGAACTGTCAGTAAATAAATTTAATCTGATTACCTATTAAATTAAAAAGCCAATTAAGTAGAGAATAATTTATCAAGCTGTTTTTTATAAATTTTAAGTTAACTACTCTGTTTCAAATAATAATTCTAAATTTCAGAAATATTAATGTAAAGGTATACTTATAATACCTGACTTAACATATATTACTACAAAAGTCTAGCTGTTAGAAACCACTAGGTTATCCCACCCTTTATATGAGAAGGATTCTCTGGCCCGCCCTGAGAAGAGCTGTGCTGCACTTCATACAAACACAGCTCAGGAGAGTGGAGAGGACAGAGACACAGAGTGCTTTCTTTGGGAAGAAACGGTGCTTTCTTTGGAAAGGCATTTTGTTCCTTAAAGGACTACCTAGGCGAGGTTCCAAAAACCTAGCAATGACTTATAAACCTAAGAAGTAAAAACTGGAATGGTTTTTTTGGTTTTGTTTTTGTTTTTTTGTTTTGTTTTGTTTTGTTTTGAGACAGGGTTTCTCTGTATAGCCCTGGCTGTCCTGGAACTCACTCAGTAAACCAGGCTGGCCTCGAACTCAGAAATCCACCTGCCTCTGCCTCCCAAGTGCTGGGATTAAAGGCATGCGCCACCACGCCCAGCTCTGGAATGGTTTTGAAGAAGGGACTTAAGATACTCTATGGGAAAACTGTCTTCAGTGTACCACTGTATACTCAGGATGTTCCACAGCACCACTGTATACTCAGGATGTTCTATGGCACCACTGTATAATCAGGATATTCCACAGTACCACTGTATACTCAGGATATTCCATGGCACCACTGTATACTCAGAATGCTCCACAGCACCACTGTATACTCAGGACTTCAGAAAGCAGATTGCCATCAAAGGCCGTTCATCTTATATTACTTAGTTATACAACATAAAGGTAAATTACTAAAGTTACTTACTACCTTTGTGCTCTACATGTTAGGTTAGATAAACCTGTTAGGTTGTAAATATCTACATAAAAATACATAAAGTTTGTAACTGTGTTAGAAGGCTAAGAGTTTTTAGCTAGTAGATGAGGAAAGAGTTTATTTTCTTCATTACATTCCATAAGGACATTGCCTTGGCATTTCTCAGACAATCCTTCATCTCTGGAGAACTCCACAAACTAACAAGACAACCCAAAGGCAGACAGCTCTAAAGTCCTTCATGCCAGCTCTAACTTTTGAAGCACACTTGAATAACTAATACCATGCCTAGTGATGGAAGAGACACAAGCATTTATGTAAGCAGGTCTTTATCTCAGTGTTATTATCATACTGAGATGCTAGGTGTAATGTGTGAGTACAGAGCACTGGTTAAAAGTAACCACTCACTCAGATGCTTGCACCACCACCATTCCATTTTCCACATCAGTGACTTCTGGGTGCTTAATAGCTTGTAAGCACTAAGACTGCAAGAGAAGTTTCTAAGGAAAGAAATTTTATTTCCTTAATTTTAGAAATTAAATGATAACCTTATTCTAAGCCTGTGGCAATGGGAGAACTGTGATCTGACTCCTATGAATGGTAGGTAGTACTCTCTATGTATAGCAGTATGTATAACATAACTCGAACTATACTGCTAGGCTCTCGTGTCCTCTGGACCAGGTGCTAGCTGACTGCACCGAGAGGAACAATGAACAGGTTCATCTGCAGAAGTCAGAGGCTGGGTCAGGAGATCAAAGACACACAGCCAAGTACGCAGTTAAATTAATCTGCTTTGGCTCCTAGCCAGTCTCGCACCCTGCGCCCACCCAAGAGCTCTGGATTCACAAATAAAACACACACACACACACACACACACACACACACACACACACACACACACACACACACACACACACACACACACACACACACACACACACACACACACACATACACCAGCTAATTTTGATATGCCTTGAGTAGCTCAATGGCTGGATACTTCTAACTTCTGTGCAGCTAGCACACACACCCCTCCAGTATTCCTGGCATAACATCTTCTAAATCTATATTTTATCTTTGCCACCCTGTTATCTTCTGGGCACCCACCCTGCTCCAAATAGAGTCACTTTCCCTTTCCACCTACATTGATGGATGATTTTCCTCCTGCAGCTATTAAATCTGACCCCTCTCCCTTCAAGTCATGGAGATTCTCCTCTTCCTCCCCTCTTCCAGTCCCTTGCCCACACAGTCTCAAAGTTCCACTCCATGTCCCTGCCCAGCCATTGGCTATACAGCAATTCTTTATTACCAATTGAAGCCAGCTGGGGGCAGGGACCCTCAGGTCTGGAAGCTTAGCTTTTGGGAGCCGAAGTAAGACAAAGCATTAAAACCAATTCCCAACAGCCCAGTTCCAGGTTCCCAAGCCCTGCAGCCTCAAACCACATAATCTGCATAGAAACAAGCAGGTGAAATGGCTCACGCCCAAAGACAGTCAGATGGGCACAGAGCAAGCAAGACCCCTCAGAGGGATGTCATTTACAAATAAATTTTTAAGTAAAATGCCTGGCAACACTGACAAGATACTTAAGAATAGTTCAGGAATCAAAGAATACTAGACACAGTGTGAAACCAAATGTTATCTTC
The DNA here is from genome assembly GCF_900095145.1 of Mus pahari. NCBI lineage: Eukaryota > Metazoa > Chordata > Mammalia > Rodentia > Muridae > Mus > Mus pahari. The sequence continues at coordinate 132,033,645 of NC_034593.1, forward strand.
CACGGGGCTTGGCTTACTGAAAGAACATCCGAACAGCACATATAAGACCGGGGTTTCAGTAGCCAGAGCCATAAGGGACAAAAAGGAAAGGAAAGGAAAGTGTCAAGAACCCCAGTTATTCCAATGCCCACCTTGGCCTCACCCAGCCTTGTTGGCATCAGAAGCAGCTAACCACTGTTGGCTCTGCCTCTGGAGTAGGACAGGTTAAACAGGCAGGGCAAGGCTGGGAGGTGGGGAGAGGGGTCTGTATTGACAACTTTAAGGAAATAATCTCAGAGGGAGGAAGAACAGCAGGGAGAAGATGGCTTAAGATGAGAGAGAAGCAGGAGTTGTTTCCTAAGGAAAATGTATACATCTAAACACCACATATTTGGAACAACTTTAAATGCAATTAGTACAAAAAGTTTAAGAGAAAACAATTATTACATTCCTTCAGTTTATAAACATTAATTTATAAACTGTTCAACTGGATAATACCTTTATATCCTTTATGCAAATAAAAGGGAATGAAATGAGTTCAACAGGGTTGCAATTAAATTTCCAAAAACATGACCCTTGATGGTGCCGAGAGGAAACCCAGGGCACCATACATGTCCAGCAGCTTTCTACACTAAGACCATCATCAGCCCTGACCAATGACTGCCAACATGTAAGTTTTACATTACACACACAGGACGTGAATTTATCTATTTTAAAGCATACAGCAGATCTAAGGGATTTAAACAGTCTACAGTCATAGATGAGTTTAGAAGAACCATATGCTTCAAAGATTGGAAAATTAAAGTTAGTGATCCATAGGTAAAGAGAAACAAAGAATCCCAAGCCATACAAACACCATTATCTCTAAAAAAATACACATGCTCGTGCGTGCACAAGAAGAGTTTGTTTTTTTGTCTGTTATGTTTGTGTATTTTTTCATTAGGGTTTCTTTTTAAAAAAAAAAACACTGACTTCTCACTTGAGTCACCCAGATGACTTTTTTAAAAGGCAATGAAGCCTAGCATTACTGTTTTGTTAAGTTTCTGTCTCCTTGACTCTGAATGAACTCCTGCTTCACTCTGCACAGGAATGTCTACCAACCTAGCTCATCCCCTTTCAAGCTGAAGGTACACCACAAGACTTGGATCCTGAGGATACCGTATCCTCAAAGGACTGACTCTCCAACATGGAGGCAAGTATCTTTAAAGACAAGGGAGCAGAAGCAACAGACTGATCGTCACATGATGATAGTTGTAAAGAAGTCTTTGGGCCATCTTGCAGAACCAGAACTAATAATCAACCAGCCTATAGTCCAGCCACAACTCTTGATTATGCAAATGTGTCCCCAAAACTCCTTTCTATAGAAATGCAAAGCTCGTGTTGGTACCCAATGATCCGACTAGGGGCAGTGGGCCCTTCATTTGTCCTCCACCTTTCACACTGCTCATTCTTTCAGCCGCTGTATTTGGAGCACTGGACCCTTCATTTGTTCTCCCTAACATGTTAACTCTCCGTCCTCCACCTTTCACACTGCTCATCCTTTCAGCCGCTGTATTTGGAGCCTGGCTGGGCTGCTGGACCTGGGGTCTGGGCTCCCAAGCTCCAGTTTGCTGGAGAACAGCCCTAGAAGCTGTTAGCATCAGTAGGCTTTTGTTTTGTTTTTGTTCTGTTTGTCTTTGCATTTCAAAAAACAAAACAAAGTGGGTTAAGATTCCATAAAATTGTGTCAACTTCCCTAAGTCCTGGCTGCTATGAATATTGCTGAGAGTTCCCAAGAGTGTCACTAGAGTAGAATTACCAAACCAGCACAGGCAGGAGCAGGCCTTTTTTTTCTGCCAAATTCATTTTTTCTTTTTGTTTTTGTTTTTGTTTTGCTTTGCTTTTTTCTGAAGGTAAAGTCCTATATTCCTTGTCTAATTTCTTTACCGGTGACCTTTTAAAGTGTGAGGACTACAGCTAAGCAGTACATCTCCAGGTGTCTAAGGACTACCTCCCTATCTTACAGTCAGATTTTAATAACTGGCTGGAGACTTTTAACACCAAATGTTGTTTTTGTTACTCTACCAATAACCATCCTCCTTCCCCCATACTTAATTAAATAAGAATCTTTAAAAATGGAAAACTATGTACTGCAAATTTAAAAGAAAAGTTCACCTAAATGATTTTCACAATCAAGTCAGTTTTGGGAAACCACTGGTCTCTCCAAGACAATGACGCAATTCTAAAGATAAAAAATTAAAATTTACTTAAAGTCAACCTAATATGAAGCCAGAAGAGGGCAGCAGGTAGCTATTCTGCAAAGCTAAATATGCAAATATATAAACAACTATAAGGTACTAAGTAGAGAGTGTTCTCCAGGAAAGGCCCACAGAGACTCAGATATTCTCAGAGAAATTGCCAGCCTCCAGTGAGAAGTAATGAGCAGCCTGTGAGAAGCAAGCAGAGCTGGGCCAGCAAGCGAGTCAGCCAGGAAATGTCAGGACGTGCCTGGCAGGAAAAGTGAGCGAGGTGAGAGTCCAAGTCCAGAGTCTCCACCTGTCAGGGGTAGCTACCAAAGAAGACAAGAGCTGGGACAATTCCTGAAGCTCAAACCTCAGGAGCAGCCCAGCTGCAGCGGGAGAGGCGAGAGTCGGAAGCTTTGGAATCACACAGTGAAATAACAGTAGGGAACAGATTTTACGACAGAACAACACAAAGAAGCAGTGTCTGATGTAAAGGATAGGTCCTCATTTTTAAATCAAAACTTTATGATTTAGCAATGGAGAGGAACCTTAATATTCTAGAGGGTGCTGGGTTGTGTGTGAGCGGCTGCTACAGTACAGGCACTTACGGGCAATGACCTGCAGCAGAGCATGGGGTGGGAGGCAGAAGTTTCTCCCAGGCTCTGACCACTAGAAATCTGGTGAGCATTCTGACACACGGTGACTGTTGCTCCTACTTGTAAATCTGTTTGTCTACTACTTTCTATTCTTCCTGACTTTCTTAGTCGTTCACCTTATTGCACTGAAATGAGGCTGAGATTTAAGAGACTCAATTAAAATATGAGACTGAAGAGATGGTAGTGGGGTTGAGAGAATTTGCTGCTCTTACAGAAGATCCAAGACAGGTTCCCAGAATCCTCATCAGGCACCTTACAACTGTCAACTGTCTGTAATTCCAGCTCCATGGGATCCAACACCTCTGGTCTCCAAGGGTAAGTGCACTTATGGACACAGTTAAATACATACATTCATATATACATACATACATGTAATAAAAATTGAAAAAATACATCATTAAAATATGACCCAGAGTTTTCTTTTTCAATTTTTTATTAGATTCTTTCTTCATTTACATTTCAAATGCTATCCTGAAATGTATACCCCTATACCCTCCCTCCCCCCCCAACCCCCGGCTTTTCTAATCTTTGTTTTTAGATCATTTAGAAGTTTGCAAGTGTGAGACAAAGATGTAATAGTGAGGAGTCAATCAGCCCAGGAATAGCTGTGCAAATCCACCCTGACACACGCACAGCTAACACAGCTGACGCACACACAGTCCTGCCATCCACTGTAGAACTCAAACGGTATTTCTACATCCTCCATTGTTACTGTTCCTCACCATCCAACAAAACCAAACTGCACTCTCTAGTTGGAGCTATACATTTAGACTACTGCATCCTCTTAAACTTATTCATTTGAAGTGAGTGTATGTGTGTGAGAGACTGTGTGCGTGTGCGTGTGCGTGTGTGTGTGTGTGTGTGTAAAGAATACTTATAGAAGATACTCTAAAATACATTTAGCCTTAAAGCTTGTGGAGCACATATGTATTACTCCTTCCTCTCAACCTGTGGGAGACAGGATTTACAAGCTGGCCTCCAATTTTCCATCCTTGCAGCTCAGCCTTCCTTGCGCTGGCTAACAACCATGTGCCGTAACACCAGGCTATGCTTTTGGGTAAAAAGAAAGAAAGAAAGGGGGTGGGGTGAGAAGAAACTTCATGTAACCCCTTTCCAACATACAAAAGACCCCTTTCCATTGCACCAGGTTTTCCAGAGCTGAGTCCCAGAAGAGACTCACGACTTCAGAAGTCAGTCAGCCATCATCTGAGATCTCTGCTATCTAGCTGGTCACCTCATCCTGGCCAGCCCAACTGCTAACCACTCACCCACGTGAATCTGACACTCTTGGATACTGAGTGCCATTGCTGGCTGTGCGCTCTGCAGGGTGCTGATCCTGGGCTAGCCTGGCCCTTCATGCAGGGTGAGCACTCACTGTGACTCCAGGGCGCCACCATCTACAGCATCCCATGTGCAACTTCAAATGGCAGGACTGGGAATGATTTCAGTGTCTGGTCTTCCATTTCAGATAATCTAGGCCAAAGACTCAAGGGTAGGGAAGGGGTCCATTTGAGAGAGTCCAATACATTGTCAAATTCTTTAATTACAAGGACCTCTGTAGGTAGCTAGCAAAAAAAGAAAAAAAAGTTACCCAAAGTCTCAAGTGAGAAAAACTTTTCCAAAAACAAACTATTTTATGATAAAATACAGTACCAGAGTATAACAGTTATGTTTTTCTGGTATAAGTCTTTTTCATAGCAGCCTATAAAACAAAATAAACAATCAATAGTTCTTTCTCACCAAATAAGGTTGCTCTCCAACTTATAATGACTGATTTACTATTTCTAAATATTACAGTGCTGCATCCAGTAAAAAGTACACTTCAGAATCTGTAATCCATGGTGCAGATGACAAGTAATTCCCAGCAGGCTGACTCACAGGGGCAAACAACTGACGTTCTACAGCTTGCTCTTGTGGTTCCTAGCAGGCTAGTACCAGGTAGAGCTTTTACTTACTTACAAAGGGTTTTTTCAGGATATAACTGCATCAAAAGACAAGCAGCAATTACATAGCTTTTCTAAGGAGCACCAAATCAAAGTAGCGAACAACAGACTACGACCTGAAGAAGACAGTGGGCCTCTTTCAGCTTCTTTCTGTGTACATCTATATTGTTCAAACCAGGTTTGTCTGTCTGTCTGCCTTTCCTTTTTTCTTTTTTCTTTTTTTTTTTAAAAATATTTATTTATTATTATATCTAAGTACACTGTAGCTGTCTTCAGACACACCAGAAGAGGGCATGGGATCTCTTTACAGATGGTTGTGAGTCACCATGTGGTTGCTGGGATTTGAACTCAGGACCTTCAGAAGAGCAGTCAGTGATCTTAACCTCTGAGCCATTTCTCCAGCCCTCTTTTCTTTTTTCTATTTTAAAAATTCCTCTTGGAATTTATTTCTCATACATTATATTCCTGCTGCAGCCGCCCTCTCTCCTCTCCACAGATCTCCTCCTCCTCTTCCCTCCCAGAGATAACACCCAAACACGGCACATCAAGTAGCAGCAAGAGCATGAACATGCCCTCACACTGAGACTGGACAAGGCAACCCAGGAAGAGAAAAGGGGTCCCCAAAGCAGACAAAGAGTCAGAGACACCCTTACTCCCATTGTTAGGATGGATACCCAGAGGACCTAAGTCAGCCCCTTAGAGGCTCCCTGGGGCAGTCCAGTTTCTGGGAAGCCCTAGGATGCACGGTTAGTTGATTCCAGGGGCCATTTTCTTTTGGTATCTTTGACCCCTCGGCTCTTACCTCTTTCTCACCCTCTTCTGAAAGATTCCCCTCCCTCCACCTAATGTCAAACCGGATTTTCATTACAGATATTTTTCTACGGCCAAAGCAGCCATATGGAAATATTTGTTTAAACTTCGCAGCTCAAAATACAGAGACCTTAGTATGTTGTAAAGAATTTTTAAGGACTTGATTCCTTTCCAGCCACAGAATCAGACACATTATTCCTTCTGAAAACCTGAATTAACCTAGGTTCTCTACTGGCCCCTCTCCTCTGAAGGTAGGACAATCGTGCCAAGATCAGTGCACTCACCCCTGCAATCCCAGCTCTGACGCAGGGGAAAGGGGGCTGCAGAAGTTTCAAGCCAGTTTAGGCTTAAATTATAAAGTGAAACCCTGTCTATCCACCTCCCACACACACACAAATAAAAGAAAAACAAAAACAAACAAACAAGCAAAACCAACTAGGACAGAGGGAACAGGGCAGCTCCGTGAGCGAGTAGTTCACGTACCCAAAGGCCAGAAGCTGAGCTGTGGGTGAAGAATTCAGTACAGACTTAGGCTAGCATCTCGAGGACTGGAACTGGACAGAGGTTGGGAGCCTGGGTTCAATTCAAGGCACCATAAACAAAGCAGAAATCTCCGTGAGTGCAAACTTTCCAACAAGGCGTCAGCATTACCGCTTGTTTATTTCTCAATGGGTCTACCCTAGTAACTTGAGGCCTTTACTTGATGCTGAAACTGACACATCAGGGACTGATCCCCACCCTGAGCTGGATCTGTGACCCACACGGTGTGAGAGAACCAGCCCACCAAACCATCTGACTGCACACACAAGCCCGTACAGGACTTTAACCATCTGACTGCACACACAAGCCCGTACAGGACTTTAACCATCTGACTGCACACACAAGCCCATACAGGATTTTAACCATCTGACTGCACACACAAGCCCATACAGGATTTTAACCATCTGACTACACACACAAGC